>NC_137003.1:15589027-15786527 GCF_032717465.1 Coenobita brevimanus | reverse complement strand
TGCAGACCCTGGTTAGAGCCTTGGAGAAGAAACGCTCATTGCCTTGCAAATTGTGAAAGATCATCTTGTGAATGCTGGTGGTGTAATGGGCATCTCAGTCACTTCATATCTTTTGGACGCTGTCAGACATTCCTATCAGAAATACCAAACTGACCTTGAGGCCAAGAGAAAGGCAAGAGAAGATGAGCAAAAAAGACAAGAGCAACAAGAGAAAGAGGCAACAGAGAGCAAAAGGAAGTACGAGGAGATTAAGAAAATAAAAGAAATAGAAACAGAGATCAAGGTGAAAAGATCTACATTCACAGCGGCTGGTGCAGCAATTTCTGAGGGCAATCAGAAACTTCAAAATGCTCTTTGTCAACGTGTAATGTCCAGGACTGAATTGCAGAATGTTCAGGCACAAATGGACGTGGGACTGAAGAAAAAATGTTCTCTGGTGTAGGAAATCTCTGAGCCTGAGAAACAGAAAATTGACATTGTTAAAAAACAGAAGAAGCAATGATTATTCATACTTGGGAACCTAATAGTATTCCATATGTACTATTTGATGTTGCATGTTTAATGTAGTGGACACATAATGGGCTATTAGTTTTGTAGTAAACTAAGGTGGTTTCCTTATTGTAAGATTAGTTACCGTCCACTCTGAAGGACATCTCAGCTTATTTAAGTTCAGTTATTGTTGCAGAGCCAGTACAGAATACTGATGTTTCAGTTTACCACAAAATACATTGATGCATTATGTTTTTAGTTATGTTTTGTGACTTACCACTTGATGATTCACTTTTTACTCATAAGAAAACATTAGGACACTAGAGTTACCAGTATAAAAATGCATAAATTTTAATTGCCAGGGTCATGAAGTAATCGTAACATTTGAAAAAGAGCACAAAATCATAAAATTTCTAAAAAGTGGCGAGAGACATGAATATATAGTACATATCTCCTGCTACAGAATTTTTAGGTATATTTAATGTATCCAGAGTACAAATGCTGCAAATTTATGGTAACTTAAAAACAAAGGCAAGGTAAAATTTTGACAAGCTTCATACCAGTTTACAAAATGAGAGAGAAAAAAAAAGAAGGGGGGGGGGATTTTTGAACTGATGTCGTACGAAAAACAACACAATATTTATCTAAAGGAGAGTCCAGGATTTTAGGAAGGGAGAGGGGCAGAAAGAGAACTTTTTGGTAATAAAGCCCTGATATGCGAGTGCTGGTCATACCTGGAGCATATTAATAAGCATCAATGACTCATTCCCCAACCACTGACTCGGACTGCCCTCCACTGAGTCACATCCCCATCACTGGCTCACTCCCCTACCACTGTCTCACTCCCATCTCACAGACTCACTCCGCACCACTGTCTCACTCCCCTCCACTGACTCACTCCACCACTGACCCACTGTCCCTCACCGACTAACTATCCTAACCTCTTCACCTCGAAGTTCCATTACTACCTGCAGATGACTTTGTTCAAAGCAATATGTATCTAACTGACGTAAGAAAAAAAATCCACTAACCCACTGATTTCAAACGAGATTATTTTTATTTCATTCTTGTAACCGTCAGACATATTCATAAAAAAAAAAAAAAAAAAAAAAGACATAACGCGGACAAGATAGTCGTTGAGATCATTTTTACCTTATTTCCACTGGTCCCATTTTACCTTAATAAAATCATTTGGGGGTAGAAGGAATATGACATTAAACCATCACTGTAGTAAATGTGTTAAACTACAGAATCAGAAATTCTATATTTTTTGAGGGTCAGTCTTGCGACTCTTATGCTATGTGGCTTTAGAAATATTGCAACACGTCTTTTATTGCGTTATATTCTGCACTTACAATCCAGTACCCATATGTGTGTTACTAATGCAATTACGTGCATAATAAAGAGCATACGAGGGCATATTATGACGTAATAAGGAAAATACGTTGCTAAGGAAAATGTGTTAGTTATGGGGTCTCTAACTCCAGTTAGAACACGGCACTCGAATGGGATTGTTTGAACCGTCGATTCTCTCTAGTAACTTTGACTTATTTTTGCAGGAAGAAGTAGATATACGGGGAGGTTATGCACTATTCTCTCCTTGTTTTTCCTGTTGAAACAAGTACATATATTTCTGTGCATTTTCCGGTCATAACCTACATCTAGTTTTGTAGGGGAACAAGACACATGGACGATTCTCTTCTTTCCTTTCTTTGTCCTTCTTGGGAAAACAAATTACAGTTACGATAGGGAACCGGTCGTAAGTGTGTTTGTGCATCTGGCCTCTGGGTTTGGAGAGTCAGAGCGAGTAATCAAACACAAACTCACTGAACCCTTCAGTCCTATGATATAGTCCATATTTTACCTTTGCTGTCTACACACGATTATAGTTGCTGTTAGATAGACATTTCACTTTGGAGAGATTAGTTATAACCTTCATTCTCTTTTATTAGACGGTTCCTGTAAGCTCCATAAAATTATCTAACCACAAGAAAAAGAATATATTTAGAATATTAGATGCCTGAGGGAGTTGATGTCGCGTTTTCGTGAGCTTTGGATAATTTTTGGCTCCTCATCTGTAGTGGTGCACTTTGCATCTCATACCATATCATTGTCTTGAAGAGGTCTGGACATGTGTGGAGAATAAAGAATGAGAGATTCACCAGGGGAGTGTACGTAAGTGAGGTAGAATAGGTGAGGGGAAAGGAATGACTGCGGATGGACTAGAGGGATGGGATGGAGATACCACATTAACGAACGGAGTATAATAGTGAGCTGGTGGGGTGAGGGGAAGAGGGAGACCGAAGGTAAGATGGAGGGATAAGGCGGAGGGTTATTTGTGGGTGAAGGAGGCGTGGGTTGGAGAGAGGGCGACTTGATGGCGAAGGACATGGTGACATGGAGGCAGTTCGATTATGGCCACCCTTATCGGTGTTAAGGCATTTGACGATAGAAAGATAGATGTTCTTTCTCATGTGGACATAAACTGGGTTTCATAAATATGGCATAGAGGAATATTGCCGTGCCACATTTAGAAATAAAATAACGTGGAAAAAGGGTTTCAAAACCCTCCTAGCCCACAAGAATGCGGTACCATGAATCTCTTTGTCATGCAGCAACACCACGCGTGCAAAACAGTGTATTGCATTAATCTCTTCACTACGATGATGTATTTTTCAGCTTGTGTTTGCTTCCGACGAAGTCTTTTTTTGATAACTCGGGAGGGATTTTTCGAACAGGAAGTATGAGACTTAGCTTTCATTAACCCCTTCATTAATCTGGGACCTTCTCTTGGGTAAAATCGTGTAAAGATTACTTGTTATAATACATATGATTGTCGTTATGTCTGTGTATCTGCTGACCATATTGTCTTTATCCCACCGTCAACAACTCGTCACTTACCCCGCACCGCTACCCCAGTTGCACCCCCCTGTTTCCCACCCCCAGTGGACGCTACCCCTCCCCCACTCCGAAACCACATTACCCTCCACCTCATCCTTGGGCCACCAGGCCTGTTGTTCACCCTTTACTGGTGAATGTACAGTTGCGAGCAGATGACTCGAGGCCACCTAGTCCACCAAGATGTTGGTGTTTTATCTAGCAACAGTGGTAGCTGTGAACTTGACCGAGATTCAGTCTGCTGTCCGGGGGAAACAAACCCAGTGATAATTTGTCAATGTGCAGCTCTAACTGGTCTCCAATCAATACCATGCAAGTAAACGTATAATACTGATAATGATTAACGTGTCATACACGTGGTAGATATATTTATTATCATAGTATTACAACACAGGCATCCAAATTGTGGTGCGGTCATTCATGTGAGACACACGGTTGTCGGTAGTGATTTATTTTGTTCGACTATTGCCGTGAACCAAACAACCTTTACCAGTTTTCAAGAGATATGCCGTAGGGTTATCGGCTTCCCCGCAACCTAGCATTATTATCTAAGGTGACCAGATTTAATGGAGCTAAAAGCGGGACGCGCGCGCGCGCGCGCGTGTGTGTGTGTGTGTGTGTGTGTGTGTGTGTGTGTGTGTGTGTGTGTGTGTGTCTATATACTGTATATATATATAAATATAGATATATAGACATAGATAGATAGGTAGGTAGATAGACAGATATAGATAGATGTAGATAGATAGATATATAGACAGATATATAGACAGATAGATATTGACTAATGTGACAGCGACCGCTGCTGCGCTACACCTCAAACTGAGGCGGCTAATCAAACACTAACGTCTCTACGAACTCCGAACATACCATACGGTACAGTGAATGGATCGACCAAAGTTACCAGCTAGTGAAGATTACAGATTTTATATCAATAATTCGGTATTTCATTTGGTTAGGATTATGCGTAATTTTTCTAATTCATCCTAATTTCATAAAAGAAGGTCATTTTATATCTAATGCAATAGTAAGTTTCTAAGAGCGGGACAATTAAGATAATTTGCTCAAAAAGCGGGTCATTCTTGTCACAATTAAAAAAGCGGAACAGACGTCCAAAACGAGGGACTGTCCCGCCTAAAAGCGGGACTCTGGTCACCTTAATTATTATCACAAAAAACACCGTCATGCCAGTCGTCCCTCACAGTTAACCTCACTTTCGTCAACAGTTAAAGGTTCACATCACAGTAGGCGGAACAAGGGGAGGGGGAGGGGGTGAGTTATATGGAGGGTGGTGGGTGAGGAAGGGCGGGACGAGGTGGGACGTGTGATGGGAGGGGGGTCAGGGAGCAAGTGGTTGGCTGCGGTATTTTACATATATAAGATTAGAGGTTATAATAGGTTTGTTTTGACAGAGAAAACCAATGTTTCTTTAATATTCGAGTGATAAAGTCGATCGATTACTCTCCATAAATGTATATCATCATGAACGGGTCAACTAGCTCCATTCCCCCATACGTGACGTCACGTGGTGCCTACGTCACAAATCAAGGTGGTGATGGAGCTGCACGCTCGGGATACCGTCTCACATGAATGAACGCACCACTATTTGGATGCCTGTGTTGTAATACTATTGTTATAAATATATCTACCACGTGTATGACACGTTAATCATTATCAGTATTATACGTTTACTTGCATGGTATTGATTGGAGACCAGTTAGAGCCGCACATTGACAAATTATCACTGGGTTTGTTTCGCCCGGACAGCAGACTGAATCTCGGTCAAGTTCACAGCTACCACTGTTGCCAGATAAAACACTAACATCTTGGTGGACTAGGTGGCCTCGAGTCATCTGCTCGCAACTGTACGTATGCATTAATAATTATAATTATAAAAATGACAACAACAACATACATCTGCAGTATTCCGAACATTACATATAAAAGCCGCAGATCCACACGTGCCTATATTACGGATCACTGATATATTAACCACAGAACCGACTACAGACTGTTCTTATGATTACCACTTGACCTTCCCTATAGCACTTCACCTCGGTAATACAATCCATTATAGTCCTTTGTGAGATCATTACACATGTTTGGGAAAAATAACAGTGTACAACATGCCTACAACCCACTAAAATACGCATGTGACGTTTCACAGACATCCACCAAATAGCCTAGAAGTTAGCGGACAAACAAACAAACGACTGGACATAGACTGAGGCCGAATGTCTCGCATCGGTATGTAACGACCCGATAAAACTGTTACCATCCTGCTTTGCAGGTGTCATAGTTATAATAATAATAAAATACTAGTAGTAGTTGTAGTAGTAGTAGTAGTAGTAGTCGAAATAGTAGTAGTAGTAGTAGTAGTAGTAGTCACATATTAATATGCATGATACAGAGGAGGACAAACACCATAATCTCCCTGATAAAACACGTGAAAACAGCTGTGACATATGAAACCCACCAGTGCCATAATATGCTGTAATAGAAGGGCTATAGTAATACTAAATTAATGTTTGACAGCAACCCAACCTTCTGTCATGGCAAACAGATTCTGCATTGCGTCGACACATGCTATTTCAGTGTTTGTCCTCCTCTGTATCGTGCCTAATAACATGTGATGATGATGATGATGATAATGATGATGATGATGATAATGATTGATATAATTATGATGACACCTGCAAAGCAGGATGGTAAGTTTTGTCATGTCGTTACATACCGATGCGAGACATTCTGCTTCTGTCTGTCTATATCCAGTCGTATGTTTGTTTGTCAGCTAACTTTTCCTAGGCTATTTGATGGATGGATGTGAAACGTCACATGCGTAGTTTAGTGGGTTGTAGGCATGTTGTGCACTGTTATTTTTCCCAAACACATGTAGTGATCCCACAAAGGACTTCAATGGGTTGTATGACCATGGTGAAGTGCTATAGGGAAGGTCCTGTGGTAATGATAAGAAGGGTCAGTGGTCGATTTTGTGGTTATCAGAGCTCCGTAACATAGGCACGTTTGGGTCTGCAGTTTTTAAGTGTAGCGTTAGGAACACTACAGTACACATCTATGTTGTTGTTGTTATTATTATTATTTTATTGTCGCCCACCTTTAGAAGGTGTGTGTGTGTGTGTGTGTGTGTGTGTGTGTGTGTGTGTGTGTGTGTGTGTGTGTGTGTGTGTGTGTGTGTGTTCCTATTATATCTCACGAACGGCTTGAGCTATCAACATGAAACCTTCAGCGTATCAAGATATGGCCAAAATCCCAAAAATGGCCACTCGGGGTCAGGGTCAAGGTCACCAAAATAACTGCCAAATGTCAACTAGTTTTTATTGCCTAACTTTAGCAACATTATATCTCAAGAACGACTTGAGCTATCAACATAGATCCTTCATATCAAAATATGGCCTAAATTTTGGACTTGGCAAACAGCACATTTTGGCGGAAGATTAGCATTCGGCTCCCAAATGCCTTTTTTTAAAATTATTTTTAATGCATACCACGTATATTCATGGGTAAAGGGTGAACAACAGGCCTGGTGGCCCAAGGATGAGGTGGGGGGTAATATGGTGTCGGAGTGGGGGAGGAGTAGAGTCCATGGTGGGTGGGAAAGAGGGGGGTGCAACTGAAGTAGCGGTGCGGGGTAAGTGACAAGTTGTCGACGATGGGATGGGGATAATATGGTTAGCAGATACACATGGATATCGACAATCATATGTATTATTATACATATTTATAGTGTAGTAGAAGGAGAAGCAGTAGTAGTATTGTGAGGAAAATTAGACACAATGGTAAAAGGGGGGATTAGTAGTGTCAGTGCCAATAATGGTAGTAACAGATTCAGTAGTCTTGTGCTACTGTTGTTTGTGAGGGAGTGATGATGTGAGGAATAATGTAATACAGCAGGGGTTATAGGACTGGATGACAAGAAACCCCCTAAGGCAGTGGTTTCCAACCTTCTCTAATTCTCGCCCCCCTCTCACTGAATGACACGTTCCCTGCGCCCCTCTTCCTCGAATACTGTATTTTACTGGCGTAGTTGGCACATGTCAATAAATATCATAGATTCTTAATCTCTGAAATTGTTTGTATATTCAGATAACTAGATTTCTTATTCATATCTGAAATATTTTCTCCATAATTAGAAATTACTGCATTCCATCATAATTCACAGTTTTCAAATATAATTACCCTCTTTATCAAGCAATCGCGCCCCCTCAGGCAGCTCTTCGTGCCCCCCTAGGGGGGAGGGCCCCACAAGTCGGAAACCACTGCACTGAGGAATATGGCGGCTCGCAGTACGAGGATACAGGGAAGAAAGAGTGATAAAAGAGGCAGAGACTGAAGGAAAATAATGCACATATGAGGTGAAGCAACAGTTAAGGCCTGGATATCAAGGCGGAGCAATATACCACAGCTGTATCTTCGTTATCTCATGTTTTGTGCTGTTTGCATCAAATTTCATCTGGTTATGGTAAGTTATTGGCGAATGCTCTCCGCTGCCCAACACAATGTGGTTTATTCATCCACATAAAATAACTGCAACATTAATGACCATCCGCACAGCTACTGTGGAAATCAGCATTAAATTCGCAATTATTCTATTGTATAGTTATAAACAATCCAGGAATAACATTCACAAATTATCACTGCATTGATAATGACCAGTTGCAACTTATATACAACTGGCTCGGTGCCTTATATTTGTATGATGAGGATCCAAAACAGATGGGTCAGTTTCATAGAACACCATGATAACATAGTAGTTTATGTTACATGCTATGTATGTTACGAAAACATAATGTTTAGCAGGCAATAGCATGGAAATGTTAAGAATCCAATGTCATTAGGTTTCTCACTATTCGCCTCGTAGCTCAGTTCCAACTTACCACCAACGGCTGTTCGTTCGCCTGCCCTCTCTCTAACCCTGACTTCCACTTCCTTCTACCGAGGGGGGTACAGAAACTTTGGTGCGTGGGTGTACATAGCAGTCCCTCCGTATATTCGGTTGGGTGACGGAGTTTTCTAACTGTTTGCCACATATTCAATCTGCCCTACAGGAGTTGGGTTACGATGTGCTAACCATTCATTGCTACAGTATTCGACCATGTGGAAATTGAATACGCCATATTAATATTGCTAATATCACGTTCATTTCACGGTCTCTTCCTTATCATGCTATTATCGGAGGTTTGAAACTCCCAGTGAGAGAATTTATTGAACCTCCTCGCCAGTGCCAATCCTCCTGGTGCTATGGCCATCCCAGTAAATGGTGTCGTTCAGTGGCTACTTGTCGTAGATATGCTCAGCCCGGCCATACCTAAGTAGACTGCTCTGCTGTTGCACATGCTGTTGTCCTATCTGTGGTGGTGTTCATCCAGCTTATGCTCGTTCTTGTCCCACCTTCATGTTTGATAGTGAAATCTCTCGTATTTGTCCTCGTGAAATGGTATCACTTAGGGAGGCACGCCAGACTGTTTGTAGCATGGATTTTGATGACAGTTCCTCGTACACAGGACGTGTCCATTGGTCAGTCAGGGCTTTTCCTATCTCCTCAGTGGCTCCTGCTCTTAGTGCTCCTTCCCATCCACCTGCATCATCAACTTCGTCTGTCCCCGCAGCTTTTTCACCGACCCCTTCCCATGGTGCCCAATCTTGTCCAGATTCTACCTTCTCCTGTCAGTTTCTCGATGGCCGATTGCCACAGGCCACCCACAGGGTCCGTGTTCAGCCTGCTGTACCCAGTCGGTCGTAGTCTGTATCCCATCAGCAGACTACCTGCCTACCTCATCAACAAAACAGTTCTCTTGGCCGTCGTCCTGGTGCAATTCCCGTCTCTCATTCCCAAGCAGTAGACTGTAGCACCAGTCGAAAAGGGCAGTACTCCAGAGGTGGATGGCAGCTGGTGACAGGGAGAGCTGGAGCTCCCATTTCACCAGCCCTCAGGACTTGATCCTGACCATCTCCCTTTGCTGGACATTTTCATTGCTTTCATTTACACACAGAGTAGGCCAGAAAAACATTACACTACATACACATAAGATATCACACCTATTTCCATTCCCTTTAGCAATGGCCACTGCATTAATATCAGCAAACGAGGTGGTATCTCGGATTGCCACCACCAGGAAGGAAGGGCTGGCGGCACAGGGTCCTCCCGGTCACCATCAAGCAACTGTGGCAGCAGCGACTATTGCAGATTCCATTCATGCTCGTCTGCGGAGAAGTTCAGGTGCGGCCTTGTTCTTCATCAATATCCACGGACTCAATACCAATTTGAATTCAGTTCATTTTTTTTCCTACAGTCCATATCCCCTCTAGCCCTGTTCCTCACAGAACCCCAAATCTTTCCCTCTACCAAAATTTCCCCATTTTGTTTTCCTGGTTACCATTTCCTTAACTTCCGTAACAAATGTGGCACCTGTTGGTATATCAAATCTGAATTTGCAGTTGACACTGTTTTAAACTTCAGTCCAACTAATTTTGATTACTCACATTATAAACTAAATTATATAAATATTATCAAATATATCTGTGTAGTCTATTGCTCCCGCAATGCTTCTTCAGAATCCAATGTATTTGACTCCATATCCACACAGTTGAGTAATCTTAACCTTACCCTTAGCACAGAAATTACCATTTTGGGTGATATTAACGTACCAATGTTGAATGGTTATTGCATTCTGCTAGGACTGACGATGCTGGTTTAGAGTGCAAACTGTTTGTAGAATCATTTAATCTCATGCATTTGGTAAAGCAACCAACCAGAATACCAAATAATCCCGCCCATAATGCCTGCCTCTTGGATCTATTCCTGACAAATAATCCAGATCAATACAGGAAATAGTATTGTCACCACCTGAACCCTCTGACCACAATCTCATCAAATCTTCATTAGGCAGCCCCCCCAAACCTCTCCATTCTGAACCTGTCAGGGTGACCTGATGGCACTTTGATAGGGCCAACTGGGATGGATTTAGAAATTATCTTGCTGACATTCCATGGCAGTCTTTCTTCTCCAGTGATGTCAATTCTACCCAGTCCTACATTAATGACTTTCTACTAGCTGGTATGGATTTATTCATACCAAGTCAACAGTTCACAAAAAGATCGAACTCTCCAAAATGGTTTGATAGCAACTGTGCCAGGGCAATGGCCCAAAAGTCATTAGCATATAACTCCTACTTAAAATAAAAAACATCTGAATCACTCTATGATTTTAAAATGGGTAGAAACCATGCAAAAGCTGTAACAAATCTCGCCAAATCAAACTTTCTTCAAAGTCAAGCATCAAAACTACTTAACAACCCTAATGACAATAGAATATTCTTGTCAACTTTCAATTCTTTCAATAACTTTAACAAGTCATCATCCATTCGCCCATTAAAATCTTCAGATAGCAACATTACAAATGACCTGCGTGGGAAAGCGAATACCTTTGCCACAACACTTGCCAGAAAGTCTACAGTTAAGGAAGTCAGCCATAAGATCCCAGTACCAGAACTTGACTCTCCCGAAATTGTTCCACTTAAAATACAGACTAGATACGTAAAGTCCATTCTAGACAATATATCATCCAACAAAGCTCCAAGCCCAGATAGAAGTTCTCCAATTGTTCTGAAAAAGTGTTCCCCTGAACTTGCCTCTGTTCTATCTAAATTATTCAGACTATGCATACGTACTTCTTGATTCCCTAATTCATGGAAACAAGCCAATATCCACCCAATTCCAAAGAAAGGAAGTTCCTCTGATCCCTCTGATTACAGACCAATAGCTATCACATCTTGTCTTGGTAAAGTATTTGAAACCGTAAATAATAAGCACACAGTTAAACATCTTGACTCCAACAATTTAATTACTGATGGACAATATGGTTTTCGCCATGAAAGAACCAATGTTGACGTATTCAATCTCCTTACTCATACCATCCACCAATCAACTGACCAACATGTAGAAACTCGTGCAGTAGCCCTTGATATTTCTAAAGCTTTCGACAGAGTGTGGCAACGTTCCCTGCTGTCCAAACTCATTTGCTATGGAGTGACGTCTTCTGTTCCTCTGTTTTCCTCATATCTCAGTGACAGAAAAATAAGAGCAAAAATAGATGATGTATATTCCAATTTCCACTCAATTAACGCCAGCGTGCCACAAGGATCAGTTCTGGTGCCAACCCTATTCTTAGTTCATATTAATGATCTCATATCTGTCACCCACAATCCCATCCATTCATATGCAGATACCGCAACACTTCACAGTTCATTCACACTCAAACACCCATTTACAAAGTTTAATATCTCTAACTCTCAACTCAGTACGGCCATCTCCATAAATCAAGACTTATCTAAGATCAATGAATGGGGACAAAATAACATTGTCTCAGTTAATGCTAGTAAAACCAACTACATACAATTTGCTAATAGACAGATATTGCCAGATTCGTATAGTACCTTCAATGCTACTAATATTACCATCTCCAAAAGTATTGAAATTCTCGGTGTTTCACCTAACAATGCCCTCAGCTGGACCTATCATGTCAGATCACTTGCTAAAACTGCCTGAAAGCAATTTGGATTATTGTACCGAGTCCATAACTTCTTCACTGATGAAGAGTTAGCTATAATTTATAGGAGTCATGGGCGCTCTTAGCTTGAATATTGCTCATCCTTGTGGAATGGATGTGGAGAGGTTACATTAAAACAAACAGACAAAATTCAGAACAAAGCTGTTGGAATTATGAAAAACCCTGCTGTTATAAATAAACTACCTCCCCTAAAAGTAAGATGGAATGTTGCCTCCATTGCATTATTTTACAGATACATTTCCGGCAAATGCTCAGACAAAGTTGTGTCCATTGTGCCATCTCTACATGCCTTCCCTCGTGCTACACGGGCATCTGGAGGGTTCTCATGACTGGAATGTCACACAGCCATATTGCAGAACTTCTACCTATCAGAATTCTTTTATTCCCCGAACTGCATCTCTTTGGAACTCAGTTCCTTGGAGTTGTTTCCCCCCAAACTTAAACTTACAGCTGTTCAAGTCCGAGTGTTACAGATATTTTATGAATAAAGGAGTGCCAGTAATCTGTTGTATGGATAATTTTTTCATTCATTTGTTTTTCCTTCCTCTGTTCTGTTATCAAAAAAGAGAAGAATCTACCTCCTCCTCCTCCTACTCCTCCTCCTCCTCGGCCTCTGTCACTGAACAGTGATCTGCTTACCCCCGCCCTTCAACGTCTTCTCCTTGTAGCATGAAACGGCAGTGTTAATCACCGACATGTCTCTCTCGACCTGCTAAGTCTAGTATGGGTGTGTCTTTCGGTACGGACCCTCCTCAAGGTAGGTGTCCCCCAACTACATCTAGTTTCTCAGGGGGACCATTACAAAGTTTGCTAGCATCTGCAGAGGTGCATCACAATAACTCCCCTTCGTTCTATTGTTCCTAGCAATGTTCCTCCTCCAGTTTTACCTTCTTCAGTTCTGCTCCTTCTCCCGTCTCTGTGTGTCATGAGTCGTTGTAGTTGTTGCTCTCTGTTCAGTGTATATTGTAAATATCATGTCTTATTTGTTGAAACTTTGGCTTTCCTTAGGTGAAACATTCAAAGTTTTCAGTTAAATCGCTCTGGCCTTTGATTCCTTCTTGCCCAGTATTGTCCTTTGGTTGTGTGCCTTCAGGAGACCCAACTCTCCTCTCTCCCTATTCCATTTCCAGGTTATATTTTTGTTAGTACACCTACTTCGATATCTGAATCATCTATCCTCGTCCACACTGCACTCCCTTATGAACTTAATTCAGTTTCTTCATTACTTAAGTGTACTGTTGTGAGGGTTTTCCTTAAGTGTTGGATTACTGTAATTTCCCTCTACTTGTCGCCTTCCGTCCCTGTAGATTTCCCAGAGTTTTCCTGCCTTTTGTCTTTTTTTCCTCAGCCCATCTAGTTATTGAGTGATTTTAACTGAAGGCACTCTTTATGAGCAGAAAGTATCATTTCTACTAGAGGCCGTTTGCTTGAATTTTTTCTCTGTATTGAAGGACTCCATATTCTTAATTCTGGTTGCTTTACACATGATGATTCTCTCACTCATTAATATTCTTGTCTAGATCTCTCTTCCTGTTCACCACTTCTATCTCCAGATTTTAACTGCTCTTTGCTAGGCGATTGCTTGGCAAGTGATCATTTTCCCATTTTACTCACTATTGCATCCCATTCGCCTGTTCTCCGTCCTCCTCATTGGTGTTCTGAGCATGCCAAGTGGGATGTGTTCAATTCTTTTTAAAATTTCCTTTTTTTTTTAGCGTCGATGATATGGTTTCTTATTTTACGGACTTAGTACTGGCCGCCTCAGCAGAGTCCATCCTCTAGACTACCCGCTCCTTTGCATCCATATGAGTTTCTTGGTGGTCCAGTGATTGTGCTAGAGCTCTTCGGGTCAAATGCGCTCCATGAAGGACCTACTGTCAGAGGATTAATACTCTGGGCAGTCAATCTGCTTTCTTTGCATTTAAAACGGCCAGTGCCATTTTACACAGGACAGTTAGAGCTGTCAGAAAGTCAAGTTGGTCATCTTATGTGTCCTCCATTACATCTTCCCCCAATTCTTGTTCTATGGAATCATATTCGCAGAATTTCGGACAAATACTCACCTCCGCCAGCCCCAGTACTTTGTGTCCATGGTGCATCTGTTACAGATCCTGTGAGAGTAGCTGACATTCTTGGGAAGCATTTTAGTGAGATTAGCAAAGGGTCCTGTCCCTCCCGGGGGTTCCACAAATATAAGCAAGAGGCTGAACGTATTCCTCTGGACCCTTAAAAAATGGTTAGATAAAAGCTGCTGAATAAAAATAGCAAGTGCCCATGAAGACCACACACATAAAGAGAAGGTAAAACGCCATGATACCAGACATTGTCAGATGTCTTATTAAGTTTCAAGAAGACCGTGGCATAGTACTGGTTCATGGAGAAAGGCTAACAGGCACAAGATTCCAAGGACAGTAGGGCATCAGAGGTAGACCGCATTTTACAAACACCATACTGAAATAAAGAGCCACCTCTTTCCAAACACACTTTATGCGTACACATGCAAGAAGTTAGAAAAATGGACCAATAATTTGTTGCCTATTGATGATCAAGGCGAATCTGTGTGACACTGGTAAGGTGATCAACAAGCAACTTTGCAACAGCAAAAGGATCAGCCACAACTCCACCTGCTGGAGATCAATCTGGATGGGAGGGAATGGTAAATTCTTCTGAAATTTCCCAAACCTGCATCCACACCTTAGTGAGGGAAGTCCTCTATCTGATGGAGGAATTAGAATGCTTCCAGGATGAATGTCTGTCCCACTTGAAAATCCAGTACACCTGCTTGCATCCTCCAAAATACCACCAAAAAATGAGGATCCCCATGGTGGTGACGAAGCTGAAAGAATGTGCCTCTTTTAGCTCTAACTGCGGAACTGCACCCAAGGGTCCACCAAGGAATCGGACATTTAGGAAAATGACCTTTCATCCTCAGAACAGATAACACGGCCACCGAGTGCAACACATAAGTGAATTAAGTCACTGCCTCATTGACGCAGTAACAATCATTCACAGAATTGTCAATGGGACTTACAGTAAGTAGGTGAAAAGTGGTCAGTCTGCCCTATCCAGGCAGCAGTAAGGAAGACGTGGTAGAGGTTCACCCTTAGCAGCAGATTAAAGTTCTGGAAACAAAAGTTGCTGCCATGCAAGTCTGGCAACACACCACAGTTAAAATCTAAAACAGCATCAGCCAAACACAGGGACATGTCATTAATGGTAAGAGTCCCTCTCTGGCTAAGGAAATATCCCATTGTAATTCAAAACACACAACTCCTTATTCTTCACTAAAGAAAGCCAACATAGCACCCAAAGGATTGGCCTCACTGTCACCCATAGTGGATGAAGAACATTCAAAATGCCTAGTGAATGAAATGGTGGAGGAAGGCTATGAAGAAGATGTTCCAGATCCGCCCTTTTGACAGTAGCACTAGGAGGAAGGTCAATATTACAAACTGTATATCGACAACGTAGAAAAGCCTGGACAGCAACAGCCTGCAGATGAGTGGAAAGGTCTAGATGAGTGAAAGGAACATCACAAGGAAGGAAGACAGCAGGAAGGAAGAACCTGGAACAGGTTCAGAATAAACGGCAGAGTAACCAGAAGGAACGGAAGGAACAACATCACCAACCATGGTTTTCTGGATGCACATATAATGAAGAATGTGCACCAAGACATCATTCCTTAGAGATGGCATGTAACCCCCAACAATTCGACTGAACGATAGAATCCATTGTGGAGGGAGGATTAGGATATGGTGTGGGATTGCATAGACCCTGACAAGTGAGCAGGTTTGGAACAATGCTTAGGAAGGCTCTTAGAGAGAATTTCCCCAGAACCAGGGCTCTGCACTTTGCTAACCAGCCGAGGGCAAATGTGAGGACAAGGAAGAAGAAAATTATACATTATTCCCCTTGTAAACCAGAACAGAGTGCTTGCAAGGTGGCTTGCAGGCTGCCCTAGGTGCAGGAGATGGCCAGTGCTACCACCAGAACCATCAGAAGTGGAAGAAGACATCACAGGACCAGAATCCTGTGAGGATTATATCCTGCATGACAGAAACGAAGCCCCACGATCCGTACAACACCATCCTCAAGTGGGGACCGGACCATTGGCGGAACACCATCTTCAGCTTACACCTGGCTACACTCAAGAGACTTTTGGTTAGGGGATGTCAGAAACTTTTGGGTTCTGAGGGTGTTCTTCTATCAAACACCAACTGTTAAAATTAAGTAATAGGAGCCTCTTGAATGAGTGGGGTATAAGCAACACTCTAACTCAGCTATTCTTATCTCCTTGTATCCTAGTCACTTCCTCTCGATCGGGCCAAATGTAAGGATACTAAGCTAAATATAGTCGGAATGATGAATGACGACAGGCTCGTGGTCTGGGTTGGCTTGAGTGGGTCTATCCAGGCGTCATGGTGCCGACGATGTACAGTCGCTTATAAAAGAAGTAATACCTTCCTAGCCAACCCCTCTGCATCTCGTGTGATAACACTGCCGTGCATTGTAAAATTTACAACTTCAGGTGATTCGAGTTGGGCTTTGAGATACTATGCCTGAGTGAACCCCGAATCGAATTTAATTTCACTTCCTGATGAACTAATGTAGCTATACCGTGTGCAAAAATGCTCTTCATAATATTGCTTTGTTATATTAACCCTTTTATGCACGGACTCAAATCGAGTCATTAAATACCATCCTGTACAACACACCATGATGCACATCATGTTTAACAAAGGAGGACACAAGTTTCCCACCGATGTGTGTCATATTTTGGTATGTTTTTTTTTTTACCCTATTCGAGTCATGGTGTGCTTTACAGGTTGTTAACAATCTAACGACTCAAACCACCTGTGCCTGAGAGGTTTAAATAATCACATCATAGTGCAAGCAGCAAATCCTTTGACCTCAGCAGGTAATGTTCAACACTTTCATAATCTGGCATTTACATTAAAACATGATGAGTGGATGCACAAAAATAATTACGATGTATCTGCCAATGATTTCCATCTATTCCTCACACAGTTCAAATGAGATTATTATAATTTTCACCTTGTAGCCTAACCTGGGACTTATGGGGTGGTTTTCTCGGCGTATTTCATGCACCAAAGTAAGAGAATTTTCTCATCAAAATGAAAGGTGGCACAATATAACAGATAAGTCTAACATGGCAACCTCCCATCATTAATGAGTTGGGAAATTTTGGAAAAAAAATATTCGTGCTGTTATTTTTCGTTATGTACAAGTCGTTATCACACGTGCTACGATTCGACTGGTAGATGAGAAGTTACGGGCACCACTTATTTTAATGACGACCAGAAGTGTCAGTGCTTGTGGTTGTTAATACAATAGTAACTATACAGGGAACAAGTGATGGGCTCAATACCCAATGACCACCACATACTGTGACAGTGGTTGCCTTAACCGATATCCAACATAATTTTGGCATAAACATTCCATAAAATAGGTGTCCCCATCATCATGATTAAGTGATAATACTTATCTGACTACCGTCGGGCAATCTTAAATAAGATACAAATGACCTCAAGATGGCAGGGGTTTATTCAGTATTATTATAGAGCATCCTAGTAAATCTACCAAGTAAAATCGTGCGAATAATGACCAAATAAAATAACTAACGTCGTCGTTCTTGAGGTGTGAAGTCTTAATACATGTGCAAGAAACAAATGGGTCCAACCTCCACCAATCAGAGGCTGAGATTTTTAGATGCAGAAAGCAAGGAAAACTTAGCAGCAGTGAAGATCATCATATTACGGCAAAGAAACATATGCGTGGATATTGTGTGTGTGGTGGGGGAGGGGAGATGGAAGGCCTATGTCTGGGTATCGGAGGGGGGGGGGGGAAGGTCAGTGGCTGTAGAAGGTCAGAGCTGGATGCAGCACTCTGGAAAACGGTTGCATAACTCGTTGCAGATTTACAAGTATGAACTCGTGATAACTCATTGTCAAACCCTACACAATTTATCACCAAATCCCTCTTTTCATCGAAATGATTTCATATATGCATTTATGTATGGTGCTTAATACTTATATTTTGCCGTCATAATTTGTATGTTATGAATATTTATTGGTCTGCCGAAAATACGGGGGCATACGACCCACACGCCCGTTCCTACACAGAATCCGTGCCTCTTGCGTGTGTGTGTGTTCTTACCTAATTGTTCTTACCTAATTGTATCTTTACAGGAATGAGTCAAGCTCGTACTGTCCCGTGTCTTAAACCATATTTATCGTACATATCCTTAAATTTGTGAATTGTTTTGGCACACACTATTTCATTCGGTAATGCATTCCACTGATCAATTGCTCTATTTGGGAAACTAAATTTCCTTACGTCTTTATCACCTCTCTTTTTATGCAATTTTTTGCAGTGTCCTCTTGCTGATGCTTCCCCATACGTTAAGGCAACTGACAGCAACTGACAGCAAACCCTTTTCTGTATCCTCCTACTTTCTCTATACTCATTTCAAAGCCAAAGGTGGCTGTTGTGTATATATACGCAACGACTTGTCTTGCTCTCGTGTTCCTGAACTTGATTCTTCTGAATTCTCCACACTCTGGCTTCGGCTTTCCTGTCATTCTCTGACTAAATATATCTGTGCTGTTTACTTATCCCCTAATTCTACTGACTATCAAAAATTCTTCGACTATCTTACTTCTACGATGGAACACATTCTATCCATTTCTCCTTTCTCTGAAATCTCCATTCTTGAAGATTTCAATGTTCACCACCACCTTTGGCTCTCCTCTCCTTTCACGGATCCACCTGGTGAACAAGCCTACATCTTTTCTATCCTTAATGACCTAGAGCAGCTTGTACAGCACCTTACCCGTATCCCTGACCGCCTTGGATAGAGCTCCAACATACTTGACCTCTTCCTCACAACTAATCCTTCTGCTTACTGTGTTAATCTTTTCTCTCCGTTGGGCTCCTCCGATCACAACCTTATTACGTTAACCTGTCCTATCACTCCGGTACGGCCTGTGGACCCTCCAGTGAAACGTCGTCTGTGGCATTTTGGAGCCGCGGACTGGGAGGCCCTCAGGCAGTACTTCTTTGATTTTCCCTGGAATGATTATTGCTTCCATGGCCGTGAGCCATCTGAGTGTGCCTTGCGCATTACGGAGGTTATTCTCTCGGGCATGGAAGCATACATTCCTTTCTCATATCCTTTGACTAATGCAAGAAAGCCTTGGTTTAATCTCGCTTGTTCTAATGCTGTCCGCAACAAGGAGAGGGCCTACAAAAGGTACCGGAGCCAACCCACCCCTGAATCACATCATCTTTACGTTCTGCCCGGAATCGTGTTAAGTCTGTTCTTCGCTCTACTAAAAATAATTTCATCCATACTAAATGCTCTCAACTCTCCGACTCGAATTCTTCCCGCTCCTTCTGGCATCTTGCCAAAAATCTTTCTAACAACTTTACCTCATCATCCTTCCCTCCTCTTTTCTACTCTGATGGTTCTGTAGCTATTTCTTCTACTGATAAAGCAGATCTCTTCGCACAGACTTTCTCCTCCAATTCTACCTTAGACGATTCCAGTGCTGTTTCTCCATCACTTCCCCCCTCTGACTTCCTCATGGCTGACATTAAAATTTCTTCAGTTGATGTATTTTCTGCCATCACTGGCCTCAGTACTAACAAGGCATATGGGCCTGATGGGGTCCCTCCTGTTGTTCTCAAGAACTGTGCTTCTGTGCTTACACCCTGCCTAGGCAAACTCTTTCTCCTTTGTCTGTCAACTTGTACCTTTCCTTCTTGCTGGAAGTTTGCTCTCATTCAGCCAGTCCCAAAGAAGGGTGACCACTCCCAACCCTCCAACTATCGTCCAATTGCTTTAACGTCCTGTATTTCAAAAGTTTTTGAGTCAATTCTTAATAGAAAAATTTTAAGGCATCTTTCCTATCACAACCTTCTTTCCGATCGTCAGTATGGGTTCCGTCAGGGACGCTCCACTGGTGATCTTCTCACCTACCTTTCAGACTCCTGGTCATCCTCCTTTCGGGACTTTGGCGAAAGCTTTGCCATTGCACTTGACATCTCAAAGGCTTTCGATCGAGTCTGGCATAAATCTTTAATTTCCAAACTGCCCTCCTACGGTTTCTATCCTTCTATCTGTGCCTTCATCGCTAGCTTCCTTTCTGGTCGTTCTATAGCCGCTGTTGTAGACGGCCATCGTTCTTCTCCTAGATCTATCAACAGTGGTGTTCCTCAGGGCTCTGTCCTATCACCAACTCTCTTCCTTTTATTCATCAATGATCTTCTAAGCTGTACATCTAACCCTATCCACTCATACGCTGACGACCCCACCCTTCACCTTTCCATTCGGTTCCCGCAACGCCCATCTCAACAGTTACTTCAACAAGCAAGGGATGAGGCTGTGGCACACCTAATGTCTGATTTGGCTCGTATCTCTGACTGGGGTAAAAATAATATGGTTGTCTTTAATGCATCTAAGACTCAGTTCTTACACCTATCAACCCGACAAAATCTTCCACAGGTATACCCACTAATGTTTAATAATATTCAGCTTAATCCTGCATCATTCTTGAACATGCTTGGGGTTTCATTTACTCGGGACTTATCTTGGAAAGATAATCTGCTTCCAAGAGATTGGGTGTGCTAAGCCGACTCCGCTCTTTCTTTACCCCTGCACAATTGTTGACTCAATACAGGGGTTTTATCCGCCCCTGTGTGGAGTACAACTCTCATGTGTGGGGAGGCTCCCCACATACAGCTCTTCTCAATAGGGTGGAGTCAAAGTCTTTTCGTCTCATTAACTCTCCTCCTCTTACTGACTCCCTTCAACCTCTGTCTCTTCGCCGCACTGTTGCATCTTTATCTCTTTTCTATTGCTGCTTTAATGGTCACTGCTCCTCTGAACTGTCTGCTTGCATTCCTCCACCTCTACGACGGGTGCGTAGCACCCGTCTGGCAGCAAACTCTCATCCTTTTTCTGTCCAACTCTCTTATGCAAAAGTTAACCGTTACTCCCAGTTTTTCATTTATGCAACAGGTCAGCTCTGGAACTGTCTCCCTCTGTCTGTATTTCCTGCTGCCTATGATCTCCAGTCTTTCAAACGCAGTGTGTCCAGGCATCTCAAAATGATCGGATCTTGAATTTGGCTCTATATTGTATTTTGTTTTTCTCTTGGAGGGAACTGTTACTGCTGGCTCATGGCCTTTGGTTCCTTCTTCCTCGCATAAAAAAAAAAAAAAGGTAATCATTTATGTCTATTTTCTCCTTCCCTGATATGCATTTATATAGCATAATCATGTCACCTCTTTTCCTTCTCTCTTGTAGTGTTGGTAGATTCAATTTATTTAGTCTTTCTTCGTAGCTTAGATCCCTTAACCCTAAAACAGTACACCTATTTGCGCCTATACACCATTAGTACACCTGGGTCTCACAGACCCACAAAATAGAAAAAAAAAAAAAACGTGTTTTATTTACTGAATCCTTTACAAATCTACAATCTTTTTGGTTCAATTTACTATGCAATAATGAATATACAATTAAAATTAACATATTAAAAGCATTTTAGGCAAATTTTTGAAAAAAATCTTTACAGTTTCTGTTTATATGGACCCCATAAGAAAAGAAACGACACAATGATGCTTGCACTACTGTCAAAGCTAGTGGCATAAAGGGTCTTCGTGGTGTGGATAGGGCAATTCACAGGGTGAAAAAATTTGCATTACACAACAGTAAATTTCAGCTCCCCTTATCCAGTACACCTGGGTCTCACAGACACAGTGTTTTACTTTAGTGTGTTATACACCAAAACAGAAGGAGACCTGGAAAACCACACAGCCACCTTTAGCATCGGCATCCAAACCTAGGAAGCTATTGAGAAGGACAGGGGTCCCTGGCATATAGTAATTGCTAAACCAGTAAGTGGCAAAAAGTGGCCGGGTCTCTCAGACCCAGGTGTACTGTTTTAGGGTAGCTTGGTACCCATCTTGTAGCGGCCCTTTGAACTTTTTCAATCTTGTCTATGTGTTATTTGAGATGAGGACTCCAGACTACTGATGCATACTCCAGGGTTGGTCTGATGAATGATGTTATTATCTTTCTTAGCATGGCTTCATTCATGTATGTAAATGCTATTCTCATATTGGCAAGCAGTGTATACATCAGAGAAATTACCAATATGCCGGGAATCGAACCCGGGACTCTCAGGTGAGAGCCAGGCAGCATACCACTACACCACGACCAGGTAAAAGTTAACTCACGTTGTCACAATCTTGTAACCAACGTCCCTCCGCCCCCACTGTGGGCATCAAGAGGATGAGTTAACCCCCTGGCACTCGGGCAAGTAGATGCTTTTGATCTATCCCAAACACTTACGGCAAGTCAGAATGAAGTGGGGGCGGAGGGACGTTGGTTACAAGATTGTGACAACGTGGATATCTTTACCTGGTCGTGGTGTAGTGGTATGCTGCCTGGCTCTCACCTGAGAGTCCCGGGTTCGATTCCCGGCATATTGGTAATTTCTCTGATGATTTTTCCTGTGTAAAAAAAAAAAAAAATACAGGTTCTCTTTTCATTCTGACTTGCCGTAAGTGTTTGGGATAGATTAAAAGCATCTACTTGCCCGAGTGCCAGGGGGTTAACTCATCCTCTTGATGCCCACAGTGGGGGCGGAGGGACGTTGGTTACAAGATTGTGACAACGTGAGTTAACTTTTACCTGGTCGTGGTGTAGTGGTATGCTGCCTGGCTCTCACCTGAGAGTCCCGGGTTCGATTCCCGGCATATTGGTAATTTCTCTGATGATTTTTCCTGTGTAAAAAATACAGGTTCTCTCTTCAGTGTATACATGTTCCGTACCTTCTCGCTGATGTGGTCAGCCAGAGATAGTCTGTTATTGATGATCACACCTAGGTCCTTCTCTCTTTCTGATGTGTATACGGTTTTATTTCCTAACATATAATCCCAATCAGGTCTTTTTCCACTTTTACCAAACTTGATTACATGACACTTGTCCACACTGAATTCCATTTGCCATGTATTACTCCATTCATGAAGTTTATTTAATTCTTCTTGTAGCTCTTTACAAGAGTCTGTGTTAGTAATTCTCCTTTGCATTTTTGCATCATCTGCAAACATATTTAGATAGCTTTCATTTCCAGTGTTAGTGTCTATATCATTTATATACACTAAAAACATGATTGGTGCCAGCACTGAGCCCTGTGGAACTCCACTAGTCACTTCTTTCCATGATGAGTAATTTCCCCTTAGTACTGTTCTCATTTTTCTTTTCATGAGAAAATCTTGCATCCAACAATACAGTTTGCCTCGAATTCCTCCTTGATGGTACAGTTTCCATAAAAGTCTTTGGTGTGGTACTGTGTCAAATGCTTTCTTGAAATCTAAATAGATACTGTCCACCCATCCTTCTCTTTCCTGTAATGTGTCTGTTACTCTGTCATAGTAGCTCAACAGATTAGTAACACATGATTTTCCTTTTCTGAAACCAAACTGTCTTTCTGTTATCATATTGTGTTCTTCTAGATGATTTACCCAAGCTTTTCTTATAAGCTTTTCTAATACCTTGCTTACAACACTGGTCAGTGATACTGGTCGGTAGTTAAGTGGATTTTGTCTATTCCCTTTCTTGAATAAGGGAACAATGTTTGCTTTCTTCCAAATATCAGGTAGTTTACCTTGACTCAAGGATTTCTTGAAAATTAAAAATAATGGTTTACTTAACTCCTTTGCACATTCACGTAGCACCCAACATGAAATTTCATCAGGACCATATGCTTTTCCTTTGTCTAATTTACTTAGCTCCTCCTGTATTTCTTTTTCTGATGTTTGTATATCTGGTAGTATGTGTGGGCATGCATGTTCCACATAATCCCTTTCAAAATTTTTTTCCTCTGTAAAAACTTATTGGAAATTCTTGTTTAGTGCTTCACAAATATCCTTCTCTTGTGTATAGGTGATTCCATCGTCCGTAATGGATTGTATTTTATCTTTTACTTTGGTTTTGCTTCTGATGTAGCTGTAAAATAGCTTTGGTTGATCACTACTTTTATGATATCCTCCTCAAACTGTTTTTGGGCTTCCCTCCTTATTCTTGTATAATCGTTTCTTGCCTGTTTGTAATTATTATACGCCCTTTCACTATTGTGTCTTCTGTATCTATTCCACAACAAATCTCTTTTTTCTTTTGATTTTTTACGTTCTGTATTGAACCATTTCTGTATTTTCTTATCTGCTTCTTTGTATTGTGGGATGTACTTCTGGACTCCTAATTCATAAAGTTCACAGAATTTTTCATATATAGCATTTAAATCTTGTCCTCTAAGCTCCTTTTCACAAGCAATTTCTTAGAAGTACTTCTTTAGGTCATGATACTTTCCCTTTTTGTAGTTTAGGCTCTTTTTGTAACTTTCATTGCTGTTATCTATGTCATATGCAATCCTGAAGTTGCAATTTAGTACTGCATGGTCACTTTTGCCGAATGGAGGGTGATATATTAAATTGTCAATATCATTTTCTTGCCTAGTAAATATGAGATCTAGCATTGAGGGTACATCGAGTCCTCTTTTTCTGGTGCTTTCCCTTACATGTTGCGTTAGGAAAAACTCTTGCACAAGATCCAGGAGCTTTTGGTCCCAATAGCTTTCTTGGCTTATTATATCTAGAGTATTCCAATTTATATTTGTATTAAAATCTCCAGTTAGTATAATTCTTTTCGATTTCTCTTCCATTTTATGTAGTAATGTTCCTAAACTCTGGATTGTACTCTCCGCCAGGTCCTCATATTCGTCTCTTTCCCATGTGTTTGATCTGGGTGGCATGCACAAATTGGCTACAATTACTTTCCCTTCAGATGTATTTATCTCTACTGCAATCAATTCTACTTGTGAGGGTATATCTAATTTTATTTCTTTGACTTTTAGATTTTTCTTAGTTAATATTATAATTCCTCCTCCTTTTTTTAAGTTCCCATCTCTTCTCCATATATTGTATTCCTCTAAGTTTAGGATGTCATTCGATATCCTTGGTGTTAATTTTGTTTCAGTTAGGCATATTATATGTGGTTCATTTTCTCTGACATAATCATTCATCTCTAATAATTTAGATACATTCCATCCACATTTGAGTACATCAACTTAATCATCTTGTTTACATACTTGTCATGATTTGGTTGTACTACCTTCCTCCTTTTTATTCCCTCCTGTTTATGTACCACTTTCGTACCTGCAATCCTATTACTTTGTAAAAAAATGTATTTTCTCCTCCTATGATCTTCCCTCATTTTTTGTTTTTGCTTCCTCCCTCTTCTCTTTCAGTAATTCCAGTTCCTCTTGTGTTAGGTATTTTTTTATCCATACATTTTTGAACTCATCTTTTTCCATAAGATTCTTTGCATTTTTTAGTATCTCCTCCACGGTGTTTACACTCTGGAAGGTTACCTTTAAGGGTCTTGTCTTGCTTCTCTCGTATTTCCCTAACCTTTTGTGTTCCTCTATGTCTTTACTACAGATTTCCTCTGATACTTCTTTCAATATGCCCATTACATTTGCCATCTCCTTTTTGTACAGAATGTACAGTGAAGTTGGATGGTGAGGATAGGGAGACTGTGAGTGCATTCAAGTACTTGGGTAGTGTGATGAGTAAGGATGGAACTTTGGGGGATGAAGTGCATGAAAGGGTACAGCAGGGAAGGAAGATTGTTGGTTCACTGAAAGCAGTGATGAGAAATAGGGAGGTGAGTATGGAAGTTAAGAAGTCACTGCATGATAGTATTGTGATCCCTACCCTGATGTACAGTATGGAAGCGAGGCGTGGACCTTGCAAGAAGGGAACAAGTCAAGAGTGAGAGCAGTGGAAATGAGTTACTTGAGAGGAGCATGTGGTGTGACATGGAGGGACAGGTTGACGAATGAAGAAGTGAAGGAACGTTGTGGGGTGGATGTGGATGTGGTTGAGAAGATTAGGAGAAATACACTGAGGTGGTTTGGGCATGTGGAGAGAATGGAGAATGAACGACTGACTAAGAGGTGTGTATGTAGGTGAGGTGGAGGGAGGGAGAAGGAGGGGTAGACCGAGGATGAGGTGGAGGGATGGAGTTGAGAGGTATATGAGGGAGGGGGGGAGTGAGTTGGGGGGAGGGTAGTCAAATGGTGGGTGACAGAGCGACTTGGAGGCGTTTTGTCTTCGGCCACCCTTTGCGGGATTAGGGCGTTGGGCAATAGATAGATAGATAGACTCTTCTATACCACTGATTACTACAGATTTGTTAATATCTACTGAATCTCTGACTAACTTAGGATTGTTTTGGATAATTCTTCTCACTTCCTTTTTAATGTTTTTTTCTTCCACCCTTGTTTCCAAGTCTTTCTTTACAATCACCATTTTAGTATAAGTGATTTCCACATCATGTTTGTAGCTTTGCACAGCTTCATTCACCTGTGTTATCTTCTCCTTAATAACACTGCTCTGATCTATTAGACTGCTTACTTGCCTAATTGTCTCTGTATCATTTTTGAACTCTTCCATGATACTCTCGTGGTTGACTACTGTACTTGCCATTTCACTAATTTTCCTCCTAAATGCACTCACTTCCACTGTTAGTTCACATATGGTTGTGTCTTTCTTGTTGACTTCCTTTCTTAATTTTTCTATTTCTTCCTTTTGCAAGTGCATCTGTTTCTTAATTTCATCAATCTCATTTTGAAAAGCAGTCTCAAGCCTGTGTACTCGTTCCACCAGTTTATTGTGAGTCTCCATTTCAACCAGTTCTTGGTAGAAATCATCGTCCTGCTTTCTAACTTTATCCCTTTTCTTTTCCAAATTTGCTTTACTAAAGTATGTGGTCATGTTGGAGTACTAAAAGCACATATGGTACTTACATTCCCTGGGGCAGATTGTAGACTAAACAACGATCAGCTAATTGCGCGCATTCTTACTCTAATTTGGTTTCTTTTCTGTTTGAACAAGTCTTGCTTTAAAACTTTTTTTTTTTTTTTTTTTAATATTGGAACACCATTCAGTCCAACCTGGTATAGAGCTTGACTCATATAAAGATACTAATTTAGGTACTGCCACTGGCCGAGTTGGCCGTGTATGGAGCGATGTCGGCGTGCGTCTGGTCTCCTCCGTGCCTTGTGTGTGTGTGTGTGTGTGTGTGTGTGTGTGTGTGTGCAACTGTGCATATGTGTGAATGTTTGTGGATCTATGTGCCCATGTATGTGTCCATGTACGTGTGCATGCGTGCGTAAATGCGCACTCACGAGCAACCTACTGGGCATATTGCCACCAAAAATAGGACATGGGATAAACTGAACCAGCACACGAATATGTCCCCCGTCCTTTTTTATCTAAAGCCTTCTGAAATTCATGTGTGCACTACTATGGTAATCCATGAACTTGTATGTGACAGAGATGTGACCAGGTAAAAGAGTAATCAGGGTATATCACCTGCCTAATCTATGCATATGCGGCAAAGATATGGCCAGATCAGCCTGTCATTTAGCACCGATATGTCTCCAGGCTAGCTGTAACTTTGATTGAAACATCCCTTCAGTCCACGCATATGCCGCAGAGATGTGGCCAGGCTAGCGTTCGCATTGGCACTGACACAATTCAACCTACCATATGTGGTAGAGACGTGGCCAGGCTAGAGTTTGCACTGGCAGTGTCACAACCCGTTCACCCACGTATATGTTGTAGACATGAGGACAAGCTAGCGTTTACTCTGGCACTGACACATTCCCTCACTCACAGATATGGGGTAGGCTACAGAGGAGAAATTATTGATATGGATACGAATCTGGGCAGACAAACGCAGATCCTGAGCTTCAAGTTTTGGGATCACAGTCCACGACGGAGACTGCAGCCTCCGATTTCGGTGATATCTCCACAGTTATCGGACATTAAAATTACCGTATATCGTGAAGGGCAGACATAATCCATGAAAACTGACGATTCAGATGATAAAGGGAGTATTTTCATTAGAATGCCACTCTAACAGTGATTCGTAAACTAGCTACTATAAAAATACTTCTTGTACTGCATGATCATTATGGCTCCAAAAGTGTAATGCTAAAATTCATGTAAGGTACAGTATTCAGAAGATACAGTTTCTAAGACTTATTGTACAAAAACGTAACACTGATGTAGTTAAACATTTCACTGTCATATTATTTTTCTGGGGAAACATGAAATACCTAAAGAGAGAAACCTGTACTGTACACAGGAAAAATCATCCGATAAATTACCAATATGCCTGGAATCGAACCCGGGACTCTCAGGTGAGAGCCAGGCAGCATACCACTACACCACGACCAGGTAAAAGTTAACTCACGTTGTCACAATCTAACCAACGTCCCTCCGCCCCCATTGTGGGCATCAAGAGGATGAGTTAACCCCCTAGCACTCAGGCAAGTAGATGCTTTTAATATATCCCAGGCACTTACGGCGGAAGAGAGAGTTATATGTAGAAAGAAAGCGAAAGGTGAAAAGATTAGTAAGAGAGTAAGAAGAGAGTGGATGAGGAATTTGGAAGGAATTTGAGTGTAAAGTGGAGGGACTGTAAGAAAGTATTCTGGAAAGAGGTGAAAAGAGTAAGACAGGGTGGAAGTGAAGTTAGCAGGGGAGTGAAAGATAAAAATGGTAGATTACTAGTGGAGAAGGGAGAAAAAGTGAGCAGATGGAGAGAACACTTAAATGAATTGTTGAACATAGAGGATGGAAGTAATGCGAGTATAAGTGGCTGGGGAATGGCTGGGAGAAGGAGGGAGGAGAGAAGACAGGAAGAAATCAGTAGGATAGAAGTTGTGGAAGCAATGAAGAAAGTTAAATCGGGGAAAGCCCCAGGAATTGATGGAGTGTGTGGTGAAATGCTGAAGCATGGGGGAGAGATAGTAGTAGAATGGATGTGGAAGATGTGCAGATTGGCCTGGGAGGAAGGTAGAGTCCCGGAGGATTGGAAGTCAGGTATAATTATTTCCTCGTACAAAGGAAAAGGGGAAAAAGAAGTGTGTGGTAATCATAGGGGCATTTGTCTTCTTAGTATAATAGGAAAAGTGTATGGTAGGATACTTATTGACTGAGGTAGAGAAAGAACAGAGAAATTAGTTGGAGAAGAACAGGGAGGCTTTAGGAAGGGAAGAGGTTGTGTAGATAGATATTCATTCTTAGATCTTTAGTGGAAAAGTTTCTAGAGAAGGGAAAGAAGTTGTATGCGGCTTTCATGGATTTGGAGAAAGCATATGACGGGGTGGATAGACAAGGATTGTGGAAAGTGTTTAAGAATATATGGAGTAGATGGGAAGTTGTTGAATGCTGTGAAGAGTATGTACGACGGTGCGAAGGCTGCAGTGCATGTGGATGGTGAACTAAGTGAATTTTTCTATTTGAAAGTTGGGTTGAAACAGGGATGTGTCATGTCTCCATGGCTGTTCAATCTGTACATGGATGGGGTAATAAAAGAGGTACAAGGTAGGGTAGTGGATGTTGGAGTGGCCCTGGTGAGAAAGGATAGTGTTTGGAAACTCCCTGTACTGTTGTTTGCAGATGATACTGTGTTGTTGAGTGAAGACGAAGGGAAGCTGCAAGGCTTGGTGGATGAGTTTGGGAGAGTGTGTAAGAAATGGAATCTAAAGGTGAATGTAGGGAAGAGTAAAGTGATGGTCTTTGAGAGCGGTGAAGTCAGTGAATGTACAGTGATGTTGGATGGTGAGAAATTGGAAAATGTGAGTACGTTTAAGTACTTGGGTAGTGTGATGAGTAAGGATGGAGGTTTGGAGGGAGAAGTGCTTGAAAGGGTACAGCAGGGAAGAAAGGTTGCTGGTTCTTTGAAAGCGGTGATAAGAAACAGGGAAGTGAGCATGGAAGTGAAAAAGTTACTACATGACAGTATTGTGATACCAACTCTAACATATGGAAGTGAAGCTTGGACGTTGCTGGAAGGACACAAGTCAAGAGTGAAAGCAGTGGAAATGAGTTATTTAAGAGGAGCCTGTGGAATCACATGGAGAGACAGGCTGACGAATGAGGATATAAAGGAGCGTTGTGGTGTGGATGTGGATGTGATAGGAAGCGTTATGAGGAACACACTGAGGTGGTTTGGCCATGTGGAGAGGATGAAGGGTGAAAGACTGACGAAGAAAGTGTATGTGAGTGAGGTGGAGAGGGGAAGAGGGAGGGGGAGGCCGAGGATGAGATGGAGGGATGGGGTGGAGAAGTATATGAGAGAGGGGGGTGTGAGTTGGGAGCAGGGCAGTGAAATGGCGGGGGACAGGGCGACTTGGAGACGATTTGTTTGTGGCCACCCCAAACGGGATTGAGGCGTCTGGCAATAGATAGATAGATAGACTTACGGCAAGTCAGAATGAAGAGAGAAACCTGTACTGTACACAGGAAAAAAAAAAAAACGTCAGTTACAAGATTGTGACAACATGAGTTAACTTTTACCTGGTCGTGGTGTAGTGGTTTGCTGCTTGGCTCTCACCTGAGAGTCCCGGGTTCGATTCCCAGCATATTGGTAATTTATCAGATGACTTTTCCTGTGTACAGTACAGGTTTCTCTCTTCATTCTGACTTGCAGTAAGTGCTTGAGACAGATTAAAAGCATCTACTTGCCAGAGTGCCAGGGGGTTAACTCATCCTCTTGATGCCCACAATGGGGGCGGAGGGACGTTGGTTACAAGATTGTGACAACGTGAGTTAACTATTACCTGGTCGTGGTGTAGTGGTATGCTGCCCGGCTCTCACCTGAGAGTCCCGGGTTCGATTCCCGGCATATTGGTAATTTATCAGATGAAATACCTAATCACAAGCGTAGAAAAAAAAATAATAATAAACGAACGGTAATGCAGAAATTCATATTCTGTGAAAATGTCACGAGGCACAGAATGAAGTATTTCAACAGAAGTGATCTGGAACTCTTAGCCTAATAGAAGTATAACTTTAATTTAGCAGTAAATTTATTTTTTAGTTGTAACAATGTAATTTTCACGATAATATATATTAGGCTACCCAGTAGTACGTCAAAAACCTGATGTAGATTTTGCATCAAAGAAAATTTTTCTTCAGACGAGGTCATCGAGATCACAGTTATTATACAAACCTCGTCAAAATAATGAAACCATAATCATGTCAAAGAAGTGTCACTATTTAACCATGGTGTTGTAGCCTACCTTGAAATTACACATCATGAACACATGCTGCCTTTAGACTTAAGCAGCCTCATGTGAATGGCATTTTTTTTTTTTTATCTTCAAAATATTTATAATGTGCGGGTCAGTACAAGATTAATTATTGGTCTTCTCAGGATGTGTACCAACATAGCAACTCCCAGTCGGTAATGTGACATTAAATTCTTTTACATAACGTCACAGGTTAGGCTACAGGGTGAAAGTTATAGTAATCACAATTGTATTGTTTTGGAATTGTTTGGAAATCACTGGCAGATACGACTTCGTAACTGTTTCAGTGCATCCACTCATCGTGTTTTAATGTGAATGCTTCATTATGAAAGTGTTCACCACTAGATTATCTGCTGAGGTCAAAGGATTTGCCGCTTGCACTGTGATGCGATTATAAAATATACAAAGCAATATTATGAAGAGCATTTTCGCAAACGGCAGAGTTACATTAGTTCATCAGGAAGTGAAACTAAATTCGATTCGGGGGTCACTCAGGCACAGTATCTCAAAGCCCAACTCGAATCACCTGAAGTTGTAAAGGTTACACTGTTACCACACGAAACGCAGAGGAGTTGGCTAGCGAAGTATCACAATTTTATGAGTGACTGTACCGTACATTGGGCAGCTTGAATGAGACTTAGGAACTAACTGAAAAATGGTGAATCTCCTCCATTGGATACTGAGATGCAAAACATTATTTAACTATAGTTACTTAAATGCAATGAATGAATGAAGGAAAAGAAAATGTGACATGGCAGCGCAACAGCAGAGGTCATATGCCGCCGAACATAAAATTAAAAGAAAGTCAAAATACATAAAAAAACGATAAAAAGCAAAGAGATAAACAATGCATAAACCAAACGAACAATATAAAAGAATAAAAGAAACCACCAAAGCTAGAAAAAACATGGAGGAAAGATATGGGTTAAAAAAAGAACATTATCATTAAAACACAAACTAAAATATGGAAAAGCCTAACACTTTGTGGAGAAGGCCAGAATTCAACACAAAAAAGAAGGTTCCTCCCCCCATAGCACAAGCCTTTTCCCCAAGAACCGAGGAAAGAAGGTACGATCTGTCACCAGCTCAGCACCCGGAGAGGTACCGCCGAAGGTCCTCAAGACTGGGGCATTCGACAAGGAGATGCCACACAGTCAAAGGAACAAGACAGTCATCACAATAGGGAGGGGGCGCCCTCTCCATTGAAAAACCATGAGTCAGCCTAGTATGGCCGGTCTGGAGACAGGCCAAAGCTGATTCCCACTGTTGGGACAGTCCCACATACCCCCCATTGCCCAGGTTCCTACGAATGCTGCAGAGTTTGTTCGCTCCTGCTGCATCCCACCTCCTCTGCCAGCAGAAACGGACAGCCTCCACGGTGGCTGCACAGAAATCCTCGGATGGGACACGGTATTGAGGAGAGGAAGGGCGAGAGGCAGCAGCTCTCGCCAAAGAGTCAGCATGCTCATTGCCCACGACCCCCACATGTGCAGGGACCCAACACAGTTGTACAGAGTATCCTCGCCTACATAATAAGAAGAGCCACTCCAAGACATACGAGACTAGGGTAGGTGATGGGAGGCCATGAGACAAAGCTTGCAGGACACTGGCTGAGTCACTAAAAATGGTAAAAGAAGCTGGAGAAAGCTAAAAATCAATTCAACCGCAACTAAAATGGCGGTAAGTTCAGCAGTAAAAACAGATGCAGAAGGAAGGAGACTCCCACCATGGCTAAAATCACAAATCCCCACACGGGATTTAGAGTCATCAGTATATACAGGGATAGAGTCATTCTGAGCAGAGGCATGTTCTAAAAAATAAGACAAAGCTGCCTGTGAGGAAAGAGAGGCCTTCCTCTTAAGGAAGAAATCACATGGTTGTACTTCTGGAAGAAGGCAAGGAGCCACTCAGGGAACATGCACAGGGCAAAAAGGAGAGGACTGGACACCCAACACCCCAAACGGGTGTGGATAGCGAGGGTGGGTGTCATAAGAGGGGAGAAGAGAGACCTCAGAGACATCCTTACAACTCATGAGGCTGGAAGACGGTGAAGGTGGTGCCAACACTGCACCATTAAGGACTGCTGGTGGAGATCCAGCGGTGATTTGTTTGCATCAACCAACAGGCTTTCAGTCGGGGAGGACCGGAAAGCCGCAGTTGACAGACAAATCCCAGCATGATGGACAGAATTTAGTGGCCGTAGCAGAGGAGTACACCATACGCCTATACTCCAATTTGCTCCTAACTAAGGCACGGTAAAGTCGGAGCAGGATGGTTCTGTCAGCGCCCCAAGACAAGTGAGATAGGGTCGTTAGGAGAGACAGGGCATGGAGGCATGAGTCATAATGAACGGATATGAGATACCCACGTCAGTCTCCTGTCAAAGACAAGTCCGACACACCTTGTTTCATTGACACATCGCACCCTGTGGCCATATAATTGGAGATCTGGGTCGGGGTGAACTCCTCTCAAGCGGCAGAAATGCAAGGCCACTGTCTCTGCTGGGGAGAAACGGACCCGTGCACTTTGGCTCACCAAGAGACCCTGTCCTGAGCGAGCTGCATGCAACGTTCAGCCACGGACATTTGGGAAGTAGCATACCATGGAGCCAAATCATCAACATACAGTGAGACCAACACCCCTTCTGGAGTAGAGGACACAATACCGTCCAATGCTGTTGCAAAAAGGGTCACACTGAGGACACTTTCTTGAGGCACCACTTCCTCCTGAGGGTATGAAGGAGACAGGGTGAACTAGCTCTGAATGAATGGTCACGCAGAAAATTTAATATAAAGAGGGGTAGCCTGCCATGTAAACCAAAAGAATGGAGTTGTTAGAAGATACCAAACCACCATATGGTATCATACACCTTTTCTAGATCAAAGAAAATGCACACTAGATGCTGCTGTCTAGCAAAAGCATCACATGCTGCAGCCTCAAGACGGACAAGTGCATCTGTTGTTGAGCGACATTTTCGAAAGCCAGACTGACACTGAGAAAAATATTCATTCCTTTCTAGGAAATACATTAGGCAAGTGTTGACTATCTTCACAAATAATTTGCACATGCAGGATGTTCAGGCAATTGGTCGATATTCCAGGGGACTGTAACCTGCCTTCCCTGGCATCTGGAATGGCAGGACAATGGCCTCACACCAAGAGGTGGGAAGAGAAGATTCCCTCCAGATTCGATTAAAAACGCTGAGGAGAAAGAACAGTGCATCACAGGGATGTTGTAGGACTCCACATTCCCTGAATGGAAGTTCAGTACCCTTGCTTCCTCTATCTCCCGTTGTCTGGCAAAAATTTGTGAGCTAGTATCCCTATGACTGATTACTGGAAAGGTGGATGCAAAATTATCGGCCACAGCTGCAGGGTCACCAACAGGCTCACCATCAGACATCAGCACAGGGGACCTGCCTTGAGTAAATTTTCCTGAGATCTTTCGCACCCTCTTCCACACCTGAGACATTGACGTCTTTGAGTTTATAGATGACACATAAGCCATCCAGGAGTCCCGTCTAGCTTGTTTGAGTACCCGACGAGCCTTAGCCCATGCCCTTCTGAACTCATCAAGATAATGTTCTGTCCTGCATCTACGATAACGAGAGAAAGCTAACTTCTTAGCACATACAGCAACACTGCAATCCTCATTCCACCTTGGGACAGGTCGATAGCGATATGTGCCAGAGGTTTTAGGAACAGCATGAAGGGCAGCAGAATGTAAACAGAGGTAAAGAATGAAACAGCCTCATCAATATTCGGAAAGTCTTCAACTGAGACATTAATAGAAATCTTAGAAGAGAAAAGAGACCAGTCTCCCTTATCCACTCTCCACCTCGGTAAACAAGAACAGGGACTAGATACTGCTGCAGTAAGGAGGATGGGAAAGTGATCACTTCCATGGAGATCCTCCATAACCTCCGAGGTAAAGTCCAGGAGACAGTCAGGAGGGCAGACAGAGATGTCTATCTATCTATTGCCAGACGCCTCAATCCCGTTTGGGGTGGCCACAAACAAATCGCCTCCAAGTCGCCCTGTCCCCCGCCATTTCACTGCCCTGCTCCCAACTCACACACCCCTCTCTCATATACCTCTCCACCCCATCCCTCCATCTCATCCTCGGCCTCCCCCTCCCTCTTCCCCCCTCCACCTCACTCACATACACTCTCTTCTTCAGTCTTTCACTCTCCATCCTCTCCACATGGCCAAACCACCTCAGTGTGTTCCTCATAAAGCTTCCTATCACATCCACATCCACACCACAACTCTCCTTTATATCCTCATTCGTCAGCCTGTCTCTCCACGTGACTCCACAGGCTCCTCTTAAATAACTCATTTCCACTGCTCTCACTCTTGATTTGTGTCCTTCCAACAATGTCCAAGCTTCACTTCCGTACGTTAGAGTTGGTATCACAATACTGTCATGTAGTAACTTTTTCACTACCATGCTCACTTCCCTGTTTCTTATCACTGCTTTCAAGGAACCAGCAACCTACAGAGATGTCGATTGCAGTAAATGAACCCGTTTGGGGGTGAAAATGTGTAAACGCCCCAGTATTGAAGGGGGCAAGATCCTCATCCTCCAATAAGGGCGCCAGCAAACTCCCACGTTGGTTAACAGGACAGTCACCCCACAAAGGATGGCAACCATTAAAGTTCCCCAAGAGAAGAAAGGGTGTGGGTAACTCACCAAGCACGTTCTCAAGATCCACCCTACTAACTGCTGTGTTGGGCAGTAAATAAATGGAACAAACTGTATATCAGTAGTGGGCATACAACAACACAGCAACACACTGGAGGTCAGACTGGAGGTGAACTGACAGATGAGGGATGTCAGCCCTCTCCAAAACAGCACCACCCCCAACAGGACCTGGATTGGCACTGAGTAAAATGCATTGGACCCAGGTGATGCATGAGGAGTGGCAAACCCTACAAGAGTTTCCTGGAGACACATGCACAAAGGGGAATAAGCCAGGAGGGTCCACAGCTCCTCCCAATTACCACGCAGCCCTCGTCAATTCCATTGTAATACAGTGGCTGAGAATGCCATAGTACCCACAGCGAAGGAAGAATTAGGTTGAGGGGTAAGACAAACTTGCCCCTGACAAGCAACCAGATTTAGATTGATGTTTAGAACTTCCCTAGAAAGGAACTGCCTGGCACCATTATGATGTACAGCATGCTGCTCAGCTGAAGATAACCAGGAGGAAAAAGAGGGCAGGACAGCGATGTTCCGTGGTGGGGCAAGAGATGTTTTGGCAGGGGGACCTCAAGCTGCCCTAGCCGGAACAGAGCAGGCAGTGACACCGAGAAGGAGCACGATCGGTAGTGCATCCCACAGTACTGGAACTCTGAGAGGGCAAGGCCTCATGCAGCTGAGCAGGCGCATTGACGACGTGAGTATCACCACTGTCTGGTGGTGGCTGGGTCGTCAGTGAGATGCCATCCCCAGCCTGTTCTCGCCCCGACCACTGAGCATGCTGAGAAGGAGTAGTGGGCTCCACTGCAGAGATCTTTGGTAGCAGTGTTTCACTCTCTGAGCACTCTGAGGAGCCATGGCGACACTTGCCATGCACAGGAAGGACATCAGGAGTTTTGAACGTGTCAAAGCAAGGTGTAGCATCGACATGGGCGTTTGTCACAGGAGGAACCTGAGGAACTGGGATGGGGGAGGCACTCCCAGGTGCAGGAAGCACCATCCCAGAGGGGACACCCCCAGAGACAGGAGGCACCTCCTCAGAGGAAACACAGCCGCTTCCAGGCTGCACCCCCTCAGTGGAACCCCCCGGCCAAGAAGGCTGGGAAGTAAAACCCCGAGAATTTGATGGAGCATTGTGTGATGGCAGGGGCACCTGCTGGGTAGCTGTAGAGCGAGACAAGGCAGCAGCAAAGGTAACCCCAATGTGAATGAACCTCTCCCTTACCCTGGCCTTTGCCTCAGAAAAGGAAATTTTCTCCTTCGTTTGGACAGAAATAATCTCATACTCAAACTTGTATACATCGTAATCCCTTGAAGAGGCCGCATGCACTCCTCCACAGTTCAAACACTTACAGGGTTGAGAACAATCTACCATACCATGAGAGACTCCACCACAATTTCCACAAACCTCAAGAAGGCCAGATGCTGCCCGCCCGCAAGAACGCCGAACATGATCAAACCTTCGACAATAATAGCACCTTCTAGGTCGGGGAACATAAGGTTTGACCTTAAGTTTCCGCCATGCATCAGTGACAACCTTCGGCAAAATAAAGCGATCAAACGTCAAGATAAGAGTGGGCATGGGGGTTAAAACCCCATCAACTTTCTTCATAATTGTCTGGACTGCTACGACTCCCTGAGGAGCCAGCCCCTCCACGAGGGAAGAATCAGAATAGGAGACATAGTCCCGAGAATACACAACCCCACAGTACTGATTTAGGACCAAGTGACGAAAGGCAGATGCTGGATAACCGGCAAACATAGTAAGAGACGGATGCATGAACTCTCCTCTTCACTCCTGGCTTCTAGCGACAGAGAACCATCACCCTGCAAGGAGACGTTGTGGGTAAATCCACATGCCATAACTAGACCACTATGAATCTGAAAACAGTTCAGGTTCCAGAAGGAAGTACCATCATCCGTTTTGAGGACTATGTATTTTGTATAAGAGTGTTTCACAAAGACACCAGGTAACACCTCGATAGAAAGGACATCTGGATTCTCAGTTTTGGCAGATGACCTGGAGGGTACAGGGTCATCGCCAAGAGAGTGACCAGGTGATGCCGACTCGTGAAGCTAGTCACTGACCACATGAGTGGTTAAGGAAGTGTCTGATGTATCCAAATATACATTTGTGAGAGATAAAATGGCACCCAGAGCCAAGGGAAACCACCTACCAGGGAGTGAGGGGACCCAGCATGGTCTGATGGGAGCCGGGTACCACAGAGGGTGACCCAAAAAGGACACCCCATGATGCGAAAGTTCGCTCCCACCAGTGCAAAGACCCCCTTCCCCACCACCCCCCAACCCAAACACCCAACCAACCAACTCAGGACAGCACTAAGGCGACCCCTCTGGTGGGTGGCACCGATGACCGAAACGGGTAACCTATGTTTCAGACAGCGCTCAGTCAGACCCCTCACCCACAATCCTACCCACATGGGAGACCCTGCCAGATGCCGTTACTTCCACAGGCAGGCATGTGGGATCATAGGGGCATGCAAGCCCTCCCCACCACAACAAGGTGGCTGCCCATGGGGGGGAAATGCAATGAAATACTTCATGAAATTTACAAAGAATGTCTAACTTTACAAGTTAATCTTAGTTCTAAATAACAGCTAAACCAAAAATATACACCATATCTATATTAAGATATAACACCTTCCATTTTCCACGTCACCATACTAATCATATATAGTCAAATACATGGAATATTCTTAATATTCTAAGTATTTATACATATATTAACATTACAGTTGTCCATGAAAGGTTAAATGCAGTAGCATTTAATTATTTGGTAAAGACAATTTACCAGAAAACTGCAGCAATCTGAACAACTGAACCAGCACTAACGTTCTCCAGCAAATTCCTCTACCTTTTAGCAGGGACAACTATATTAATCTTACGCATTTACCGCTACATATGGGATATCTCGCTCTGGGGGAAAATAGTTTTCACAGTTTGGGGACCAGGCAGAAATTGATATGCGCATCATGTTAGGTGCCCCCTAGCAAGATCTATCCACAAGTTTCGAGAGCCCTGTGCTGTGACCGTTCTAGGTCATGCATCTTAACCCAATTATTCTCCACCATTCACAATCTCAAGAATAGCTGTTAACTCAGGGGCAACAATTTGCCGATGTTTTATTTTATGCTGACGTGTCCCCTCTAAATCTACAAATGTGGAGATGACTTTGGCTAATGGCCACTGGGATCTTTATTGGTCTGTTTTCACTGAGACAACATCTCCTAAGTTTATGATGGACATGTTGCTGGCAACTTGAGCCCCATAATACCTTTCCCTTACTCTCAGAAGAAATATTTGCTCCAGTGTCTATTCCAAATCTTGAACACTTTTTTCAAATGTTAATATCCCTCACACAGATGTTGCCCTAGTTCATTATTCTCTATGATGGGATCATCTACCATGGGTCTTCCTGCCATACAACATAAGAGCTGGTGTCAAGGCTTCAATTTATATTCTTTTATCATCAAGATAGGTTAATCTGTACAGCACTAGGGACATAGATATACGTCCCCCCAAAAAATGCTAGTGACATAGATCTATGTCATGCAGCACTGAGGAGTCATTGCAAGCAACTGAAGTAAAATGGAAGGTTATAATGTATCTCGCTAACATCAGACATTTCTTCACTACGTTTAGAACACTGATTTAGGAGCACTGGAGGTGGCAGACAGTCATCACAGGCTCACAGCAGCTCTCCTCTCTCAGTAACCTCGAACATTTCAGAGGTCGATTGGCACCAACCTGACTCGATTCGAAAAACTTTCTGGCTTTGGTGATTACTTCTGTTAGTGCCAGGGATCTTATATTGATGTAGAGGGGTATCATTTCTTTTTTCCCTCATCGTAGTATGGGTTAAAGGTCTATCATTAATTCTAGCCTCAGTTTCAGTTATTACTGTTCTGAGCTCTTCTCTGAAGACCTTTGTTCTATGTAAGGTTTTCCTGAGGCAGTTCGTCACAATACCAATCATTCGTTCTGTGAACCCATTTTGCCATGGGGCCCTGGGAGCTATGAATTGCCAAATATGTTTTTGGATTCCCAGGGTCAACTTGACCATTGGGTCATTCAATATACTGAAAATTAGAGCTGATGCTCCAACCAAATTAGTTCTGTTGTCGCTTGTTGATTTATTAGGACAAGAGTGTCTAGCACAAATCTGAGTACGTTCAGGAATGTCTCTGACATTTCTACATGGACTGCCCTCGTGTAGGAGCACATAAAAAAACATATATACAACTTATGGGGAGTTTCCTCACCCGTAACAGGAGTAGTAGCAGTAGTTGTTCCCTAGGCAGTCTGTATGAACAGCTACGAGTCCCTAAGGAAGACCACCGCTGAGACCAGGCTTTCCCACAGAGCTCTCTCAAGGTGTGTATGTTGTGTTGTTGGTATAGGCAATTGTGTGCAATGCAGTCTTCCATAATATACTTAATAGTATATGGTACTGTGTTGCATCCTGGAATGGCAACAGCAGCAGTCACCCATCCTTGTCTCATAACGCAGGAGTGCTGGATGATGCCCACATCTCAGTGTAGCCTCTGTGCAATGAACTCCAGTTACTTTGAAGAGCTGACTTACAATTCCCCTATCCTCCGGTAAAGCAGGTGGTCTTTGATAGTCATATGGTCATTGTTCATACCTCCTACATATAATGCAGTTCTTGAGATATTTCTTCACAATCTCGGTACCCCTAGGAATCCAATACCTTTCTCGGACTCGGGCCAGAGTCTTCAGCACACCTCCATGAACAGTGAACTCATGGGCTTCCTTAACAATTAACCCCTCCATGGCCACCGGCATCGAATGACGTTTAGCTGATAAATGGCTGCAGGCGTCGTTTGAGCACAGCCTATAAAAAAAAAATGCAAAAATTTTTGGGAAGTGAACGAACGTTCTGAACGCCTTCACACTGACCTACACTACACTCCCATACACCCCATCAAACAGTTCAGAGCCTGCTGCTGTGATAAGTGGATTTTCGATGTTTTAACTCCTGGCCATGCCTAAACAAGCACAACTACACCCATTATCTTGACCCAGGCAGAACATATCGTCACCCTCATAGAGAAACTGCCTAATTCATTTTTTCTACTTTTCGCGAAATAAAAAAAAAAATGTCTCATTTTCTTACTTTTCAATGACTTAGGCAGAAACTTAAGGTGCATTTTAGGCCATTCACACCCTAGACCTGGCAAAGGCAGCTATACCAATAGGTGCTTCACGTGATGAAGAATTGATTTAGGCAAAAATCCAGAAATCGCTGAAAAATGATTTAGGCAGTTTCTTTATGAGGGTGACGATATAATCTTTGTCCTCTCTTGCAAAACACACACAAACACCTGTTTACAATATTGAAGTAATACAGGCACAAACAAAAAATACATGATAAGTGAAAAATACATTTTTGTCTTGGTATCTTTACCTATTTGCTCAGGTTTGCTGTAATGGTTTGGATCATTAGATGCAGTGCAACTTGTAGAAAACTGTGAAAACTTTCGGAAAGTGAACGAAAATCTGGGACATGAGACTGACCTTGACTTCACCCTCTCACATATCATCTGTCAGTTCACCACTTGCTATCGTGACGAGTGGATGTGTGATTTTTTTTCGCTCGTACCCATGCCTAAAAACACAGTTACACCCATTATCTCGACCCAGACAGAAAATACAATCTTTTTCCTCCCTTGCAAAACATACACAACCACCTTGTTTACGAGACAGCAATATATATTGCGAAAACAACAGGGTAAAATGATAAAGATGAACGTAAAATGATATAAATGAACATGTTATTACGGAATAAAATATGTTTTCCCCCGTCTGTAAACGTATTTATTTCTGCTTTGTCTCTGCATTCGTGATAATTAGACTTATTCTTAGTTCTGAAACTGCATTACGATTTTGATTTTAGCCATGCTCGTGGTGTGGGAGCTCGAAGTTGCGACTCAGCTTTCGTATTGTTAATCGGATCTGACCCTCCACTTGTCCTCCTGTGGCAGAGCCTAGCCTCGGAGGACGTGCAATTTTCTCATGTAGAACTGAAAATTCAACCCTTTCGCTCCCTTTTCCATGCATGGGCACAACGATAACGTAAAAAATAACTCGAAGGTACCATAACCATATTTTGTGTAAAAAAGGTGAAAATCTATTCATAATTTTTTTTCCAGCCATTCCCAACATATTATGTACTGAAATCATTCGATATCATCATATCTCATATATGCGCAACATTTCAGCACCATTCACATTGTTTTGGGAGGTAGAAAATAAAATAACAACACCTGCCTAGTTGCGTTGCGGCTGGGCCCCTGGGCGGCGAATATCAGTTGCCAATATTTCTGCAACTTCTGTGCTCCATTGCAAGCCAAAGACTGCGTCTAGAAAGCTGGATTTGCACTGTTAGGTGCATCTGAACTTTCTCTTCAGTATGGCAAGAAAAAATAATCATTTTCGAAACTTCAATAAATGGCCCCGGCGTCGGCCTCGCGTGCACGGAAAATTCCTGGCCTTCGGCCACGGAGGGGTTAATTTTACAAAATAATCATTCTTGAGTAACAGTACAGGATGTCTTGTTTGGAGGGGAAAGTCAACCTTTACTATTCTGCCACTGCATCTAATTAGACCCTTTCCATCTAAGAATAATCCTAAACCTCTTATCACCTTATTACAGGTATACCCCAGTTTAACGATGCAATTGGTTAGGTAAAAACCTAACGGTAGGCAGGGTCTTGTATCTCGGGGTAGATTTAATGTGTAAAATTTAGGGATACGTTTTTAAGCCTTGGATTTACCCCCCAGCAGAGTCCTAAACCCACCCTAAAAAAACAAATTTAAAGCCAATCTAAATGGCCTAACATATAGAAAAGAAGCCAACTTAAGCCTGACACCTGTAAATGAGTCACTAAAAGAAAGAAATAAAATTTTAAACTTAAAAAATGTCAAAGTATCAAACACCTCTCATCACTTACAAGTCCATATCCGGTCTTGGTCATCATCTGTGCTCTCTCCCCGAGGCTAGGGGATATGTGGTGCTCCCTGGCATTCACTCATCCTCCTCAAAGCCCTCAAACCCCATCTCTGGATGAGGGTTGGGGGGAGGCAAAGCCTGGCGAGGTGGGGTGATGGTAGTGGGTAACTCATGCACTGGCTCTGTGGGTGGCGATGGGGTGCAATATGATGACTCAGGTGGTGGTGATGGGGTGCGAAGTGATGACTCAGGTGGTGGTGATGGAGTGCGATGCTGTTCAGTACCTCGACAGTCTCACTGCTTACTTAAACGAGTGGATAAAGACAAGACTCCTCACACGTGAGAGGGGATAACTGACATGCGTGCATGCAGCTAGAAAAGTCGTGGCCTGCTGAGCTTATGGCTTACCTAAAGATTTGTCAGATAATGGATTCCAGCCAAATGGTGGAAAAGGCTGATGCATTCTTCACTGCGTATGGGTACCAAACTCGTAAGCAACAGTATTGGAACAGGAAGGATACTGCCAAGTCTGGGAAGCCATCTCATAGCGAACCCCAGCAACAAGGCCGTTCTCAGAATAATGGCCACGGTCCAGACAAATCACAAAAAAAGGACCAAGGGTAGAATGTTCTGCAACTTGGCTGGAAGAGGTACAACAAATACCCTAACCAGCAGCAGTATCAGCCACGCAATCAACATTCTGGACAATCTTTTTCAGCACCAGCCCCAGTGTATCGGAGGCAGGAGTCAAATGCAGCCTTCATTCCCTGACAAGCGCACGTTGGTGTCGTCCCTAGCAGCACAGGTCCTCCTTCACAAGGAACTAGTCACTTCAGATGGTGAGCCCTTCTCCACAGGTGGTCAGTGCTCCATCTCCCCAGATGGTGAGTACAACCCCTCAGGCATCTAGTCCTTAGGGCGTCTAACTCATATAGTTGTACGTTATGCAGCCTTATCAATGGCTGATCACTTCCTCCATAGGCCCCCTCACGGGTAACAGTGCCTTCCTTGTTCAGCCAAGTTTGTGGGAGGTGTTTCTGTATATGTCCTGAGAGACAATGGTTCCTAAGGTTGCTCCATCAGGCAGAGTCTAATTCGTCCCAAGGAGTATACAGGCAGACAAATCCAAGTTCATCTTATTGATGGATAGGGCTGGGCAAGATTCGCTATATCTGGACTTGTTGGAATCGATTCTCAGAGGTGGAGAACTCGCTAGAATCGATTCCAGAATCGATTCTTTTCTTCCTCCCCATCCCGCCTTCCACAGTCCGCCAAGCTACTAATCCAGTCGCTGTTACGAAGCAACTATTAGCGAGTGGGGCTAAACGATTCTCGCCCCAGTCCCGTAATGAGTCCAGAGGGAAATGGAAATCAAAATTTTGCCCTAAGTCCTCAACAAACCTGCCTCAACACCGTCTTATATGTATGAATAGGAATTATGAAAAACAATTAAATGTTTTGAGTAAGATTTGAAAGTAAAATTCTCAAGAATGAAAATGTGTATTTTATATAAGCTAATTAGAAATATTCTGACAGGCTGACCTGCACGTGGACTCTTTATTCTAGCAGGACTACATGGGCTTCGATACCGACCTCAAGTACTGATTTTAAAAAAGAAAAAAAAAGAAAAGAAAAACAATACACTTCCAGTTATCGTATTCATACTAGTGACATGGAGAAAAATTTATCACAATATTAAATGTACCAAAATGAAAAGACTCAGTTTACCAAAGAGCCTAAATAGAATAATTTTACATGTAGAAACTGATAATTTTCCTTGCTTGGCATTTTGCCTGCGAAAATAGTACTATGTATATAATATTATATGTGTAATAGTAAAAATAAGTTCTATATTTTCCTAGGATAGTTTAGCATTTTAACCAAGACAATATCGAGTCTTCATATACGCTGGTAAAAGAATATATATTCCATTTTTTTGCATATGAACTAAGGTTTCAAAAGTAATATTACAAGTATAATGAACTAATAGTAAAGATTTTTTTTTTTTTTTTAATTTAAAGTTACTCACTTTACAGGTAATATTTCATGTACAATAAAAAGTATATATTACCGTGTTTCTTATTTTATCTAACAGATTATTTGTTTCTAAAAAATGAACATTGTACAGCGTGTGCGCACAAACACACACACACACACACACACACACACACACACACACACACACACACACACACACACACACACGAAACCATAAATCCTGTAGTATTTTGCTGAAAAAAAAAAAATCGATGGATGGCTTCACTGCAGAGGATTATTCTAGCTGCTAGTTGGTATTTTTGGCTAAAAATAAAATCATGTTAATATTAGCATCACTCAGACAGTTACGTCTGTGTGATACAATTTCTCCTGCTTTAGAGAATAGTCTTTCAAATGGTACAGAAGTCGCTGGAACAGAAAGGAATTTTCTTGCTTGTTCTTGCAGCCTAGGAAAGAGTGGTCCGGGCAATTTCCACCAGGTTAAAGGGTCTTCCTCCCGTCTAAGCAGTGGTTCCTCTAGAAACTGTTTTATATTAATGTGACGTCATGTGGTTGCTGAAGGTGCGCTTTCGAGCTGACTTCACTTTCTCGTAAAATTTTCGCCACAGGGATAGTTTCCTTGCATGTCCTTCATTTGCAAGAGGCTGAACTGCATGTGATGGGGATGGGATGGATTCGGTTGATGATGCTTGAGCCTGATAGACACAAACACCGTGCACTGAATTTGTGATGCGATCTTCAGTACTCCTGACGTTCGTGTTGTCAGCAAAAGGCACCTTTTAAAATCTTAGATCAGAGTGGCTGCTGCAACATGGAAGACTCTCTTCGCTCTAGGGAATCCCCGAAATAACTTCCTCTGAAGTTTAAGTCCAAGAAGAGATGTCTCATTCATGTCATTACTTGACGCCATATACTCTTGAAGAGCTCTGACCATGGGGATCACCTATGATAGAGCTGTAAATTTCTCGGTAGACATTTCTAGTGTTGCCTCTTCAAAAGCATCAAATGTAGAAACTGCGTTTCTCACCACCTCCGACGCATCACTGTTAAACACAAACGTTCTCGCCTAGCATGGAAGGAGTAGTGGTGATCATTTCATATTGTTCTTGAAATCTTTCCAGCATATAGAATGTAGAGTTCCACCCTGTGTCAACGTCCATGATGAGTTTTTTTCCTTTGAATATTTTTTTATTCAGAATTTCACCGAGGTTCTCAGTGGCTTTTACGCTGTGGTGAAGCAATGACACAATTGCTTTGATCTTTTCCTGGACATTTTTCACTTCACTGGTGTTTTTAATTGCATCATGCACAACTAAATTTAACGTGTGCACAAAACAGGGCTGGTGTTTAATTTGCATGTATTTACTCACAGCAGATACAATATTAGCACCATTGTCTGCAACAATACAGTGCACTTTGTTTAGGATTTTCCATTCACTGGAGACTCTTTTCAGTTCATCACCTATATTTTCTGCAGTGTGATTATTTTTCATTCTAGCTGTTTCCAAGACAAATGATTTCAAACTCCATTCTGTAGAGATGAAATGAGATGTCACTGTAATAAAAAGTTGTGTTTGCCTTGATGTCCATATGTCAGTTGTCAGTGCAACATGGGTGGCGTTCCCAATTTCTTCACCGACTTGTTGCCTTACCTCCTCATACATCACTGGTAATTTCCTTGTTAGTTCCCTTCTGCTTGGTGGAATATACCATGGATCTAGGCCGTGAACAAGCTGCTTGAAACCATTATCCTCAACTATTGAGAAAGGCTGTTGATTTTTTACGACCATTTTCACAAGTAGATCATCAAGCTGTTGCTTTTTAGGACCTCCTTCTTTGTAGCTTTCCCTCTTTGTTATTACTTCACTTAGAGTTGGCTATACTTGTTCCCTGACACTTGTTTCATTTACTGGTTGTGAAGCAGGTGTGCTGGGTAAAGCATCTTCCTGCACCGTCGCATATTCAACTGGATGCCTTACACGTAAAAGTTTAATCATTGTTGATGTAGTTTTATTATAGGCCAAGGAGCTTTCACACACCAGACACTTAACACTAGTTGAAGAAACTTGTTCCATAAAGTCCCATACAGGACTCCTTTTTGCCCTCTTTGAACCCATTCTCTTTCAAACAGTAGGCTCACATACCTGTACCAATAAGAAAAACAATAGTCGGTAATTGTGAACAAACGTGTGGCAATTCCTAAGGAAAAAAATATGGATTACACCTTGCAAGCAACCAGTAATATATTATTTTGTAATAAGTCTAGGATTTTTATACTAGGCTGTGACACAAAGTTTCACCTGATTTACCAAACGAAAATAAGGCCCTCTCCTTTACTCAAGCCTCGTCTTGGCGAGAAATTTAAAGCAATGTGACGTCACCTTACTTCCACCCAAGGAAAGGCCGGGGGCTGTGTTGCCTCAAACCCGAGGCGGATTTGAGTTTTAGTGTAAACAAAAATCAGCTAAAATGCACTCTGCTGGTATATTAACATGGAAGGGTTATTGGATTCAAAAGGGGGTAAACAGCTCGATAAAAATGCGATATAGGGCTGTATAAGTATGTATATATCTGAAGCATAATGGACCGAGAAAAAACATTATCAGAATTTATACCTCCTCCCTTGACGGTAATTTTCGTAAGATCAGCTGAGCATTCGAGCATATTTGGAATATCAAAGCGGCCCAGTTGGTAGATCAAGCGATAGATTTTGAGAAATCTTCAAAACGAGGCTTCAGTCATCACGACGAAAAAACGAAAACATTGCATTGTTCAATAATCACACTCACCATGTAGATGGATTTGCTGCCCGTCGTTATCCGTTAGTCGACTCGTGAGCACTGAGCAGGCCACAGTGAGCCTAGGACACTGGCAGAACTCGGCTTACTGAATAATGGTTTTGGGATTCATGAGAGCTGATGCAGTTCACCGGCGCCTGACGGTCTGCTCCGCGTGACGTGCATAGCTGTGGAATTGATTCTCAACTCGGTGGACTCAGTTCTGGGATCGGTATGTTGGACTTGACTGACTCAATTCTGGGATCGATACCGGCCCAGCCCTATTGATGGATCAGTGAGATTGTTTCCTGAGGCATGTATCCAGGCAGCATCTCCCTTTTACACTGGTTCGACAGTTGCAGTTGTCATGCCAGAACCTTTGTTTGACCTTATTATAGGTAATGTACCAGGTGACAATTATAGTTGCACCGTAGACGTTACTACTCAGACTTCGACTACAGTAACACGAGCCATTGCCAAGGTTCCAAACCGTGTCACCCCACTGACCATCGCATCGCTGCAAGATATGAAAAAGATGTTGTCCTGGAACAACAGTCTGACCCAACACTTGCCATGGTGCGTAGGAAGAAAAAGGGTAATGTGATTGAGTATTCGTGGGGAGGTCAAGTCAGGTTCCTTCGTAAACAAGGATGGCTGTACCGTGAGTCACAAACACCTCAGGCAGAGGCTTGACTGCAGTTTGTCGTTCCCACAAAATATCACCAAGCAGTGTTAGGATGGGGTCATTGTTCAGCGTCAGGAGGTCACATGGGCAAAAAGAACACCCAAGGCCGTATCCGTGCTAACTTTTCCTGGCAAGGAATGGGACAGCAAATAGATAGGCTTGTGCATTCCTGCAATGTGTGTCAATGTACTACCAGTTAGGGACATGTCCTTCCTGTGCCGTTTCAATCCATGCCCATAATTTCTGAGTTATTTGAGAGAGAGGGCATTGGCAGTGTGGGTGCAGACGTGACCTCACGCCCATTGGTCCCACAGGACACAATATGTCTAGGGCCTGTACATACATATGTACCAATGGTTAAGGGGAAGTTCAAGACCCCTGCAGAGGCAGTCCTAGGCTGTGTCTGAATTACCTTGTGGTGTATCTCGAAATGTGGACCTTTCTGAGGATTCCTAGAGAATACATGATATCCACATAAGTGTTCACACCCACAGTGGGTGTTAAAATGTGACCTGCCCGAGTTGCTTACCAATATAGTCATAAGTGTAGAATTATAGGGTAAGCATGCTTTTCGGATGTCCGAGTGCATAGGTACAAATACCACCGGACAGTACTTATACTAAGAGAATATGCACAGAGCCCTGAGTTAAGAGTCACTACTCTTACTTTCGACCTGTGATGGGCTGTGGGTCATTAAGGGCCCTGTTAGCTAATCAGCACCTGTCAGAATCTTTTTGTACCAGGGGTCGATGCTGCAGGGGATGGATCAGCTGAAGTGAAGCATGATCTCGCAGATGAGAGAAAGAGCTGATGCCTGACTGACTGCTGTCTTCCTCGAAAGTGCCAGGCAGAGGCGTCCACAGGATTTTTCACAAGTGGAGGGGGGGGCAAAACAGCTTATTAAAACCTCATGGCTCAGGCATAGGATTACCAAGAATCTAATATATCATGGAGAGTTAATTATCTTCCAGTCACTCATACAGCTTGCATGGTATAAAGAAAAAAAATGTGGCATTCAATCTTCTTTATATTATAGTACATGATACAAAGAAAATATAAAAATAAACTTCATGTGTAGAAGAGACCACAATATATATATATATATATATTGTCAGACGCCTTAATCCCTTATACGGGGTGGTCACAAACAAATCGCCTCCATGTCACCCTGTCCCCCACCATTTCACTGCCCTGCTCCCAATTCACATCCCCTTCTCTCATATACCTCTCCACTCCATCCCTCCAGCACATCCTTGGCCTTCCCCTCCCCCTCTCCCCCTCCAACTCACCCAAATACACTCTCCTCGTCAGTCTCTCACTCTCCATCCTCTCTACATGATCAGACCACCTCAGTATGTTTTCCTAATGCTTCCTATCACATCCACATCCACACCACAACGCTCCTTCACATCCTCATTTGTCAGTCTGTCTCTCCATGTGACTCCACAGGCTCTTTTCAAATAACTCATTTTCACTGCTCTCACTCTTGACTTGTGTCCCTCCAACAACGTCCAAGCTTCACTTCCATACGTCAGAGTTGGTATCACAATATTGTCATGTAATAACTTTTTCACTTTCATGCTCACTTCCCTGTTTCTTATCACTGCCTTCAAGGAACCAGCAACCTTTCTTCCTTGTTGTACCCTTTCAAGCACTCCACCCTCAAAACTTCCATCCTTACTCATCACACTAGCCAAGCACTTAAAAGTACTCACATTTTCCAATTCCTCATGATCCAACCTCACTGTACATTCACTGACTTCACCTCTTTCAAAACCATAACTTTACTCTTCCCTACATTCACCTTTAAATTCCGTTTCTTACAGACTCACCCTAACTCATCCACTAAGCCATGCAGCTCCCCTTCGTCTTCACTTAACAATTCAGTATCATCTGCAAACAACAGTACAGGGAGTTTCCAAACACTGCCCTCTCATTAGGGCCACTCCAACATCCACTGCCCTACCTTGTATCTCTTTTATAACCCCATCCCTGTGCAGATTGAACAACCATGGAGACATGACACATCCCTGTTTCAACCCAACAGTCAAGTAGAAAAACTCACTCAGTTCACTATCCACGAGCACTACAGCCTTAGCATCCTCGTACATATTCTTCACAGCATTCAACAACTTCCCATCTACTCCATATATTCTTAATACTTTCCACAATCCTTGTCTATCCACCCTGTCATATGCTTTCTCCAAATCCATGAAGGCCGCCTACAAATTCTTTCCCTTCTCTAAACACTTTTCCACTAAAGATCTAAGAATGAATGTCTGATCTACACAATCTCTTCCCTTCCTAAAGCCTCCCTGTTCTTCTCCAGCTAATTCCTCTGTTCTTTCCCTAATTCAGTCAATAAGTATCCTACCCTATACCTCTCCAATTACACTGAGAAGACAAATGCCCTTATGATTACCACACACATGTTTTTCTCCTTTCCCTTTGTACAAGGGAATAATTATACCTGACTTCCAATCCTCCGGGACTTTACCTTCCTCCCATGCCTATCTGCACATTTTCCACATTCATTTTACTACTATCTCTCCTCCATGCTTCAGTATTTCACCACACACTGCATCAATTCCTGGGGCTTTCCCATTTTGACTTTCTTCAGTGCTTCCACAACTTCCATCCTACTGATTCCTTCCTGTCTTCTCACCTCCCTCCTTCTCCCAGCCATTCCCCAGCCACTTATACTCGCATTAGTTTCATTCTCTATGTTAAACAATTCATTAAAGTGTTCTCTCCATCTGCTCACTTTTCTCCCTTCTCAACTACTAATCTATCATTTTTATCTTTCACTCCCCTACTAACTTCATTGCCACCTTGTCTGACTCTCTTTACTTCTTTCCAGAACATTTACTTACATTCCCTCCACTTTACACTCAAATTCCTTACAAATTCCTCATCCACTCTCTTCTTACTCTCTCTTATTAATCTTTTCACCTCTTTCTTCCTTTCACCCCCCCGTGGGCAGCCACCTTGTCGTGGTGGGGGGGCTTGCGTGCCTCTGTGATCCCACAAGCCTGCCCATGGATGTAATTACATCTGGCAGAGTCTCCCATGCGGGTAGGGTTGTGGGTGAGGGGTCTGACTAAGCGCTGCCCGAAACGTAGGTTACCCGTATGGGTCATCGGTGCTGCCCTCCAGAGGGATCGCCTTAGTGCTGTCCTGAGTTGGTTGGTTGTGTGTCTGGGCTGGGGGGTGTTGGGGAAGGGGGTATTTGCACTGGTGGGAGCAAACTTTCGTATCAGAGGGTGTCCTTTTTGAGACGTCCTCTGGGGACGAGGTACCCCGCTCCCATCAGACTGCGCTCGGTCCCCACACTCCCTGGTAGGTGGTTTCCCTTGGCTCCTGGTGCCAATTTATATTTAACAATGTATATATGGATACATTGACCAAATCATTAACCACTCGTGTGGTCGGTGACCAGCCACACGAGTCGGCATCAACTGGTCTCTCTCTGGCCGACGACCCTGTACCCTCAAGGTCATCTGCCAAAACTGCAAGTTCAGATGTTCCCTGTATTGAGTTTTTACCTGGTGTCTTTGTGAAACATTTGTACACAAAATATAGTGTCCTCAAAACGGATGATGGTACTTCCTTCCGGAACCTGAACTGTTTTCAGATTCTCTAGTTACAGCATGTGGATTTACCCCAAGGTCTCTTTGCAGGGTGATGGTTCTCTATTGCTAGAAGCCAGGAATGAAGAGGAGAGTTCACGCATCCAGTCCCTAACTGTGGTCGCTGGTTATCCTGTATCTGCCTCTCATCACTTGGTCCTAAATCAGTCCTGAGGGGTTGTATATTCTTGTGACTTGGTCTCATATTCTGATAATTCCCTCTTAGAGGGGCTGGCTCCTCAGGGAGTTGTAGGAGTACAAAGAATAATGAAGAAAGTTGATGGGATTTTAACCCCCACGCCCACTCTTATCTTGACATTTGATTGTCTTACTTTGCCAGAGGTCATCACCGCTGCGTGGTGGAAGCTTAAGGTTAAACCTTATGTTCCCCGACCTAGAAGATGCTATTATTATCAAAGATTTGGTCATGTCCGCCGTTCTTGCAGGCGGGAAGCGTCTGGCCTTCCTGAGGTCTGTGGAAATTGTGGTGGAATTTCTCATAGTATAGATGATTGTTCTCAACCCTCTAAATGTTTGAACTGTGGAGCAGCACATGCAGCCTCCCCAAGGGATTGTGAAGTATACAAGTATGAATATGAGATTATTTCTGTCCGAACGAAGGAGAAAATTTCCTTTTCTGAGGCAAAGGCCAGGGTAAGGGAGCGGTTCATTCGCCCTGGGGTTACCTTCGCTGCTGTATTGTCTCGTCATAAAGCTACCCAGCAGGTGCCCCTGCCATCACACAATGCCCCATCAAATTCTCGGGGTTCTACTTCCTGGCCTTCTCACCCGGGGAGTTCCACTGAGGGAGTGCAGCCTGGAAGCAGCTGTGCTTCCTCCAGAGAGGTGCCTCCTATTTCTGGGGATGTCCCCTCTGCGGTGGTTCTTCCAGCATCTGGGAGTGCCTCCCCCATCCCAGTTCCTCCGGTTCCTCCTGTGACAAACACCTGTGTCAATGCTACACCTTGCTTTGACACATCCAAAACTCCTGATGTCCTCCCTGTGCATCCTTGTCCTGACATATACCCAAAAAACAACGTCTCTCATACTTCTGTATCGGCTGCTACTCCCGTACCGACTGCTGCTCCTGTACCATCTGCCCGCTCGGCTACTGTTGCTCACTCTTCTTTACAGTGTGGCACTATAGTTTCTAATGCTTTAAGTTCGGGTGCAGAGATGGAGGTTGCATCTGCCAACCTCAAACGAGTGAGGAGTGAGGAGTTTTGGGGTGACTCCCCTCCTTCTAAGGTTCAAACTTCTGTACCACATGAGGATTCTGAGGGGGCTCTTCGCTCGACAACCCAGGCAGTGGTGGCGTCTTAGTCTGTGGGTGTTCATGAGGGCCCTTCTAGGATTTTTCGTCCCTGCCTCTTCTTCAGGTGTGGTGGGGCCTGAGTCTTTAGATGCTCATAGAGCTCAGTCGCTTGCTCCCTCTGATCCATCACCCAGTGGCCAACCTTTGGTTGATTTGGTTGGGGGGGGGGTTCGGTTGGCCCCGAGGTGCCAGCTGAACCCTCTCATGGGTATGCGGACGAGGCACATGGGTCTTCCAAGAGGGGTCTCTGTGCTTCTGACTCATTCTGGCGATGGGCGGGACATGTCTCGGGGTAAGGGTACTTCCGCCCATGGAAACTAAATCTTCATTGCCTTCGCAGTTGGTGAGGCAGAGCTCCACGCCTAAGTAGAAGGGCTTTCACTCCCTTCCCAATGAGGTTGCTACATAGCTTTCTAAGTTCATAATATTTAATACTAATTACTATGGCTCAGTTGGTACCAATCTGTCTTCAGCGGAACTGTAGAGGTGCCATGGCAAATTGGGAGGAATTGCAGGTACTACTGTCTGCTTTGAACCCACTATGTGTGTGTCTTCAGGAGACAATGGTGGGGGACAGACAGTTCCCTTCCATTAGGGAGTATAGGGCCTTCCATGCATCTCCTCCTGGTGGTCACAGCGGTGGATGTGCAATTTTGTGCCGTTCTGATGTCCCCTTTATTTCCTTTGAGATTCAGTCCCCCTTTCAAGTTCTAGCACTACAGATGCACGTTGGGAGGTGCTATACCATCTGTTGTCTGTACCTTCCACCTTCTGCTCCTGTTATACGTGCTGATCTAGAAACCCTTATCAGCCAACTTCCACCCCCTTTCCTACTCCTTGGTGACCTTAATGGCCGCCATCCTTTGTGGGGTGACTCACTTTCAAATCCCCTGGGTGATCTTCTTGCCTCTTTGGTTGGGGATTTAGATTTGGTTGTCCTAAATGATGGAAGGCCGACCCATTTTCATGTTCAGACTGGCACGTATTCTGTCATTAACCTTACCATCTCCTCGTCTAACTGTGCCCTTGATTATTCTTGGGAGGTTTTGGATGATCTACATGGTAGTGACCATTATCCTGTAGTGGTCCAGCCTACTCGCTCTGTTGCTGTAGCCCGTCTGCCACGCTGGTGTCTGGACAGGGCTGATTGGTCTCTCTTTGAGGAACTATGTGTATTTGCCGACAGGGTTACTGATTTTTCAACTATCGATGATACTGAATGTTATTTTACTAAGACCATTTTCTCAGCAGGGGTTCATTCTATCCCACAGACTTCTGGTGTTTTTTCCCGGAGACCTGTGCCATGGTGGAATGATGACTGCTCCTTAGCAAAGGGAACTTACAAAGCAGCTGCTTGTCGGTATTTTGCCAATCGTAATGTTGTTTTTCTAAAAATACAGTTTCACAAAGCACGTGCTCACTATAGATGGGTCATGAAGAATGCTCGCCGTAACTCATGGAGGTTGTATGTTTCTACAATTACATCTTCAACTTCAATGTCCGTGGTGTGGAAAAAGGTGCGCAAGATTTCTGGTAGGTTCACGTCCCCCTCCCCTCCGGTGTTGCGCCTTCACGGAGAACTTGTGTCTGCACCAGATGCAGTAGCCTCTGCTTTTGCAGATCAGTTTTACGCTGTCTCCACAAAGGATCCTTCTCAGCCATTTGCTACCTTTCGTAGGAATCAGGAGAGGCTGGGTCTTGACTTTCTCTTTCGTGGCGAAGAGCCTTATAATTTAGATTTCAGCCTCTGTGACCTGCGTGCTGCCCTTTCAGAGTGTCGTGACACTGCTCCTGGGCCTGACGATATTCCATACGCTATGCTGCGTCATCTTCCAACTGATTCACTTGTTTTTATTGGACCTTTTTAACAGGGTTTGGAGTGAGGGCTCTATTCCGAGGAGTTGGAAGTTGAGTATTGTCTTCCCCTTTCCCAAGCCTGGTAAAGACCATTCCCAAGTCTCCAACTATCACCCTATCACTTTAAAATCATGTATGTGCAAGCTGTTCGAAACGATGGTCAGTGTCAGGCTTATGTGGTTTCTGGAGAAGGGTTGCTTTCTCCCTCCGTTGCAGAGTGGTTTCCATAAATTATGGTGCACTTCAGACAACCTTATCAGGCTCGAGGCGTCAATCTGTGAAGCTTTTGCCTCCAAGCAACATCTTGTGGCTATGTTTTTTGACCTTGAGAAGGCTTATGACACTGCCTGGCGCCATGGCATCCTCCAACAACTTCATGCCTTTGGTTTACCTGGTTGCCTGCCTGTGTTGCTTGGAGACTTCTTGACTGATCATGTATTTCGGGTCCGTGTGGGTTCTACTCTATCTGCGCCACTGTGCCAGGAGGAAGGTGTCCCACAGTGGAGTGTCTTAAGTGTTTCCCTGTTTGCAGTGCCCATTAATGGTATCATTGACACATTGCCTGCTGGGGTATCCTCATCCCTTTATGTGGATGACTTAGCTATATGGTTTTCTGGCTCCTGCATGTCTTCTATTGAGCAGCGTATGCAACTTGCCTTGGACAAGATTTCTGCCTGGGCCACTTCCAAGGGTTTTCGGTTTTCCCCTTCAAAGACTGTGGCTATGCACTTCTGCAGGATGAGAGGGGTACACCCGGACCCTGATCTCCAGCTTTGTGGCAGGTGACTCCGTTGTGTGACAGAGACGAAATTCTTGGGCCTGACTTTTGATTGTCGTTTGACATTGGTCTCACACTTGGCAAATCTTAAAACATCATGTATGAAGGCTCTCAATCTATTGAGGGTTCTGTCCCATACCTCTTGGGGTGCTGATCGAAGGACACTCTTGCATTTGTTTCAGGTATTTGTAACCTCTAAGCTGTCATATGGCTGTGAGGTATATTCCTCTGCCACAGAATCAAGACTAAAAACTCTAGATGCTCTCTATCATGCTGGTCTTCGCCTTGCAACTGGGGCTTTTCGGTCCTCTCCAATTCCCAGCTTATTGGTGGAAGCTGGCATGCCCCCCTTAGATCTACTGCATCAGTCTGTTGCAGTACGGTGCTGGCTCTGGATTCGTCGCCTTCCAGACTCACTTGTCTGTGAGGGTGTGACGAAACAGTCTTGTCTTTTGTGTTATAGTAGACACCCTCGCATGCCTCGTCCATTTGGCTATAGAGTTCAGGATATAATGGAGAGGTTTGGTTTACTAGGAGTACTTGTCAGTCCTGTTCGGATCCCGAGGGTTGCGCCTTGGATATTGCCTAAGGTAACTTTCTGCAGGCCTATTGCAGGTTCAAAGGATTTTGTCGCTCCCCAGTGTCTTTTAAGGTTATTTTTAGAACATTCTTCTAGTCATGGTGGTTCTGTGGTTCTCTATACTGATGGCTCTAAATCCGCATCAGATGTTGGTTTTGGAGTGATATTTCCCAATTTTAGCAGTGGCGGTAGTCTTCCTTTGGTTGCCTCAGTTTTTACTGCAGAGTTGTCAGCCATCATTTTAGCCTTGAAGTTGGTGTTTGTTCACCCTGACAATTATTTTACTATTTTTAGCGACTCTCAAGGGGCGCTTTTGGCCCTGGACTCTTTTAACTCTTCCCATTCCTTAGTTTTAGCTATTTTGGAGTGGCTGTTCCTCATTCGTCGTCAGGGGAAGAGAGTGGATTTTTGCTGGGTTCCCGCACATGTTGGTGTGGTGGGCAATGAGACTGTGGATGCATTGGCCAAGGCTGCGGCTACTCAACAGCCCCCAACAGAATATCCGCTTCCTGCATCTGATCTAACACCTTACTTGCGGGACAGAATGCATGTGTGTTGGCAGAGACGCTGGGATGGTGTTGCTCATAATAAAGCTGAAAGAGGTCTTCCAGAGAGTGGTTGTGCCAAGGGTTCTCCCTTCCATGCCTCGGCGATTGGAGGTAGCTCTTGCTAGGCTTCGCATTGGGCACTCTCGGCTTACACATGGGTTCCTGATGAGTGGCGAGACTCAACAGTACTGTGATGATTGCTTTGTTCCCCTTACTGTCCGTCACTTCCTGGTTGAGTGTCCAAGTTTGGGGGATCTGCGTCGGAGATTCCTCCATAGGCATACAGGGGTAGATGGTGCCTACTGTCTCTCCTCGATGCTTGGTGGAGCCCATAGCGATATTACTGATGTTTTTGGTTTTCTTCAGGAGGCGGGCCTCCTTCCACTTTTATAAGAAATTGTTTTTTCTTTTAACTATTCTTTTATTATTTTCAGTGTTTTATTTCTAGAAAAAGTTATTAACTTTATATCGATCATGCACTATTTATTTGCCATGTGTTTTAGCTTGTTGTCCGGCGGCATATGACCTTAGCAGTTGCACCGCCAGTTTCTACTACAATCAGTCAATCAATCAATTTCTTCCTTTAAATTTTTCATCCATTCATTATATGCTTTCTTCTTTTGTGCCACAGCCTGTCTCACCTCTTCATTCCACCATGCTGTTCCTTGCACCCCTTTCATCTTCTCTCCGCCCCACACACCACCTTACATGCTGCACATATTTCCTCTGTGAATATCTTGCACACACCTTCCACGTCCCCCATTTGCTCCAATTCATATTTACTCAATCGTTCCTCTACTTCTCTCTTATATTCTGCCTTTTTCTCATCCTCTTGTAATCTTTCCACTCTCCTTATATCTACTCCTTCCTCCCGTCCTTCCTTTCTTCTACTTCTTCATTTTACTTGGACCTTGATTCTGACCACCACCAAGTGGTGCTCAGAAAGTCCACTCCCCCAACCTCTGTATGCTCTTGCATCCATTACATATATTTGCATCCTTTCATCCACACAGACATTATCAATCATTGCCTTCCTTTCATTCAGTTCACCATCCACCCTTCTCATCACTCTCCATATATACCTGTGGATCATTTTGTGTCTGAAGAGGGTATTGGCTATCACCAACCCCTTCCTGGCACAAATGTCCACTAAAGCACTGCCATTCTCATCTATCTCAGCAGGCACACTCCATCCACCGTCACATTCCCTACGTTACCATTCATATCATCAATCAAAAACACTCTTTCATTCCTTTCAAACTTTTCCATGCACACTTCCACATTTGTCCAGAACTCTTCTGTCACTCTGCTTGCACGATCTTGCGTTGGTGCATACACGCACACAACCACCCACATTTGTAGTCCAACTTTCAGCCTTACCCACACAATCCTTGAACCAACTGATTCATACTCTCTTATATTCTCCTTCCATCTGTTACTCACAATAATACTCATCCCTTCTTTCTCCCTCTCATTTTCACCTATTCCTGCACATATCCCCCATCCATATTCCCATTCTCTCACACTCTCACCTCTTCATTTAGTTTCAGTTAATCCACATACATCCAATTTCGCACCCTCAAGCACCTGGACAATCTCTCTCTCTCTTTCACCTCATCATTTGCACCACTTACATTCCAGGTCGCCATCTGTATTATGTCCTTTGTATGGTCCTTCGTCGTTATCTTTTGATCAGTCCTTGTCCGAGGCCTCTTGTTCGTATTTTTAGTTAGTTGTTTTCCGGGGAGGGGCACTAACCCTCCACCAACCCACTTGCTGTCACGTACGGAACATGTGCTTGTTGGTTATAAGGTTACCACCCAGTGTTGTAAATAATTTCCTGGTTTACAGGAAATCATTTGGCTTGCCACTCGATGTAGAGCTACCCTAAAAACAGGGTACTACTACACTAAGTAGGTGGATGATGGGCACCCCCACCTACCAATATATATATATATATATATATATATATATATATATATATATATATATATATTATGTGAGGAAGAAGGAACCAAGGGCCGTGAGGCCGTAAAATTGCTCCTTCCAAGAGAAAAACAAAATACAAGAGAGTGCCAAATTCAAGATCCGATCATTTCGAGATGCCTGGATACACTGCGTTTGAAAGACTGGAGATAATAGGAAGCAGGAAATACAGACAGAGGGAGACAGTTCCAGAGATGACCTGTTACATAAATGAAGGACTGGGAGTAACGGTTAACTCGTGCATTAGAGAGTTGGACAGAAAAGGGATGAGAGTTTGCTGCTAGACTGGTGCTACACGCCCATCGTAGAGGTGGAGGAATGCATGCAGACAGTTCAGAGGAGTAGCGATAGAAAAGAGATAAAGATGCAACAGTGCGACGAAGAGACAGAGGTTGAAGGGAGTCGGTAAGAGGAGGAGAGTTAATGAGACGAAAAGTCTATGACTCCACCCTATTGAGAATAGCTTTATGTGGGGAGCCTCCCCACACATGAGAGTCGTACTCCACACAGGGGCGGATAAAACCCCTGTGTAGAGTCAACAACTGTGCAGGGGTAAAGATGGAACGGAGTCGGCCTAGCACTCCCAGTCTCTTGGAAGCAGATTTTACAAGAGATGTAATATGATCTTTCCAAGATAAGTCCCGAGTAAATGAAACCCCAAGCATGTTCAAGGATGATGCAGGATTAAGTTGAATATTATTAAACACTAGAGGGTATACCTGTGGAAGATTTTGTCGGGTTCATAGGTGTAAAAACTGAGTCTCTGATGCATCAGTATAAATAAGACAGAGGGGTTGCTCATCAAAAGGTCCCAATAAGCCCCCTCCCCCCGGGAAAATCGTTTTTTGTTGGATATCACTATTTCAACCCATCCTATATAACATGGGAGTGGATGTAAGGACATTTTGGCACTGGGAATAAGGTTGAAAGTCCATTGAAAAAAAGTACTACCCTCACCTCAAACACCTGGCTGAGTTCATCACCGGGCTGCTGCCGTGAGTCAGAAGGTCCCAACATCCCGTACCTTGGCAGGATAAAGGAACACGTCCTGTTTCTCAGGCGCACAAACAGGTGATATTGTGGCGTCCAATGAAAATTAAGGCTGCAGTGACGTTCTGCTCTGTGATTGGCCATGCTCTTCTCGCGGGCGCCGAGGCAGGACAAAGACACAGCTAGCAAGTCCTCAATACTGTCTGACCCGCCGTGTGTCGTTCATTGTGCTGCGTCGATCCTACTTTTCCCGGGGATTATACCAAGTTACCATATCCATTCTACTTTACAGTGATACCAAATTGTGTTGCAATGTCCAGCAGTGATAGTGAGTAAGAGGAGAGTGTGGCTGGGCTCTCTGGAATGAATACAAAGGGGGTGTTCCCCACCATCTCCTTCTATGCACGTGGTGAGGTTAGTGACAACGAAAGTGTCGATGACCCCGATTTTGTGCCCCAAAGTGATACTGAAAGCAATGATTTTGAGCTTAGAGATGATAACAGTGGTGGAGAAATAGGTGTTGCTGGTAAGGGAGGCAGTGGTAAAGGTGGTGCTAGTGGTGCTAGTGGTGGTAATAATGGTGGTGGTGTTATGGTGAGGCAACGCAATCGTATGCATGCCACCATGATTGAAAAAAAGGGGCGTGTAAGGGCAAGGCTGGAGGAAAAGTGGGAGAAAAACATAGCAAAGAGAAAGCGTAATAATGGTGAGAAATGCATTTCGTACACCACCAAGAAAGTGACGCCAGCAAAACAGGTCAGCCCCCCATGCAGAGATTGGTGTTTTGAAAAGATTGGTAGGGCTAACATTGCCGAGATTTTTAAGAATTTCTGGACCATTGGTAATTATGATGGCCATAATGCCTATCTCTTGGGCCTCACAAGGCAAGAAAGTATGAAAGGTATGCGCACCAAGGCTGAGGTGAGCAGAAGGCCCATGAACTACAAGTTTTTGTGTGAAGGTTTGTGGAAGGGAGTTTCCTGTCTGTCACCAAGGTTTTGCCTCCATCCACAGCCTTGGTGAAAGGAAAATGAGAGTCCTTATCAGGAAGGTGGAGGTATCTCAACGAACACCAATTCCAGACAAGCAGGGGAAGTTCCCTACACCTCAGGCCATACGTAGGATGAAGTTGCAACATGTGCATGAGCACATTGCTGCATTACCCCTCACAGCCAGCCACTACACTCGCCACATCACCTCTAATCGTCACTACCTGGAGTCTGGTAACGGCATCAGTGACGTCTACTTTCTGTACAAACAGTGGATGTTCAATATCCATCCAGAGGAAGAGACTGTCACTGAACGTTTTTATCAGACAATCTTCACACGGGATTACAACATCGTCTTTTCACCACCGAAGACTGATGTGTGTACAACATGTGAGAGGCTGGCCAGTGTGATAAGAACGAGATGAGAGGAGGGGGTTGATGTCTCTGCAGTTGAGGCTGAGTTGGCAGAGCACAAGGCCTCTGCTCAAGTGCCTCGCAACCTCCTGCAACAGGCTGAGAGTGGTGAGTTCTCGGGGGATGTGAAGGTCATTGCCATCGACCTTCAGCAGACTCTTCCCTGCCCTCATCTCCGGGCCAGCATTGCATACTACAAGTACAAGCTATGGGTCTACAACTTCTGTGTGTATGACATCAATGCGGAGGAGGCAACCACGTTCGTATGGGACGAGGTCAATGGAGGACGGGGCTCAGATGAGATTGCAAGCTGTCTGATGAAGTGGCTTGAGATCAAGATGGACCAACAAGGGCAGGATTTTACAACTCTGCCCGTATTCTGCGATAACTGTGCAGGGCAGAATTAGAACATTGTCATGCTCCTAATGGCCCTTCATCAGGTACATGTCAAGAAGCTTTCACGGGTGGAGTTTGTCTTCATGAAGGCTGGCCATTATTACCTCCCCTGTGATCATGCTTTTGGCCACATAGAGAAGAAGGTGTGGCAGACAGTGACCATCTGTAGCCCCAAGGAGTACTGGGAACTCACTGCCACCTCAGTGAAGTGTCGGTTCCCTGTGGTGGAGATGAAGCGGGATGACTTCTTGGATGTCAAGGGCCTAAGTTACACATAACAGAGTGGAAGACATCTGGCGTTGCCCAAGCCTGCCAGCTGGTGGTTGACATCAGGTTTATGCAGGGGAACATTGTGAAAGACTAGTATGACTTCCACGATGACCCTGCACAGTACAAGGAAGTCAACCTGATGAAGGGGAAGGGAAATTTCACCAAGGACTGGTTCAACCTTTCCCGAGTGCCGCTGGTAGGAAAGTACTGTACTGAGCGCCCCCTAACCCAGGAAAAGAGAGCCGACCTTCGTAGCCTCTTGCCTCTTGTGAGTGCCGAGGCTAAGCAGTGGCTATTGGCACTTCTTGACTGCTAGCAGGAGCTCCAGCAGGCAGGCATGGCTCCTCAAGGGGAAGAGGAAGAGGATGATCCCGAGGATCAAACACTGTATTATGCTAGTGTGAAGCCTCGGCCCCCTGCCGCACCATTGGCCCTTGCCGCACCACCTGCCACGCCCCCTTCGTTGACGACTAATGGACCGGACATGGATTATGGATTATGGATAATGACTGGATGCTACCACTACACCATTATTGGTGACTACTGAAGAGTGTTTTTATGTGTTGTTCTGACAATAATATTGACAAAAGAGCATGTAAAAGGAAAAGAATAATAGTATTATTATTATTTTTTTCCAAGTTTATTATTATTACTCTTATTATTATTGCCTTTTATGTTTTCTATTGTTTTCCTCTTTCCATATTGACATACAAACATACAGCCAAGAGTAACATCTGGTACAAAAGTGACATTGGTGTTATTGGTGTTTATTGCTATTTTTTTATTATTGGTGTTTTTTCAAATTGTAGGCATTATTTTCGTATTGTTTATTAATTACCTACCTTTCATACGTGATGACTGTTAATACTGACCAATAATATACCAGAAATCGCACCAAAAGTTCGGCATTAAGCAAAAAGACCTCAAATCGATTATAATATTGACCCAACTAAATCCAACATAAATTCAATATATGTAAAAAAAAAAATCAACATCGTCATTGGCATACTTAGACCTATAATTCTGCCAAAAATGAATAATCTAGCTCAAGCAATAACAGAGATATAAGCGAAAACGCATTGACGAACTTTGGCGGCGATTTCTGGCGTTTTTTTAAAAGTGGCGCATTGGGACCCTTTGACGCGCGTATTGAGAGAGAGAGAGAGAGAGAGGGAAAGGTTAGTTCCAGGAGGAAACAGCATAACTCTGGAAAAAGAGAGATGAACAGATTCTAAGCAAAAAATATTATATGAACATGTGTCCATATCTCACCCGTTATGGAGCTGCAAATACTGATGACCTTGTGGATGAAAATGGTCTCCCTCATAATCGTTGCCTGATTCTTACTACAACAGGCGACCACACCATAGGACTGATTGCCCCTATTACCCGTGAACTTAAAAGATATTAAACTGACTGTGCTGCCTTGTCTAAGAGTCGTCTCTCTAGGAGAGGGCAACCTGACAGAAGCAGAAGAGTATCCCTATGAATGGGATACCCAGACAATATTAAAAAAAAAAAAAAACATGGTATTGACTTGCGGTCTGAAGCAACCTATTACAGTACAAAAGATCCAAGAATCATCTGTGGATATACCAGAGAGTTTGATGTCTTGGTGTATACTACTCTGTAAAGGTCAGTATGCAATATTCATTAGTGCCTATGCCCCAACCCTTGACCCTGAGGACAAAGATTTCCTTTATGGCTCTCCGGATGCTACCATTTGCTCAATACCACATAATAACAAACTCATCCTGTTTGGAGATTTTAATGCTAGGGTAGGAAGAGATAATCACCTCCAGCAAAGCATTATAGGTTGCAATTATATTGGTAACATGAACAACAATGGCCTTAGACTGCCTCCTTTATCCTTAAGACACAGTCTTGTCATCACAAACACCATTTTTCAAAACACAAGACCATGTGGATGCACCACCGATCTGGCATCTACCGACCATGTCATTATAAGGAAGAAAGACAGAAAAGATCTTATATACTGAGGCATGAGAGTTGCTGAGTGTTCAACAGACCATAATCTAATACTCACGAAAATTCAACTAATCGTGCTCCCACAAATGCACCACAGACCATCCTCCAAGAAATTAAACTGTAGTACTTTAAAGGAAGCAGCTACTTGTAACATCTATCACAGCACCATTAGAGAATAGCTCTCTCAGTGCCCACACTTGACTCAAACAACATTGCAACAAACCCAAAGGTAGAGGGGCTAAACATTGAGACACTGCTTCACAACACTGCAGATGAAACCCAAGGCTTCTTCATTGGCCACCATAAAGACTGGTTTGATGAAAATGCTGATGGTATACATGACTTTCTTGTAATGTATAATAGAGCAAATAACAGCCAGTGAGCTCATCCTACCTCCTTAACCATAAAACCTGCATTTCAGAATATCAGAAGTGAAACCTAGAGAAAGCTGTGTGATATCGAGAACTAATGCTGGACTGAACAAACAAAAGGGATGCAAAGACTGGCTGATTATGAGCAAGGGAGAAGCTCTGGCGAGTCTCTCGTCAAGTAGTGGCATTTTCTCACATATGAGCAGCCCGACCTGGCCAGACCCGGCCCGGCCAGACCCGGCCCGGCCAGACCCAGGCCAAACATAATGCTTTTGAGAAGCTTATATCTCAGCAACCACAGGGCCAGTCACTGCCTGATTTGAACCATATGATAGTGCCATTCTATAAGGTTTGTTTTTGACAGATTTCATTACACACTGGCGGTGCATGTGGCAAGTGACACGCGCCAAGTGCAGCATGTCGAAAAACATCAAATGAGGGCCACAGGCAAGATAGTTTGTCGTAAAGGCATGAAACTTGGCAGGTAGATGGCCATCAATATACTCTGGGCATCCTCTTGGTGTAAGGCGACATTTCAATGCTTTTGGATTTAAATGGCCTCGCTCATACCTCGCCAACAAAGGCGTTGGCTGGTAATAATGACCGACATGGGTTCTGCAAGTCCATAAAAACCATCTATGGGCCAACCAAATACAACATAATCGCTATTTCATCAGCCAGAGAAAAGCTCCTTAACCCCCACCATCCAAATTCTTATCAACCTGATTACCTTCTCTGAGTCGTTGTTTTAGGACTTTTTTTTTTTTTTATTAAGTTGATTTTTTTTTCTTCATCAGATCAAATGTTTCTGACCTCGAACTTTTTATCACACTCGTCTTTTTGTAATTAACACCTCTTGGATGGGTGTGAGGGCTGTGATAATTCACCAGCACCGTGAGAGATAGACGGGTCTGAATCTGCCATTGCTGGGCTACAAACGAGAACTGAATTACTAAATATGCGGTATTTGGCAACTGCGGCGTGGCAGGGCTTGGCAACAGCTCCTAGTGGCATAAAGGAGACGTAATGTTCCCATGGAAACCATTGGCACTTCCTTGTGCTTGACCCCACTGAGGGGGTTCACCTTGTCGTGATGGCAGGGCTTGATGCATGGCTGGCAGTGCCACCTACTTTGGAGGCAAGCCTACCTTTGTAGGGTTCGACATTAGTCAGTCTCGTGGACCAAGCACCACCTACATCACTGGTGGAGGAGGCCTGCTGGTGATGTTAGTCCCTGCCCACTTGCCATCTAGGGTGGGACTGTTGCCTCCCCACGTGTTGGCTTTGCATGGCGTTCCGTAATACTGGGAGATGGGAGTCCTGGGGGTTGAGCGATGCTGCACAATGCACCCTGCAGCTAGTTATACACCTCTTTGGTCCCTTATTCTGGCTAGATGGGCGGCCTGGTTGGGCCCAACCAGGTCAATCGGTTGGTCATGCGTTGGCTAGGGTCAAATGGGCACTGGGGGACATGGTGGCTCCAATCGTCCTGAGGTCAGCCTAGCCCACGTCCCCCGGTGGTTACCTGCGTATACTCCTCTGCTACTCCTGAGGTCGCCTGTGGCATATTGCCTCCCCTTGTTGGGCTCCATGGTGGGTGGGGGAATGGGGGAATGAAGTTTTTGTGTTTATTATTATAGATACAAATCATGTGCCCCGACCTGCCTCTCTGCCAGACCTAAGTGCATCTTCTCAACCTTCACTTATAGCCACTCTGGAACCCTTCCAGGTTCCACGTGGCTCCACAGGGGATTCGGCCTCCCCTGCCTTGCCTCCCCGGTCCAGTGGCTCCCGTAACAAGGGTCGCAGGCGGGGGACAAGAAGTGTACCCGGTCCTCAGGGCCCCCATGAGCGAGATTCAGATAATTTTTTGGTTCCTCCTCCTGCGCCTTTTGTCAAGTTCATAGTTGTTCGTGGCCCTGCTGGGGTGGACCTCCAAAGGTGCGATATTTTTCGCACACGTCACGAACTTCTTGCTGCTTGTGGTGCCACCCCTGAAGTGGCTCCACAGGCTGATGGCAGTTTGTTGGTGGAGGTTTCTGACCCTTCTCAGAGTGCAGCCATTCTATCTCTGTCAATGCTTTCCGGTCAGTCTGTTATATGTTCCCCCCATGCTTCGTTGAATTATTCTCGTGGTGTTGTGTATACCAAGGAATTGCTGATTTACGATGAGGCACACCTTGTTGAAGAGTTGTCAGCCCAGAATGTGATAAAGTTTGAGAGGATTAAAAAGAAGATGAATGGTGACCTAGTGCCAACTCCATCCTTGATTGTGACATTCGATTCATTGAGCCTCCCTGCTGTTCTTAATGCTGCATGGTACCAGTACAGAGTTAGGCCCCATGTCCCTATGCCTCGTAAATGCTTCCACTGTCAGCGCTTGGGTCATATTGGTCGAACTTGTAGATGCCTTGCCCTGGGTCTTCCAGCAGTCTGTGTGTCGTGTGGTTTAGATGTTCACGAGGGTATGGAATGCCCTGGTCCTGTATCTTGTCTAAATCTTGTGATCATTACAAAATGGAACATGAAATTCTGTCTCTCAGAGCCATGAAGAGGCTGAGTTTTACCAAAGCTAAGGACCGTGTCATGTCTATGTATGTCTGCCCAGGTGTGTCCTCTGCTTCTATTCTTTCTAATTCAAAGCCTGTTGTGCACCATCACGGAGCCCATGCTCCATCCTCCTCGTCCCTAATCAGATACTGGACGTATTACTTCTCCTCCTCATGGTCTCCCATGGATTCCGGTACTTTTGCAGTCTGCATCTCATCCGGCTGGTGCTCCTGTACAAGCTGCTACTCCTGTGTCCGGCTGACACTCCTGTATCGGCTGCTACTCCCGCACCAACTGCTGCCCTTGTACTATCTGCTCACTCTGCTACTGATGTTCAGTCTTCTCTACAGTGTGCCTCTACAATTTCTAGTGTTTCGAGTTTTGTTGTAGAGATGGAGGTTGCATTTGCCAACCTCAATCAGGTGAGGAGTGAGGAGTTTTTGGGTGACTCCCCTCCTTCTAAGGTTCAAATTTCTGTCCTGCATAAGGATTCTGAGGGGGCTTTGCGCTCGACAACCCAGCCAGTGGTAGCATCTAAGTCGGTTGGTCTTCATGATGGTCTGTCTAGGATTCCAGTTCCTGCCTCGTGCTTAGGTGTGGCGGGGTCTGGGTCTTTAGATATTCAAAAGCCTTGGTCGCTTGTTCCCTCTAATCCGACACCCAGCAGCCAACCTTTGATTGATTCGGTGGGGCAGGATTTGGTTGAGCCGGAAGATGCCAGCCGGACCCCCACGTGGGCGTGTGGACGGGGCGAGTGAATCTTCCAGGAAGGTCTCTGTGCTTCAGGCTCATCCTGACGATGGGCGGGACGTGTCTAAGGGTAAAGGTCCTTCCACCCATGGAAACTCTAAATCCTTATTGTCTTGGTTGGTGAGGCAGAGGTCCACACCTAGGAAGAAGGGCTTTCACACCCTTCCCAATGAGGTTGCTACATAGCCTTGGTGTTTCTTAATTCATATTATTTAACACTAATCAATATGGCTCAATCAGTACCAATTTGTCTTCAGTGGAATTGTAGAGGTGCCATGGCAAATTGGGAGGAATTGCAGTTATTGCTGTCTGCTCTGAGCCCACTATGTGTCTGTCTCCAGGAGACATTGGTGGGGGATAGACCATTTCCTTCTATCAGGGGGTATGAGGTCTTTCATGCATCTCCTCGTGGTGGTCACAGTGGTGGATGTGCCATATTGTGCCGATCTGATGTCCCCTTTATTTCCTTTGCATTACAGTCTCCCCTTCAAGTTCTAGCAGTACAGATGCACGTTGGGAGGTGCTATACCATCTGTTGTCTGTACCCTCCACCTTCCATTTCTGTTATATGTGCTCATCTGGAAACCCTTATCAGTCAACTTCCACTTCCTTTTCTACTTCTTGGTGACCTTAATGGACGCCATCTTTTGTGGGGTGACTCACTTTCCAATCCCCAGGGTGATCTTGCTTCTTTGGTTGGGGATTGAGATTTGGTTGTCCTAAACGATGGGAGTCTGACCCATTTTCATGTTCAGACTGGCACATATTCTGTCATTGACCTTACCATCTCCTACTCTGATTGTGCACTTGATTTTTCTTGGGAGGTTTTGGATGATTTGCATGGTAGTGACCATTATCCTGTGTTGGTCCAGACTACTCACTCTGTTCCTGCAGTCCGTATGCCATGCTGGCGTCTGGGTAGGGCTGATTGGTCTCTCTTTGAGAAACTATGTGTATTTGCTTACAAGGTTACTGATTTTTCAACTATCGATGCTGCCGGACGTTATTTTACTCTGACTCTTTTCTCAGCAGGGGTTCATTCCCTCCCATGGACTTATGGTGTTTTTTCCTGGAGACCTGTGCCATGGTGGAATGATGACTGCTCTATAGCAAAAGGAGCCTACAAAGTGTCTGCCCGTCAGTATTTTGCCAACCGTGATGTTGTTTTTCTAAAAATCCAGTTTCGCAAAGCACGTGCTCACTATCGATGGGTCATGAAGAATGCTCGTCGTAACTCGTGGAGGTCGTATGTTTCTACAGTTACATCCTCTACTCCAATGCCTATTGTGTGGAAAAAGGTACACAAGATTTCTGGTAGGTTCTCCCCTCCCTCCCCACCAGTGTTGCGACTTCATGGAAATCTTGTATCTGCACCAGATGCAGTAGCCTCTGCTCTTGCAAATCAGTTTTGTGCTGTCTCAAAAAAGGATCCTTCTAAGCCATATGCTAGCTTTTGTAGAAATCAGAAGAGGCTGGGTCTTGACTTTCACTCTTGTGGCGAGGAGCCATATAATTTAGACTTCATCCTCCGTGAGCTGCATGCTGCCCTCTCAGAGCGTGGTGACACTGTTCCTGGGCATGACGATTCCATATGCTCTGCTCCGTCATCTGCCAACTAAATCAATACAGTTTTTATTGGACCTTTTTGACAGGGTATGGAGTGAGGGCTTTCTTCCCAAGAGTTGCAAGTTGGGTATTGTCCTCCCCATTCCCAAGCCTGATATGGACAGCTCCCATGTCTCGAACTATTGCCCTATCACTTTAACATCATGCTTGTGCAAGGTATTTGAAAAGATGGTCAATGTCAGGCTTGTGTGGATTCTAGAGAAAGATTGCTATCTCTCTCCTTCGCAGAGTGGCTTTCGTAAATTACGGTGTACTTCAGACAACTTTATGATTCTCGAAGCATCTATCTGTGAAGCTTTTCCCTCTAAACAACATCTTGTGGCTGTGTTCTTTGATCTTGAGAAGGCTTATGATACTGCCTGGCACCATGGCATCCTCCAACAACTTCATGCCTTTGGTTTACGTGGTCGCCTGCTTGTGTTGCTTGGAGACTTCTTGACTGATCGTGTGTTTCGAGTCCGTGTGGGTTCTACCCTCTTTGCGCCACTATGCCGGGAGGAAGGTGTCGCTAGGGATGTGTCCTAAGTGTTTCTCTGTTTGCGGTGGCCATTAATGGTATTCTTGACATTGTGCCTGCTGGTGTATCCTCATCCCTTTATGTGGATGATTTAGCTATATGGTTTTCTGGCTCCCGCATACCTGCTATTGAGTGGCATATGCAACTTGCCTTGGACAAGATTTCTGCTTGGGCCACTTCCAAGGGTTTTTGGTTTTCCCCTTCTAAGACTATGGCTATGCACTTCTGTAGGATGAGAGGGGTACACCCGGACCCTGATCTCCAGCTTTGTGGCAGGAAACTCCGTTGCGTGGCAGAGACAAAATTCTTCGGCCTGATGTTTGACCACCGTTTGACTTCGGTTTCACATTTGGCAAATCTTAAAGCATTATGTATGAAGACTGTCAATCTTTTGAGGGTTCTGTCCCATACATCGTGGGGTGCAGATCAGAGGACACTCTTGCATTTACTTCAGGTTTTTGTAACCTCCAATCAGTCATATGGCTGTGAGGTCTACTCCTCTGCCACAGAGTCCAGACTAAAAACTCTAGATGCTGTCGTCTATCATGCTGGTCTTCGCCTTGCAACTGGAGCTTTTCGGTCATCTCCGATTCCCTGCTTATTAGTGGAAGCTGGTTTGCCTCCCTTAGATCTACTGCGTCAATCTGTTGCAGCACAGTGCTGGCTCCAGATTCGTCGCCATCCAAACTCACTTGTCTGTGAGTGTGTGATGCGACAGTCCTGTTTTTTATATTATAGTAGACACCCTCTCATGCCTCGTCCTTTTGCTTATAGGGTTTGGGATATCATGGAGGAGTTTGGTTTGTCGGCAGTACCTGGCAGTCCCGTTTGGATCCCAAGAGTTGCGCCATGCTCAAGGTAAATTTCTGCAGGTTTTTTGCAGGCTCAAAGGATTCTGTCACTCCTCAGTGTCTTTTACAGTTATTTTTAGAATAATTCTTTTAGTCATGGCGGTTCTGTGCCTGTGTATACTGTTGGCTCGAAATCCACCTCTGGTGTTGGTTTTGGAGTGGTGTTCCCTAATTTTAGCCATGGAGGTAGTCTTCCTTTGGCTTCCTCAGTTTTTACTGCAGAGTTATCAGCTATCGTTTTAGCCCTGAAGTTGGTGTTTGTTCACCCTAGCAATTTTTAGTGACTCTCAAGGGGCGCTTTCGGCCCTGAACTCTTTTAATTCTTCCCATCCTATAGTTTTAGCTATTCTGGAGTGGCTGTTCCTCATTCGTCGTCGGGGAAAGAGAGTGGATTTCTGCTGGATTCCCTCACATGTTCGTGTCATAGGTAATGAAAGGGTAGATGCACTGGCTAAGGCTGCAGCTTTGCAACCTGTACGTGCTCCTTGTCATCTACCTGCCACTGATTTATGCCCTCCACTATTATCTGCTGTTCGTGCTTGTTGGCAATTGAGGTGGGATAGCTTTCCTGTCAGTAAGTTAAAGGAAGTCACGAAGTTCGTTTCTCAAAGAGTTTGTTTTACAATGCCTCGTAAGTTAGAGACTGTTCTGGCTCGCCTTTGCATTGGACATACCAAGCTCACACATGAGTTCCTTATGTGTGGAGGCGTGCAGCCATTCTGTGATGACTGTTTGGTTCCCCTTACTGTCAGGCACTTGCTGGTTGAGTGTCCCAGTTTGGGCGACTTATGTCGGAGGCTGCTATGGAGGCACCGAAGGGAGGGTGGTGTTTACTGTCCCTCTTTGATGCTTGGGGGAGAGGCTGGTACCGCTGGGGACGATGTGTTTTTATTTCTGAAGGAGGCTGGCCTCCTTCACCTTTTATGATTCCATTGTTTTTATTTTGATGTCTAGTTTTTAATATGTAGTTTTGCTTTTTAATGTTTTTATGTTTTTACTTCTTATATTTTTTGCTTATATGGCACCATATGACCTTGTTCTTGCAGTGCAATGTGTTCCGTCAATCAATCAATCAATCAATCAATCATACTTGTGCTTGAAATTATGGCGCAGAGACCCATTGCCTCAGATGAGACCATCAGCATGGCCAGGGGTGGCCTGCATATCTGAATAATTAAATATGCAGTATTTGGCAGCTGCGATGTGGCAGGGTTTGGCAACAGTTTGATGGCATAGAGGGAGAGTCAAGGTTCCCATGGAAACCACTGACAGTTCCTTGTGCTTGAAATTTTGGCGCAGAGACCCATTGCCTCACATGAGGTGATGAGTGTGGTCAGCGGTGGCCTGCATATCGCCTCATATGAGGCACTGAGCAGAGTGGGGGTTAAATACAAGAAATCAGTCCAAGAAAGGTGGGCACAACTGTAGTCCAATCATTATAACAAAGGTCTTGAATAAATATTCTGTAATGTGTAACCTTGCCACAGCCTATATGTTCGACATGATCATGTACACTGCCACTGACATGAACATTTCTGTCCATAAAATATTGCATCTGTGCCTGTAAGTGCATCATCATGGCCCAGTATCCTAGGGTACAGTGTGTAACAGGAGGAGCTGTGTGACCCATTTCTCCCATCACTGTAAGGGACAGGTTCAGCAATTCATGACGAAGGAAACGCTGACACTGGAGTGGATGGACAAGTGTGGTGATATGATAGCTACCACTGCCAACTCTGGTGACATGGCACCTAGCAACAAGGTCATCTGAATCATGAGAGTCACAGACAAGCGCATCATTAAACACTGACAAATCTATCAGTTTCTTTAATCCCTTTGCTCCCAGCATCCTCAATATAGGATGGAACTGTGCATTTTCAAAATATTATAAAGAAGGGAACCCCGGGTTAGGGACCTATGAGCTTTGCGACTATGAGCTGACAAGCGGAGGTCGGTACACCTAGCATCCTTTCAACAAAATCCCTTCCACATGAACTCTGAGAGCTAAGGGTCTGATGTAGGCATCAGCTCCACCTACAACATGAATTTGATCGGCATGATTGACATACAGATTAGTAGTGTCTGAGTGTGTCAGAAAAACTGCCCTGATACTCTTCCTTCACCTGATCAACATCACAGAGCTAAGTTTTTTTTTTTTTTATGTGAGGAAGAACGAACCAAAGGCAACGAACCCGCAAAACTTTTCCTTCAAAGAGAAAAGCAATACAAGAGAGAGCCAAATTCAAGATCCGATCATTTCGAGATGCCTGGACACACTGCGTTTGAAAGACTGGAGATCATAGGAAGCAGAAAATACAGACAGAGGGAGACAGTTCCAGAGTTGACCTGTTGCATAACTGAAGGACTGGGAGGAACGGTTAACTCTTGCATTAGAGAGTTGGACAGAAAAGGGATGAGAGTTTACTACTAGACGGGAGCTACGCACCCGTCGTAGAGGTGGAGGAATGCATGCAGACAGTTCAGAGGAGCAGTGACCATCGATGTAGCAATAGAAAAGAGATAAAGATGCAACACTGCAACGAACAGACAGAAGTTGAAGGGAGTCAGTAAGAGGAGGAGAGTTAATGAGATGAAAAGCCTCTGACTCCACCCTATTGAGAAGAGCTGTATGTGGGGAGCCTCCCCACACATGAGAGTTGTACTCCACAAAGGGGCGGATAAAGCCCCAGTATAGAGTCAACAACTGTGCAGGGGTAAGCACACCCAATCTCTTGGAAGCAGATTTTACAAGAGATGTAATATGATCTTTCCAAGATAAGTCCCAAGTAAATGAAACCCCAGACATGTTCAAGGATGATGCAGGATTAAGTTGAATATTATTAAACATTAGTGGGTATAACTGTTGAAGATTTTGTCGGGTTGATAGGTGCAAAAATTGAGTCTTTGATGCACTAAAAACAACCAGATTATTTTTACCCCTGTCAGAGATACGAGCCAAGTCAGACATTACGTGTGCCATAGCCTCATTCCTTGTTTGTTGAAGTAACTGCTGAGATGGACGTTGTGGGAATCAAATGGAAAGGTGAAGGGTGGAGTCATCAGCGTATGAGTGGATAGGGTTAGATGTACAGCATAGAAGGTCATTGTTGAATAAAAGGAAGAGAGTTGGTGATAGGACAGAGCCCTGAGGAACACCACTGTTAATAGATCTAGGAGAAGAACGATGGCCGCCTACAGCAGCAGCTATAGAATGACCAGAAAGGAAGCTAGAGATGAAGGAACAGATGGAAGGATAGAAACCATAAGAGGGAAGTATGGAAATTAAAGATTTATGCCAGTCTCGATCGAAAGCCTTTCAGATGTCAATTGCAATGACAAAGCTTTCGCCAAAATCCCGAAAGGAGGATGACCAGGAGTCTGAAAGGTAGGGGAGAAGATCGCCAGTAGAGAGTCCCTGACGGAACCCATACTGACGATCAGAAAGAAGGTTGTGATAGGAAAGATGTTTTAAAATTTTTCTATTAAGAATAGACTCGAAAACTTTTGAGATACAGGATGTTAAAGTCCCTTCTTTGGGACTGGCTGAATGAAAGCAAACTTCCAGCAAGAAGGAAAGGTACAAGTTGATAGACAAAGGTGAAAGAGTTTGCCTAGGCAGGGTGTAAGCACAGAAGCACAGTTCTTGAGAACAACAGGAGGGACTCCATCAGGCCAATATGCCTTATTAGTATTGAGGCCAGTGATGGCAGAAAATACATCAGCTGAAGAAATTTTAATGTCAGCCATGAGGAAGTCACAGGGGGGAAGCGATGTAGGAACAGCACCAGAATCGTCTAAGGTGGAATTGGAGGAGAAAGTCTGAGCAAAGAGATCTGCTTTATCAGTAGAAGAAATAGCTACAGAGCCATCAGAGTAGAAAAGAGGAGGGAAGGATGATGAGGTAAAGTTGTTAGAAAGGTTTTTGGCAAGGTACCAGAAGGAGCGAGAAGAATTCGAGTTAGAGAGTTGAAAGCATTTAGTACAGGTGAAATTATTTTTAGCAGAGTGAAGAACAAACTTAGCACGATTCCGGACAGAAACGTATAAAAGATGTGATTCAGGGGTGGGTTGGCTCTGGTACCTTTTATAAGTAAGTCAAAGATTTTTTGATAGTAAGTAGAATTAGGAGATAAGTAAACAGCGCAGATATATTTAGTCAGAGAATGACAGGAAAGCCAAAGCCAGAGTGTAGAGAATTCAGAAGAATCGAGTTCAGGAACACGACAGCAAGGTAAGTTGTTGCGACCATATACACAACAGCCACCTTTGGCTTGAAATGAGTATAGAGAAATTAGGAGGATATAGAAAAGGATCTGCTGTCAGTTGCCTCAGACAGCTGAGTCTCAATTACAATAAGAAGGTGAGGTTTAGAGAAGGAGAGGTGGTGCTCAACAAAGCAAAAGTTAGAGGAAAGGCCACGAATATGCATAAATGAAGAAGAGAGTCAGACAGTGGTTCCAGGCATCCCTAGTCGTCACCGGGACGTACATTCTATAGCTAAATTGCTTTGGCAGAGACAACAGGCAATGAGATGTCTGGTACAGTGATGTCTACCAACAGTAGGAAAAGTACGGGGCATGTAGTGCAACCGACACTGGTCAGGGGAGTGTCGACCTACTTGTCTGGTCTTACACTGTGGTGGCTATGTTTGCCACTGATATACACGATGAAGACTGTTTTTCTAAAAAGTAACTACAATGTCTGCAGCATGTGACACTGGAGTGTGCTTGGGGGAGTGTCTCTGAATCTACCACACTTTTGAAATGTGTAAATTGTGTCCATATAATATTCCAGTGAGTAACTAAATATATAGTTGATGAAATTTTGAGCGCTGTACTGTGTTGTAACCATTGTTGCTGATCAACACAAGTCTCTCTGTCCGCATAGACCCATTAACTGCAGGCAAGCAACGCCCATGGAGGGTCATCCCATACTGTACAGTGAACCAATTACGCATTGCGGCTGACAGCACCTTGCTGCAGGGAGGTGGGAGGAAATGTGTAGACGTTTGATTCCTTGATGGGTACTTCATTTCCGTCTCCAGTTAATGGACACCATAACAGACTCCACTTCAACCTGTGACTTGGTATTATGGTTACCACCGACCGTTCCAAATGGTTTCCCGGGTTACAGGAATTAGTTAGTCTTGTCAATCAGTGTACAGGTACCTGATGTGGAAATAATAATAATAAAACGTGACAAGAAAGAAGACAGATATGGGAAAAGAGTATGGCAGACACAGATGCAGAATGAGAGAGGGTTAGAAAGAAGCAAGCAGCACTACACCAAGTGAGTGGATGATGGTCACCAGCATCCCACAAAAAAAGTGAACATCAAGTTCACTAGGAATTCTTACCGAGATGTGGGAACCACTAGAAAAATACTGTAAATGACAGTGAAATAGCATGTATGGAAGTATAAATAAGTAGTCAGCTGTGTAAATGCCATAATCACACAGAGCGTCAAAGCTATCTTCTGGGTAAGAGAATTAGTGTAGCCTACATGAAATCAATCTATCTATCTATCTTGCCAGACGACACAATCCCGCAAGAGGCGGCCACTTGACTCTGAGTTATTTGTTTCATGGGGAGGAGCACCAACCCTCCACCAACCCACTTGTTGACACGTAGGGAGCACGTATGGTTAGGTTATATGGTTACCACCCAGCGCTGTAAATGGTTTCTTGGCTTACAGGAAATGCCATAAGAAAAATACGTTGAAAACCAAATGCAATTAAGTACAAACAGGTGAAGCCAACTTTGTAAAAATTTACACTTAGGTGGGATGTCAGAACTCGCATTACCATTAGAAAGCCAGAAATCTGAGCGATATAGCATCTAAGTGCACATAAAAATGTCCTTTAGGAAAAATATTAGGATAAGTTATTAAATAAGTAGACAGAATTGAGATTAACTTATTACAAAATTATAGTCACATGGGATTTGATAAAATAATTATTGTGTAAGAAAATTAGCAATAAGACATGAAATAGCGTAATAGTTCCTAAAATGTGGTCTCACCATATTTTTTGTGTAAGAGAATTAACAATAAGACATTGAAATAGCGTAATAGTTCCAAAAATATGGTCTCACCATACCTGACATTTTCCTTGCATTAGTTTTCCTGTCAGCATTTTCTCTCTTGTCAACAGACTCTTATCACTTTAACTTATCCTATAACCCCAGTAAGAACTGTGGACCCCTCCAAGGAGAGGTATCTGTGACACTGCCGTGCTGCAGACTGGGAGACCCTCAGACACTAATTGTTTCATTTTCCCTGGTTAAGCAGCCCTATCCCGGAGACGTGAATTCACGTCCTCACATGATGTGCACTCATATCCCGGAGATGTAAATTAATGTGGCAACATTGCAAGGTCCCTAATTTGCACAATTTTTAATTTTCGCGAGTGATTTTTGGCACGTATACAAGGGACACCTTCCTCTATTCCTCTGCAAGATGCCAAGCAGGGACAATGCCTTACACAGCATACTCTCTCCCCCCGCTCCTGCACGCCATTGTCTCGGCAATTCACCTGTTACCAGTGACCTGGCCAATAAAGACATTCAGGGCCAGAGTGATTCCCCAATCGATGACAATGTGGAGGACAAAGTTTACATAGCATTAGAGGAAGAAACAGTCAGAAATGATGATCAGGTAATGTGGCAAAAAAAGGTCATGAATGGTAATGAGTTTGAGTGAAACAATGCTTATAATCCCTATATTACCGTTTGAAAAACGATATACTCTCGTACTTCATATAAATTCGTACTAAATAAATAAATAAATACCGTTTATGAGTGGTTTGGAATAGTTATCCTCCCATAGAACTCGTTTTCTTTGCAGCCAGCCTGATAGAAAACCACGTAAGGGAAAGAGGTACTCCTACCTGGATCGAGTATTTTAAACCTCAGGTGAGTGATTTCTCTATGAATTTTCGATGTCTCTCACCAAAAGCGGATGTTTGAGCCAAAAAAAAAAAAGGTCCAAAAATGTCGGGACTGGTGCATACCACTGCCCAGAAAACATCGGGATGGCGGGGGTTAAATGATCCAAGAGCTATCTAACTGTGCTTCTCACAATATGATGGTTATTCTCTCAGTCATGGAACATTCACTTCTTTCTCTTATCCTCTGATTAACTTAAAAAGGCCTAGGTTTAATCACACAAGGAGGAGGATTGTAAATGGTACCTGTGCTAACCCACCATTGAATCTCGTCTGTTTTGATTCTGCCCATATTCTTCCTAAGTCTGATCTTAGCCGTACTGACTCAGTTTCTTCCCGCTCCTTCTGGCATCTTGCTAAAAACATTTCTAATAGTTGTACTTCTTCCTCCTTCCTTCTTTTCCACTCTGAAGGGTCTGTGTCTGTTTTTTGTTGATAAGGCAGAACTTATTGCCTTGGCATTCTCCTCCAGTTGTACATTGGACAGGTTTGATGCGTTCCCCTCCATCTCCTACCTCCCTCTGACTTCATTATGCCTGACGTTATAATTTCTACAAAAATGTACCTTCTGCCCTCACTAGCCTAAATAAAATTAAGCAGTATAGGCCTTATGGCATCCCTGCTGTTGTTCTCAAAAGCTGTTTTGTGCTCACACGTTATCTACGAATAATAAATAGAACGCGATGAGCAGAGGCGGGACAAGAAGCAGTGCAGATTAGAAAAAACGGGACAGGACAAGTAAGGTTGGAGAGGAGAGATAAAGACAAGGGTAGGAGGGCATCGCAGAGCAAAAAAGAGAGAACACAGCAAGAAGAGATATGCAAATAGATCAGGATGGGATAGGTTAGTTCAGAGCACGACAGAAAAGGCAGGATAATTAAGGTAGGTTAGGGCGAGGCCAGTCAGGAAAGGAAAATGTAGACTGGACTGTACAAAGCAGGGAAGAGCAGGGCAGTACGGAGAAGAGTAAGACAGGTTCTGGCAAGCAGACAAGGGCATTTCAGGGGCAGGGCAGTCTAGGGCAAGTACCACAAGGAAAGCAGGAAATGGCAGGAATATTAGACAAAGAAGGCATAGCAGGGTAGGGAAAATAGGACCAACCAAGAAGGTAGGACAAGGCAGAACACATCTGGCAGGAGAGGATGGTAAGCAGCAGGGATTGGCATGGCAGGGCTGAGCACCCCCAAGTGGCACAAAGAAAGGCCAAGGTATAACTGAGAAGAGTAGAGGAAAGTCGAGCACGGCAGGGTTGGGCAAGGGAAAGTAAGGTAAGCAGGAGTCTGGCAAGGAAGGACAAGGAAACTTTTGAGCTATGACGAAGCCATGACTTTATATTTCTGTTACTTCTAGAAGATCTAATTTTACTCTGCAGAAAATTGTCGTATTGGAGGAATTTTATTTAACCCCTCACACGAGAGATGAGAGAACGTCTCGTAAAGTGAATGGCAAGCTCACGTGAGCTGTAACAAAATAAAGACGATGCCACCAGGTTAGGAATAGTAAAACATACCAATATTCCCATTAGAATGATACCATGCCCGCTGACATACAAATATTCCCATTAGAATGATACCATGCCCGCTGACATACAAATATTAACATTAGAATGATACCATGCCCGCTGACATACAAATATTCCCATTAGAATGATACCATGCCCGCTGACATACAAATATTCCCATTAGAATGATACCGTGCCCGCTGACATACAAATATTCCCATTAGAATGATACCATGCCCGCTGTTTTACACTTGCAATGAAAAGATATTCTGACCCACCTTAGGAAAGAAGCTGGTTTGCTATTTATCGATCGGGCAGGGAAAGCCACCATTAATACGGAATTTCCCTAGAGGGGTTCCCCAGGGCTTCCTTCTCTCATTTACACTTTTCAGCCTATACAGTACATTCAGGGTATTCTCACATTACAGACACGCATAAACATTACCTCATATGCAAATTATATTACCATAGCAGCTACACACCACATTTCAGAAACGGTCAGTTTGGTGGAAAAAAAAAAAAAAAAAACTATAATACGCTTCATGCATTTATCGCAGATAACAAGGTGACAATTGCTTCAGCCAAATCCACCACCATACTCATCACCAGTGACTAACTACTAACACAGGCACACCCCCTAATTTCACACGTAACAATGTACCTGTGCCATATATTCCCCACAACTAAGATCCTTAGAGTGACATACGACACTGCAGACACCTTCAGAGATCAAATATAAGACATCTAGAGGCAATGAACCCCAAGACTAAACACACTTAAGGCACTTACACGGAGTAACTTTAAACGACAGGAGGAAACAGTCCCCTAGTTCAACAAAAAACATATTAGGTCAGTGATGTCCTACGTTTGGATTCCAGTTTTATCTAACATCCATTACAACGCCTTGTCAGCAATATGGAACAACGCTGTACGTAACAGCATTGATTGCACCAACCAGTAATACTCCCATAGAACACTTACGCTGAAAGTAAAATCTGCGTTAGAAAATATCTCAATATGAGAGCCATACTCTTGTATACAGCAGTCGGTGCTAACATACAACACCCCTGCCAATATATAATTAAACCACGCAGTACAACTAGCCAAAAAATATCATCACACCACAAACATTAACAATATCTCTTCAATAATATCCCAACTTCAGACATTCTTGCACTAACAGTGAAAGGACACTTACATACCCACTTCATGCGAAGGGCCATACAACAACTTGATCGATCACAGTGTTATAACCTCATCCCACCTCATGACGTTCAAACATTAGAAGCATCCTCAGATAGATATAACTGAGTTCACTTGCCTAGGATTAAATCAGGACATCAACCAACCCTCCTAAATTATCATCTTAGATTTGGATTGAGTATAATCAAAGACTTATGCCCTGCTTCCAGAATAAAACCACACATCTTGTTACACATAATGGAGCACTGTGCAGCACATGTCTCAGTAAGACGCAGACACAACAGCAACGGTGTGGGAACCTATGAGAAAACCTTCTAGGGCCGGTTGCTTACCTGCAGTCGATGGTTCTTCTTGATCAGGCAGACCAGGATTAACCAGGAACAGGAACGAGAACTCAACTTGGCAAATATGGCCTGGAGGGAAAAGATTATCTAAAAAATAATTATTTCATGTACTGTGTGGCTTACTGCAGGATAACTAACTGCATGACAGTAGGAAAAATTATGTAGCCTAAATGAGGCGTCACCTTAATGACGACGTTGTTGTTATTGCTGGTGGTGGTGTTTTTGTTGTAATGGACCAAAGTGTACACCCAGTGTTTAGAAATTAAAATAATCGTAATAACTTACAATCTATCACCTTATTAGATCTGTAGGCTAGGCTACTGAGTTCGGATACGGAAGGCTACAGTTACCAATACCTCGCCCGTGACTGGTGTTATGAGAAAGAAAAAACAGTCATCCTTTACATGTAATCCTTTATGAGCGAAATCCGATTTTTGTGCCAAACCCAATACAGCACCGTGAGTCCATCTGGTAAGAACTGTGGTTAACTCTCAAATTTTAAATGAAACAATTGAGTACAAGATAATATTAATTTTGGTTTATCCAAAGGTATCATTACATCTAATGAGTGGATAGTGGGAGTCTCATCCTACCACCATCATCATCATTATCATCATCATCATTATCATTATATGATGTTATATTAAATCATCCTATTTATCATCGTAATAACTACGCATAATCACCCAGACTCTGACTCAGTAATGGTTAAAATGATGTACTCATCATGTTGAGATTGAAAGATACAAAGGAAATCAGTTGCTAATGTCAGATCCAGCTGTAAAATGCCGCCTGTGTGCCTCCTTCCCCTTCCCCACTGCTCCTCCTAGTCTTCATTAGCTGTTTCTTTTCCCTCCCCTCTTGCTTCTCCCCCATCTCTCCCTCACATAACAAAATGGGTTCGGCAATAAGAAAAAAAAGTTGATCTGCGCTGGGGCGTTGTGCCCATGATGGATACCGGTATATAAGGCACAGGGTTGAGCGCCTACTCCAGTGGTTGGTGAGGGTGCAAAGTGGGTGGAGTGTCTGCTAGTGGGATATCACTGTCAAGGTAAGGCTTCACAACGAACAACCAGTTACCAGTAATGTACAAAAATTAGACGGGCGGTGGTAAGATATGGCCAGTAAAAAAGCGTATTGATTTTAGAATCCTGTTTAATACTACTGGTCAACCTCCACTGTATTATGATTCATAATATAACTATGATAGTTGTTTTTCAAAACATTCCATCACAGAAAAAGATATTGTACATAAAAAATATCAAATCCTGCTGATACTGAAAGTACTGTTAATTACCATGCAATGAGTGAATGTTTTAATGATGTATCTGTTAAATGAAAGACTCTGTGTTAAAACAAATCACAAATTTTACGCATACCAGAATAATTACTCACTCGTGACAGTTATATAATTTTAAGTATTCACGTAAATTTTGTCAAAGAATTCAAAACACAACATTCCGATCCGTACCACGATTTTTTTCCATGTACAGTTTGCCTTCATAATTATGGGATTATTTTCATAAAAAAATTTAAATTAAATTTCACCACCTGCACAGCGCACACAAAGGTACAGTTATAGCGTTTCTAAACATCATTTTAAAAAAATCTTCTGGACTAAGTGTCTATTTTTCCGTCAAAATATTAATTCTTTCCCTCTGCTAATGACTGTTACTCCTTATACCTCATCAGTATCTTCTACCTTCATATTCTTTAAGATTTTTCACGACTTATTTTACTCCAGCCATTGTTACAATCAAAGGAATTTCATTCCACTGTTTTGCACCACCATATCTTGTAAATTGTGTGTGTGTGTGTGTGTGTGTGTGTGTGTGTGTGTGTGTGTGTGTGTGTTCTTACCTAATTGTACCTAATTGTTCTTACCTAATTGTATCTTTACAGGAATGAGTCAAGCTCGTACTGTCCCGTGTGTTAATCCATATTTATCGTACATATCCTTAAATTTGTGAATTGCTTTGGCACACACTATTTCATTCGTTAGTGCATTCCATTGATCAATTGCTCTGTTTGGGAAACTGAATTTCCTTACGCCTTTATCACCTCTCTTCTTATGCAGTTTTTTGCAGTGTCCTCTTGCTGATGCTTCCCCATATGTTAAGTAATCATTTATGTCTATTTTCTCCTTCCCTGATATGCATTTATATAGCATTATCATGTCACCTCTTTTCCTTCTCTCCTGTAGTTTTGGTAGATTCAGTTTATTTAGTCTTTCTTTGTAGCATAGGTCCCTTAAGTTTGGTATCCATCGTGTAGCGGCCCTTTGAACTTTTTCAATCTTGTCTATGTGTTTTTTGAGATGAGGACTCCAGACTACTGATGCATACTCCAGGGTTGGTCTAATGAATGATGTTATTATCCTTCTTAGCATATCTTCATTTATGTATGTGAATGCTATTCTCATATTTGCAAGCAGTGTATACATGTTCCGTACCTTCTCGCTGATGTGGTCAGCCGGAGATAGTCTGTTATTGATAATCATACCTAGGTCCTTCTCTCTTTCTGATGTGTATACGGTTTTATTTCCTAACGTATAATCCCAATCAGGTCTTTTTCCACTTTTAACAAACTTGATTACATGACACTTGTCCACATTGAATTCCATTTGCCATGTATTACTCCATTCATGAAGTTTATTTAACTCTTCTTGTAGCTCTTTACAAGAGTCTGTGTTAGTAATTCTCCTTTGTATTTTTGCATCATCTACAAACATATTCAGATAGCTTTCATTTCCAGTGTTACTGTTTATATCATTTATATACGTTAAAAACATGATTGGTGCCAGCACTGAGCCCTGTGGTACTCCACTAGTCACTTCTTTTCATGATGAGTAGTTTCCCCTTAGTACTGTTCTCATTTCTCTTTTTATGAGAAAATCTTGCATCCAACAAAACAGTTTGCCTCAAATTCCTCCTTGATGGTACAGTTTCCATAAAAGTCCTTGGTGTGGTACTGTGTCAAATGCTTTCTTGAAATCTAAATAGATACTGTCCACCCATCCTTCCCTTTCCTGTATTGTGTTGTTACTCTGTCATAGTAGCTCAAGAGATTAGTAACACATGATTTTCCTTTTCTGAAACCAAACTGTCTTTCTGTTATCATACTGTGTTCTTCTAGATGATTTACCCAAGCTTTTCTTATAAGCTTTTCTAATACCTTGCTTATAACACTGGTCAGTGATACTGGTCGGTAGTTGAGTAGATTTTGTCTATTTCCTTTCTTGAATAAGGGGACAATATTTGCTTTCTTCCAAATATCAGGTAGTTTACCTTGACTCAAGGATTTCTTGAAAATTAAAAATAATGGTTTACTTTAATCCTTTGCACATACTCGTAGTACCCAACATGAAATTTCATCAGGACCACTTTCTTTTCCTCTGGCTAATTTACTTAACTCCTCCTGTATTACTTTTTCTGATATTTGTATGTCTGGTAGTATGTATGGACATGCATGTTCCACATAGTCCCTCTCAAAATTTTTTTCTTCTGTAAAAACTAATTGGAAATTCTTATTTAGCACTTCACAAATATCTTTCTCTTGTGTGTAGGTGATTCCCTCGTCCGTAATGGATTGAATTATATCTTTTACTTTGATTTTGCTTCTGATTTAGCTGTAAAATAGCTTTGGTTGATCACTACTTTTATTTATGATATCCTCCTCAAACTGTTTTTGGGCTTCCCTCCATATTCTTGTATAATCGTTTCTTGCCTGTTTGTAATTATTATATGCCCTTTCACTATTGTGTCTTCTGTATCTATTCCACAACAAATCTCTTCTTTCTTTTCATTTTTTACATTCTGTATTGAACCATTTCTGTATTTTCTTATCTGCTTCTTTGTGCTGTGGGATGTACTTCTGGACTCCTATTTCATAAAATTCACAGAATTTTTTATATACAGCATTTAAATCTTGTCCTCTAAGCTCATTTTCCCAATCAACTTTTAAGAAATACTTCTTTAGGTGTTGATAATTTCCCTTTTTATAGTTTAGGCTCTTTTTGTAACTTTCATTGCTGTTAACTAGGTCATATGCTATCCTGAAGTTGTAATTTAGTACTGCATGATCGCTCTTGCCTAGTGGAGGGTGATATATTAAACTGTCAATATCATTTTCTTGCCTAGTAAATATTAGATCTACCATTGAAGGTACATGGAGTCCTTTTTTTCTGGTGGTTTCCCTCACATGTTGCGTTAGGAAAAACTCTTGCACGAGATCTAGGAGATTTTGGTCCCAACAGCTTTCTTGGCTTATTATATGTAGAGTATTCCAATTTTTATTTGTATTAAAATCTCCAGTTAGTATAATTGTTTCCGATTTCTCTTCCATTTTATGTAGCAATGATCTTAAGCTCTGAATTGTACTCTCTGCCAGGTCCTCATATTCGTCTCTTTCCCATGTGTTTGATCTGGGTGGCATGTACAAATTGGCTACAATTACTTTCCCTTCAGATGTGTTGATCTCTACTGGAATTAGTTCTACTTGTGATGGTATATCTAGTTTTATTTCATTGACTTTTAGATTTTTCTTAGTTAATGTTATAATTCCTCCTCTTTTTTTTTTTTTTAATTTCTGTCTCTTCTCCATATATTGTATTCCTCTAAGCTTAGTATGTCATTGGATATCCTTGGTGTTAATTTTGTTTCACTTAGGCATATTATATGTGGTTCATTTTCTCTGACATAATCATTCATCTCTTGTAATTTAGATACCATTCCATCCACATTTGAGTACATCAACTTTATCGTCTTGTTTATATACTTGTCATGACATGATTCTACTACCTTCCTCCTTTTTATTCCCTCCTGTTTGTGTACCACTTTCGTACCTGCAATCCTATTACTTTGTAAAAAATGTGTTCTTATCCCCTTCTGATCTTCCCTCCTTTTTTGTTTTTGCTTCCTCCCTCTTCTCTTTCAGTAATTCCAGTTCCTCTTGTGTTAGGTATCATTTTATCCATACATTTTTTAACTCCTCTTTTTCCATAAGATTCTTTGCATTTTTTAGTATCTCCTCCACAGTGTTTACACTCTGGAAAGTTACCTTTAAAGGTCTTGTCTTCCTTTTCTCGTATTTCCCAAACCTTTTGTGTTCCTCTATATCTTTACTACAGATTTCCTCTGATACTTCTTTCAGTAAGCTCATTACGTTTGCCATCTCCTTTTTGTCTCTTGTGATCTTGTTTTTTACTTCTTCCTCTTCTATACCAGCGATTACTATAGATTTGTTGATATCTACTGAATCTCTGACTAACTTTGGGTTGTTTTGGATTATTCTTTTCACTTCCTTTTTAATGTTTTTTTCCTCTACCCTTGTTTCTGAGTCTTTCTTTACTTTCACCATTTCAGCATACGTGGTTTCCACATCATTTTTGTAGCTTTGCACAGCTTCATTCACCTGTGTTATCTTCTCCTCAATATCACTGCTCTGGTCTATCAGACTGCTTACTTGCCTAATTGTCTCTGCATCATTTTTGAACTCTTCCATAATACTCTCGTGATTGACTACTGTACTTGCCATTTCACTCATTTTCTTCCTAAGTGTACGCAATTCCACTGTTAGTTCACTAATGGTTGTGTCTTTCTTGTTGGCCTCCCTTCCTAGTTTTTCTATTTCTTCCTTTTGCAAGTGCATCTGCTTCTTTATTTCATCAATTTCATTTTTGAAAGCCATCTCCAGTTTGTGAACACGTTTAACCAGTCTAGAGTCTCCACTTCAACCAGTTCTTGGTGGAAATCATCATCTTGCTTTACTGAAGTATGTGTCCATTTTGCAAAACTAAAAGCACAGAATACTTACTGTACATTCCCTGGGACAGTTGTAGTCTAAACAAACCTCAGCTGACTGAGTGCATTCTTTCGCCACTCGGTTCTCTTTTCTGTTTGAACAAGTCTTGTTTAAACTTAATATTTTTTTTAATAATAAAAAATCATTTAGTCTAACCTGGTATAGAGCTTGACTCATATAAAGATACTAATTTAGGTAATGCCACTGGCCGTGCTGGCTCGGTATGGAGCGCTTTCAGCGCACGTCTGTCCTCCTTGACTCCTTGTGTGTGTGTGTGTGTGTGTGTGTGTGTGTGTGTGTAAAAGAACAAACCAAAGGCCAGGAGCCTGCAAATTGTTCCCTCGAAGAAAAAACAAAAACAAGATAACTGAGAGCCCGATAATTTCCAGATGCCTGGACCCACTGCTTTTGAAAGACTGGAGATCATAGGCAGTAAGCAATACACAAAGCTGAGAATAGCGCCACTATTAGTAGCGGCAGTACCTAGTGCCGCTACTATTTTAATAGCAATGGTGGTAACGCCATTACTTTTTGTAGCCAGTAGCGGAACTGAGAGCGCCGCTACTTTTTTGGCCATACTCACGCGTTACCGCGCTCCTCGCTACTCATGCGACGAATACACACACACACACACACACACACACACACACACACACACACCTCTAACTATCCCCGTCTCTAACTCCCGCTCTCTTCCTCGCTCTCTCAGACTAATTCTTACTCACTGCGTTAGTATTTCGTAACAGTATGTTACTTTCAGTTTAAAGTAGTGGAAAAAACATTACTATTGTATAAATAGCCTTTAAAAGAAAGCTCCAGTTCATTTTTAGTTTCGTTTTCGTACATATCTTAAATAGGTATCATTGAAAATATAATAAATCTGTATATTATGTATCAATGGTAGGCCAAATTTTTTGCTTTTTATTTAAGTATTTTACTTTCAGTAGGTGTACTAGGTAACAATGTAAAAGAACATTTGCTACATTATGCAGTAAATACCCGGTAGCTTTTTCCTGTACCTTCAGCTCTAAGCTTCATTAAAGTGACACCGACATGTGTATGATGTTTCTTTTATTTTCAGTATAAGTATATTGACACTACTGGAACACAACATAACCACTCAGACTGACTAATATTATCAAGAGAGTATATAGTGTATTGCTATATCACAGATTTTTGTTAACCTTTTCTTCGTGGTTTGAACCATATGATAGTGCCATTCTATAAGGTTTGTTTTTGACAGATTTCATTACACACCGGCGGTGCACGTGGCACGTGACACGCGCCAAGTGCAGCATGTCGAAAAACATCAGAAGAGGGCCACAGGCAAGATAGTTTGTCGTAAAGGCATGAAAACCAAATACAACATAATCGCTATTTGATCAGCCAGAGAAAAGCTCCTTAATCCCCACCATCCTAATTCTTATCAACCTGATTACCTTCTCTGAGTCGTTGTTTTAGGACTTTTTTAAAATATTGAGTTGATTTTTTCTTCTTCATCAGATCAAGTGTTTCTGAGCTAGAACTTTTTATCACACTTGTCTTTTTGTAATTAACACCTCTTGGATGGGTGTGAGGGCTGTGATAATTCACCAGCACCGTGGGAGATAGACGGGTGTGAATCCGCCATTGCTGGGGTACAAACGAGAACTAAATTACTTGTAGGACTACATAATAGATAGACAGATAAATAGATACATAGAAGCAGGGAGTCAGATGATGAGAAGGTGTTGTGTCTGCGAGAATCGAGCAGTGCTAAACATGCTTACACACTCTTAACACTGAGGAAAGCTGACGACAGCGGCCAGTAAGGAGATGATGCAGTTAGCTGTCAGCAGTCCTCTCGTGAACAAAGACCTAGTCCATCCACGAGGAACACACGTGACACACCCCTGCTACACCAGAATTTAGGAAAGGGAGCTCAGACGGAGATTAGCCACCGAACAGGCGAGAGAGAAGTAGACAGGCCTCAGAGGAGACAGGTGACGGGAGAAGGGCTTGGCAATTTGAGAGAGAGAGACAGATAGCGAGACAGGGAGGTAGCTACCCGGGACTTATACTCGTTCCGTGTGAGAGACTTGTTAATATTTCCAAGACAAATAAAAATAGTCCCATACTATTCTTTACCTCTCCTGTCACTACATGACATTTGGTGGGGAAGCTACTACAAGATATAAAAGCCGCTCGACCACAAGTCTAAAATATACTTCTCTACAAGTAACTACAAAGTCTTTATGACATTTGGTGGCAGCGGTGGGTGCGGTATTTGGCAACTGCGGTGTGGTAGGGCTTGGCAACAGCTCCTGGTGGCATAAAGGAGACGTAATGTTCCCATGGAAACCATTAGCACTTCCTTGTGCTTGACCTCCCTGAGGGGGGTCACCTTGACGTGGTGGCAGGGCTTGAAGCATGGCTGGCAGTGCCACCTACTTTGGAGGCATGCCTACTTTTCTAGGGTTCGGCATTTGTCAGTCTCGTGGACCAAGCACCACCTACATCACTGGTGGAGGAGGCCTCCTGGTGATGTTAGTCCCTGCCCACTTGCCATCTAGGGCGGGACTGTTGCCTCCCCACGTGTTGGCTTTGCATGGTGTCCCGTAATACTGGGAGATGGGAGTCCTGGGGGTTGAACAATGCTGCACGATGCACCCTGCAGCTAGTAATACACCTCTTTGGTCCCTTATTCTGGCTAGATGGGCGGCCTGGTTGGGCCCGACCAGGTCAATCAGCTGGTCATGCGTTGGCTAGGGTCAAATGGGCACTGGGGGACATGGTGGCTCCAATCGTCCTGAGGTCAGCCTAGCCCACGTCCCCCGGTGGTTACCTGCGTATACTCCCCTGCTACTCCTGAGGTCGCCTGTGGCATATGGCCTTCCCTTGTTGGGCTCCGTGGTGGGTGGGGGGGTGGGGGAATGAAGTTTTTGTGTTTATTATTATAGATACAAATAATGTGCCCCGTCCTGCCTCTCTGCCAGACCTAAGTGCATCTTCTCAACCTTCACTTACAGCCACTCTGGAACCCTTCCAGGTTCCACGTGGCTCCACAGGGGATTCGGCCTCCCCTGCCTTGCCTCCCCGGTCCAGTGGCTCCCGTAACAAGGGTCACAGACGGGGGAAAAGAAGTGTACCCGGTCCTCAGGGCCCCCATGAGCGAGATTCAGATAATTTTTTGGTTCCTCTTCCTGCGCCTTTTGTCTAGTTCATAGTTGTTCGTGGCCCTGCTGGGGTGGACCTCCAAAGGTGTGATATTTTTCGCACACATCACGAACTTCTTGCTGCTTGTGGTGCCACCCCTGAAGTGGCTCCACAGGCTGATGGCAGTTTGTTGGTGGAGGTTTCTGACCCTTCTCAGAGTGCAGCCATTCTATCTCTGTCAATGCTTTCCTGTCAGTCTGTTATATGTTCTCCCCATGCTTCATTGAATTATTCTTGTGGCGTTGTGTATGCTAAGGAATTGCTGATTTACGATGAGGCACGCCTTGTTGAAGAGTTGTCAGCCCAGAATGTGAGAAAGGTTGAGAGGATTAAAAAGATGAATGGTGACCTAGTGCCAACTCCATCCTTGATTGTGACTTTCGATTCATTGAGCCTCCCTGCTGTTCTTAATGCTGCATGGTACCAGTACAGAGTTAGGCCCCATGTCCCTATGCCTCGTAAATGCTTCCACTGTCAGCGCATGGGTCATATTGGTCGAACTTGTAGTCGCCTTGCCCTGGGTCTTCCAGCAGTCTGTGTGTCGTGTGGTTTAGATGTTCACGAGGGTATGGAATGCCCTGGTCCTGTATCTTGTGTCAGTTGTGGTGGTGAGCATGCTGCTTCTTCTAAATCTTATGATCATCAGAAAATGGAACATGAAATTCTGTCTCTCAGAACCATGGAGAGGCTGAGTTTTACCGAAGCTAAGGACCATGTCGTGTCTATGTATGTCTGCCCAGGTGTGTCCTCTGCTTCTATTCTTTCTAGGTCAAAGCCTGCTGTCCCGTGCTCCATCCTCCTCGTCCCTCATCAGATACTGGACGTACTACTTCTCCTCCTCGTGGTCTCCCAAGGATTCTGGTACTTTTGCAGTCTGCATCTCATCCGGCTGGTGCTCCTGTACAAGCTGCTACTCCTGTGTCAGCTGCTACTACTGTACCGGCTGACACTCCTGTATCGGCTGCTACTCCCGCACCAACTGCTGCCCTTGTACTATCTGTTCACTCTGCTACTGATGTTCAGTCTTCTCTACAGTGTGCCTCTACAATTTCTAGTGTTTCGAGTTTTGGTGTAGAGATGGAGGTTGCATTCGCAAACCTCAAACAGGTGAGGAGTGAGGAGTTTTTGGGTGACTCCCCTCCTTCTAAGGTTCAAACTTTTGTACTGCATAAGGATTCTGAGGGGGCTTTACACTCGACAACCCAACCAATGGTAGCATCTAAGTCAGTCGGTCTTCGTGATGGTCTATCTAGGATTCCAGTCCCTGCCTCTTGCTTAGGTGTGGCCGGGTCTGGGTCTTTAGATATTCAAAAGCCTTGGTCGCTTGTTCCCTCTGATCTGGCACCCAGCAGCCAACCTTTGATTGATTCGGTCAGGGAGGATTTGGTTGGCCCCAGAGTGCCAGCCGGACCCCCAAGTGGGCGTGCGAATGGGGCGAGTGAATCTTCCAGGAAGTTCTCTGTGCTTCGGGCTCATCCTGACGATGGGCGGGACGTGTCTCATGGTAAAGGTCCTTCCACCCATGGAAACTCTAAATCCTTATTGTCTTGGTTGGTGAGGCAGAGCTCCACACCTGGGAAGAAGGGCTTTCACACCCTTCCCAATGAGGTTGCTACATAGCCTTGGTGTTTCTCAGTTCATATTATTTAACACTAATCAATATGGCTCAATCAGTACCAATTTGTCTTCAGTGGAATTGTAGAGGTGCCATGGCAAATTGGGAGGAATTGCAGTTATTGCTGTCTGCTCTGAGCCCACTATGTGTCTGTCTCCAGGAGACATTGGTGGGAGATAGACCATTTCCTTCTATCAGGGGGTATGAGGTCTTCCATGCATCTCCTCGTGGTGGTCACAGTGGTGGATGTGCCATTTTGTGCCGATCTGATGTCCCCTTTATTTCCTTTGCATTACAGTCTCCCCTTCAAGTTCTAGCAGTACAGATGCACGTTGGGAGGTGCTATACCATCTGTTGTCTGTACCTTCCACCTTTCATTTCTGTTATGTGTGCTCTTCTGGAAACCCTTATCAGTCAACTTCCACCTCCTTTTCTACTTCTTGGTGACCTTAATGGACGCCATCTTTTGTGGGGTGACTCACTTTCCAATTCCCAGGGTGATCTTGCTTCTTTGGTTGGGGATTGAGATTTGGTTGTCCTAAACGATTGGAGGCCGACCCATTTTAATGTTCAGACTGGCACATATTCTGTCATTGACCTTACCATCTCCTCCCCTGATTGTGCACTTGATTTTTCTTGGGAGGTTTTGGATGATTTGCATGGTAGTGACCATTATCCTGTGTTGGTCCAGACTACTCACTCTGTTCCTGCAGTCCGTATGCCATGCTGGCGTCTCGATAGGGCTGATTGGTCTCTCTTTGAGAAACTATGTGTATTTGCTTAAAAGGTTACTGATTTTTCAACTATTGATGATGCCGTACGTTATTTTACTCTGACTCTTTTGTCAGCAGGGGTTCATTCTCTCCCATGGACTTATGGTGTTTTTTCCTGGAGACCTGTGCCATGGTGGAATGATGACTGCTCTATAGCAAAAGGAGCTTACAAAGTGGCTGCCCGTCAGTATTTTGCCAACCATGATGTTTTTCTAAAAATCCAGTTTTGCAAAGCACGTGCTCACTATCGATGGGTAATGAAGAATGCTCGCTGTAACTCGTGGAGGTCGTATGTTTCTACAGTTACATCCTCTACTCCAATGCCTATGGAGTGGAAAAAGATACACAAGATTTCTGGTAGGTTCTCCTCTCCTTCCCCACCAGTGTTGCGACTTCATGGAAATCTTGTATCTGCACCAGATGCAGTAGCCTCTGCTCTTGCAAATCAGTTTTGTGCTATCTCAAAAAAGGATCCTTTTAAGCCATATGCTAGCTTTTGTAGAAATCAGAAGAGGCTGGGTCTTGACTTTCACTCTCGTGGCGAAGAGCCATATAATTTAGACTTCATCCTCCGTGAGCTGCATGCTGCCCTCTCAGAGAGTGGTGACACTGCTCCTGGGCATGATGACATTCCATATGCTCTGCTCCGTCATCTGCCAACTAAATCAATACAGTTTTTATTGGACCTTTTTAACAGGGTATGGAGAGAGGGCTTTCTTCCCAAGAGTTGCAAGTTGGGTATTGTCCTCCTCATTCCCAAGCTCAGTAAGGACCGCTCCCATGTCTCGAGCTATTGCCCTATCACTTTAACATCATGCTTGTGCTGGCTATTTGAAAAGATGGTCAATGTCAGGCTTGTGTGGATTCTAGAGAAAGGTTGCTATCTCTCTCCTTCGCAGAGTGGCTTTCGTAAATTACGGTGTACTTCAGACAACCTTATGAGGCTCGAAGCATCTATCTGTGAAGCTTTTACCTCTAAACAACATCTTGTGGCTGTGTTCTTTGATCTTGAGAAGGCTTATGATACTGCCTGGCGCCATGGCATCCTCCAACAACTTTATGCCTTTGGTTTACGTGGTCGCCTGCCTGTGTTGCTTGGAGACTTCTTGACTGATCGTGTGTTTCGAGTCCATGTGGGTTCTACCCTGTTTGCGCCACTATGCCAGGAGTAAGGTGTCCCATAGGGGAGTCTCCTAAGTGTTTCTCTGTTTGCGGTGGCCATTAATGGTATTCTTGACACTGTGCCTGCTAGTGTATCCTCACCCCTTTATGTGGATGATTTAGCTATATGGTTTTCTGGCTCCTGCATACCTGCTATTGAGCGGCATATGCAACTTGCCTTGGACAAGATTTCTGCCTGGGCCACTTCCAAGGGTTTTTGGTTTTCCCCTTCTAAGACTGTGGCTATGCACTTTTGTAGGATGAGAGGGGTGCACCCGGACCCTGATCTCCAGCTTTGTGGCAGGAAACTCCATTGTGTGGCAGGGACAAAATTCTTGGGCCTGATGTTTGACCACCGTTTGACTTAGGTTTCACATTTGGCAAATCTTAAAGCATCATATATGAAGGCTGTCAATCTTTTGAGGGTTCTGTCTCACACATCGTGGGGTGCAGATCAGAGGACACTCTTGCATTACTTGAGGTTTTTGTAACCTCCAAGCTGTCATATGGCTGTGAGGTCTACTCCTCTGCCACAGAGTCCAGACTAAAAACTCTAGATGCTGTCTATCATGCTGGTCTTCGCCTTGCAGCTGGAGCTTTTCGGTCATCTCCGATTCCCAGCTTGTTGGTAGAAGCTGGTTTGCCTCCCTTAGATCTACTGCGTCAATCTGTGCAGCACAGTGCCGGCTCCGGATTCGTCGCCATCCAGACTCACTTGTCTGTGAGTGTGTGATGCAACAGTCCTGTTTTTTATATTATAGTAGACACCCTCGCATGCCTCATTTGGTTATAGAGTTTGGGATATCATGGAGAAGTTTGGTTTGTCGGCAGTACCTGGAAGTCCCATTTGGATCCCAAGAGTTGCGCCATGCTTAAGGTAAATTTCTGCAGGTTTCTTGCAGGCTCAAAGGATTCTGTCACTCCTCAGTGTCTTTTACAGTTATTTATAGAACATTCTTCTACTCATGGCGGTTCTATGCCTGTGTATAATGATGGCTCTAAATCCACCTCTGGTGTTGGTTTTGGAGTGGTGTTCACTAATTTTAGCCATGGAGGTAGTCTTCCTTTGACTTCCTCAGTTTTTACTGCAGAGTTATCAGCTATCGTTTTAGCCCTGAAGTTGGTGTTTGTTCACCCTAGCAAGTTTTAGTGATTTTCAAGGAGTGCTTTCGACCCTGGACTCTTTTAATTCGTCGCATCCTATAGTTTTAGCTATTCTGGAGTGGCTGTTCCTCATTCGTCGTCGGGTGAAGAGAGTGGATTTCTGCTGGGTTCCCTCACATTTTGGTGTCATAAGTAATGAAAGGGTAAATGCACTGGCTAAGGCTGCAGCTTTGCTACCTGTACGTGCTCCTTGTCATCTACCTGCCACTGATTTACGCCCTCCACTATTATCTGCTGTTCGTGCTTGTTGGCAGTTGAGGTGGGATAGCGTTCCTCTCAGCAAAAAAAAGGAAGTCATGAAGTTCGTTTCTCAGAGAGTTTGTTTTACAATGCCTCGTAAGTTAGAGACTGTTCTGGCTCGCCTTTGCATTGGACGTACCAAGCTCACACATAAGTTCCTCATGTGTGGAGGCGTGCAGCCATTCTGTGATGACTGTTTGGTTCCCCTTACTGTCAGGCACTTGCTGGTTGAGTGTCCCAGTTTGGACGACTTACGTTGGAGGCTGCTATGGAGGCACCGAGGGGAGGGTGGTGTTTACTGTCCCTCTTTGATGCTTGGGGGAGAGGCTGGTTCCGCTTGGGACGATGTGTTTGTATTTCTGAAGGAGGCTGGCCTCCTTCACCTTTTATGATTCCATTGTTTTTACTTTGATGTCTTGTTTTTAATATGTAGTTTTGCTTTTTAATGTTTTTATGTTTTTACTGCTTATATTTTCTGCTTATACGGCACCATATGACCTTGTTCTTGCGGTGCCATGTGTTCCGTCAATCAATCAGTCAATCAATCAATCATCCTTGTGCTTGAAATTATGGCGCAGAGACCCATTGCCTCAGATGAGACCATCAGCATGGCCAGGGGTGGCCTGCATATCTGAGTAACTAAATATGCGGTATTTGGCAGCTGCGATGTGGCAGGGTTTGGCAACAGTTTGATGACATAGAGGGAGAGTCAGGGTTCCCATGGAAACCACTGACAGTTCCTTGTGCTTGAAATTTTGGCGCAGAGACCCATTGCCTCATATGAGGTGATGAGTGTGGTCAGCGGTGGCCTGTATATCGCCTCATATGAGGCACTGAGCAGAGCGGGGGTTAAATACAAGAAATCAGTCCAAGAAAGGTGGGCACAACTCTAGTCCAATCATTATAACAAAGGTCTTGAATAAATATTCTGTAATGTGTAACCTTGCGACAGCCTATATGTTCGACAGGATCATGTACACTGCCACTGACATGAACATTTCTGTCCATAAAATATTGCATCTGTGCCTGTAAGTGCATCATCATGGCCCAGTATCCTAGAGTACAGTGTGTAACAGGAGGAGCTATGTGACCCATTTCTCCCATCATTGTAAGGGACAGGTTCAGCAATTCATGACGAAGGAAATGCTGACACTGGAGTGGATGGACAAGTGTGGTGATATGATAGCTACCACTGCCAACTCTGGTGACATGGCACCTAGCAACAAGGTCATCTGAATCATGAGAGTCACAGACAAGCACATCATTAAACACTGGCAAATCTATCAGTCTCTTTAATCCCTTTGCTCCCAGCATCCTCAATATAGGATGGAACTGTGCATTTTCAAAATATTATAAAGAAGGGAACCCCGCGTTAGGGACCTATGAGCTTTGCGACTATGAGCTGACAAGCGGAGGTTGGTACACCTAGCATCCTTTCAACAAAATCCCTTCCACAGGAGCTCTGGGAGCTAAGAGTTTAAGACTGATGTAGGCATCAGCTCCACCTACAACATGAATTTGATCGGCATGATTGACATCAGATTGGTAGTGTCTGAGTGTGTCAGAAAAACTGCCCTTCACCTGATCAACATGACAGAGCTAATTTTTTTTTTTTTTTTTTAAATGTGAGGAAGAACGAACCAAAGGCAATGAGCCCGCAAAACTTTTCCTTCCAAGAGAAAAACAATACAAGAGAGAGCCAAATTCAAGATCCGATCATAGGAACGGTTAACTCTTGCATTAGAGAGCTGGACAGAAAAGGGATGAGAGTTTGCTGCTAGACAGGTGCTACGCACCCGTCGTAGAGGTGGAGGAATGCATGCAGACAGGTCAGAGGATCAGTGACCATTGATGTAGCAATAGAAAAGAGATAAAGATGCAACAGTGCAACGAAGAGACAGAGGTTGAAGGGAGTCAGTAAGAGGAGGAGAGTTAATGAGACGAAAAGCCTTTGACTCCACCGTATTGAAAAGAGCTGTATGTGGCGAGCCTCCCCACACATGAGAGTTGTACTCCACACAGGGGTGGATAAAACCCCTGTATAGAGTCAACAACTGTGCAGGGGTAAGCACACTCAATCTCTTGGAAGCAGATTTTACAAGAGATGTAATAAGATCTTTCCAAGATAAGTCCCAAGTAAATGAAACCCCAAGCTTGTTCAAGGATGATGGAGGCGTAAGTTGAATATTATTAAACATTTGTGGGTATACCTGTTGACGATTTTGTCGGGTTGATAGGTGCAAAAATTGAGTCTTTGATGCATTAAAAACAACTAGATTATTTTTACCCCTGTCAGAGATAAGAGCCAAGTCAGACATTAGGTGTGCCATAGCCTCATCCCTTGTTTGTTGAAGTAACTGCTGAGATGGACGTTGTGGGAATCAAATGGAAAGGTGGAGGGTGGAGTCATCAGCGTATGAGTGGATAGGGTTAAATGTACAGCATAGAAGGTCATTGATGAATAAAAGGAAGAGAGTTGGTGATAGGACAAGAGCCCTGAGGAACACAACTGTTAAAAGATCTAGGAGAAGAACGATGGCCGCCTACAACAGCAGCTATAGAATGATCAGAAAGGAAGCTAGAGATGAAGGCACAGATGGAAGAATAGAAACCATAAGAGGGCAGTTTAGAAATTAAAGATTTATGCCAGACTCGATCGAAAGCCTTTGAGATGTCAAGTGCAATGACAAAGCTTTCGCCAAAGTCCCGAAAGGAGGATGACCAGGAGTCTGAAAGGTAGGTGAGAAGATCGCCAGTGGAGCGTCCCTGACGGAACCCATACTGACGATCAGAAAGAAGGTTTTGATAGGAAAGATGCTTTAAAATTTTTCTATTAAGAATAGACTCGAAAACTTTTGAGATACAGGATGTTAAAGTCCCTTCTTTGGGACTGGCTGAATGAAAGCAAACTTCCAGCAAGAAGGAAAGGTACAAGTTGATAGACAAAGGCGAAAGACTTTACCTAGGCAGGGTGTAAGCACAGAAGCACAGTTCTTGAGAACAACAGGAGGGACTCCATCAGGCCCATATGCATTATTAGTATTGAGGCCAGTGATGGCAGAAAATACATCAGCTGAAGAAATTTTAATGTCAGCCATGAGGAAGTCACAGCGGGGAAGTGATGGAGGAACAGCACCGGAATCGTCTAAGGTGGAATTGGAGGAGAAAGTCTGAGCGAAGAGATCTGCTATATCAGTAGAAGAAATAGCTACAGAGCCATCAGAGTAGAAAAGAGGAGGGAAGGATGATGAGGTAAAGTTGTTAGAAAGGTTTTTGGCAAGGTACCAAAAGGAGCAGGAAGAATTCGAGTTAGAAAGCTGAAAGCATTTAGTACGGGTGAAATTATTTTTAGCAGAGCGAAGAACAGACTTAGCACGATTCCGGGCAGAAACGTATAAAAGATGTGATTCAGGGGTGGGTTGGCTCTGGTACCTTTTATAAGTAAGTCAAAGATTTTTTTATAGTAAGTAGAATTAGGAGATAAGTAAACAGCGCAGATATATTTAGTCAGAAAATGACAGGAAAGCTGAAGCCAGAGTGTAGAGAATTCAGAAGAATCGAGTTCAGGAACACGACAGCAAGGTAAGTTGTTGCATATATATACACAACAGCCACCTTTGGCTTTGAAATGAGTATAGAGAAAGTAGGAGGATATAGAAAAGGGTCTGCTGTCAGTTGCCTCAGACAGCTGAGTCTCAGTTAGAAAAAGAAGGTGAGGTTTAGAGAAGGAGAGGTGGTGCTCAACAGAGCAAAAGTTAGAGGAAAGGCCATGAATGTTGAAGAAATGAAGAAGAAGAGAGTCAGACAGTGGTTCCAGGCATCTTGAATCGTCACCGGGACGTACAATCTATAGCTAAATTGCTTTGGCAGACACAACAGGCAATGAGATGTCTGGTACAGTGATGTCTACCAACAGCAGGAAAAGTACGGGGCATTTAGTGCAACCGACACTGGTCAGGGGAGTGTCGACCTACCTGTCTGGTCTTACACTGTGGTGGCTATGTCTGCCACTGATATACACGATGAAGACTGTTTTTCTAAAAAGTTACTACAATGTCTGCAGCATGTGACACTGGAGTGTGCTTGGGGGAGTGTCTCTGAATCTACAACACTTTTGAAATGTGTAAATTGTGTCCATATAATATTCCAGTGAGTAAATAAACATATAGTTGATGAAATTTTGAGCACTGTACTGTGTTGCAGCCATTGTTGCTGATCAACACAAGTCTCTCTGTCCGCATAGACCCATCAACTGCAGGCAAGCAACGCCCATGGAGGGTCATCCCATACAGTGAACCAATTATGCATTGCGGCTGACAGCACCTTGCTGCAGGGAGGTGGGAGGAAATGTGTAGAGGTTTGGTTCCTTGATGGGTACTTCATTTCCGTCTCCAGTTAATGGACACCATAACAGACTCCACTTCAACCTGTGACTTGGTATTATGGTTACCACCGACCGTTCCAAATGGTTTCCCGGGTTAAAGGAATTAGTTAGTCTTGTCAATCAGTGTACAGGTACCTGATGTGGAAATAATAATAATAAAACGTGACAAGAAAGAAGACAGATATGGGAAAAGAGTAGGGCAGACACAGATGCAGAATGAGAGAGGGTTAGAAAGAAGCAAGCAGCACTACACCAAGTGAGTGGATGATAGTCACCAGCATCCCACAAAAAAAGTGAACATCAAGTTCACTAGGAATTCTTACCGAGATGTGGGAACCACTAGAAAAATACTGTAAATGACAGTGAAATAGCATGTATGGAAGTATAAATAAGTAGTCAGCTGTGTAAATGCCATAATCATACAGAGCGTCAAAGCTATCTTCTGGGTAAGAGAATTAGTGTAGCCTACATGAAATCAATCTATCTATCTTGCCAAACGACACAATCCCGCAAGGGGCGGCCACTTGACTCTGAGTTATTTGTTTCACGGGGAGGAGCACCAACCCTCCACCAACCCACTTGTTGACACTTAGGGAGCACGTATGGTTAGGTTATATGGTTACCACCCAGCGCTGTAAATGGTTTCTTGGCTTACAGGAAATACCACAAGAAAAATACGTTGAAAACCAAATGCAATTAAGTACAAACAGGTGAAGCCAACTTTGTAAAAATTACATTTAGGTGGGATGTCAGAACTCGCATTACCGTAAGAAAGCTGGAAATCTGAGCGATATAGCATCTAAGTGCACATAAAAATGTCCTTTAGGAAAAATATTAGGATAAGTTATTAAATAAGTAGACAGAATTGAGATTAACTTATTACAAAATTATAGTCACATGGGATTTGATAAAATAATTTTTGTGTAAGAAAATTAGTAATAAGACATTGAAATAGCGTAATAGTTTCTAAAATGTGGTCTCACCATATTTTTTGTGTAAGAGAATTAACAATAAGACATTGAAATTGCGTAATAGTTCCAAAAATATGGTCTCACCATTCCTGACATTTTCCTTACATTAGTCTTCCTGTCAGCGTTTTCTCTCTTGTGAACACACTCTTATCACTTTAACCTATCCTATAACCCCAGTAAGAACTGTGGACCCCTCCAAGGAGAGGTATCTGTGGCACTGTGGTGCTGCAGACTGGGAGACCCTCAGACACTAATTGTTTCATTTTCCCTGGTTAAATGAACCAAGAGCTATCTAACTGTGCTTCTCACAATATAATGGTTATTCTCTCAGTCATGGAACATTCACTTCTTTCTCTTATCCTCTGATTAACTTAAAAAGGCCTAGGCTTAATCACACAAGGAGGAGGACTGTAAATGGTACCCGTGCTAACCCACCATTGAATCTCGTCTGTTTTATGTTTCTGCACATATTCTTCCTAAGTCTGATCTTAGCCGTACTGACTCAGTTTCTTCCCGCTCCTTCTGGCATCTTGCTAAAAACATTTCTAATAGTTGTACTTCTTCCTCCTTCCTTCTTTTCCACTCTGAAGGGTCTGTGTCTGTTTTTTGTTGATAAGGCAGAACTTATTGCCTTGGCATTCTCCTCCAGTTGTACATTGGACAGGTTTGATGCGTTCCCCTCCATCTCCTACCTCCCTCTGACTTCATTATGCCTGACGTTATAATTTCTACAAAAATGTACCTTCTGCCCTCACTAGCCTAAATAAAATTAAGCAGTATAGGCCTTATGGCATCCCTGCTGTCGTTCTCAAAAGCTGTTTTGTGCTCACACATTATCTACGAATGATAAATAGAACGCGATGAGCAGAGGCGGGACAAGAAGCAGTGTAGATTAGAAAAAACGGGACAGGACAAGTAAGGTTGGAGAGGAGAGATAAAGACAAGGGTAGGAGGGCATCGCAGAGCAAAAAGGAGAGAACACAGCAAGAAGAGATATGCAAATAGATCAGGATGGGATAGGTTAGTTCAGAGCACGACAGAAAAGGCAGGATAATTAAGGTAGGATAGGGCGAGGCCAGTCAGGAAAGGAAAATGTAGACTGGACTGTACAAAGCAGGGAAGAGCAGGGCAGTACGGAGAAGAGTAAGACAGGTTCTGGCAAGCAGACAAGGGCATTTCAGGGGCAGGGCAGTCTAGGGCAAGTACCACAAGGAAAGCAGGAAATGGCAGGAATATTAGACAAAGAAGGCATAGCAGGGTAGGGAAAATAGGACCGACCAAGAAGGTAGGACAAGGCAGAACACATCAGGCAGGAAAGGATGGTAAACAGCAGGGATGGGCATGGCAGGGCTGAGCACTCCCAAGTGGCACAAAGAAAGGCCAAGGTATATTACTGAGAAGAGTAGAGGAAAGTCGAGCACGGCAGGGTTGGGCAGGGGAAAGTAAGGTAAGCAGGAGTCTGGCAAGGAAGGACAAGGAAACTTTTGAGCTATGACGAAGCCATGACTTTATATTTCTGTTACTTCTAGAAGATCTAATTTTACTCTGCAGAAAATTGTCGTATTGGAGGAATTTTATTTAACCCCTCACACGAGAGATGAGAGAACGTTTCGTAAAGTGAATGGCAAGCTCACGTGAGCTGTAACAAAATAAAGACGATGCCACCAGGTTAGGAATAGTAAGACATACCAATATTCCCATTAGAATGATACCATGCCCGCTGACATACAAATATTCCCATTAGAATGATACCATGCCCGCTGACATACAAATATTCCCATTAGAATGATACCATGCCCGCTGACATACAAATATTCCCATTAGAATGATACCATGCCCGCTGTTTTACTCTTGCAATAAAAAAGATATTCTGACCCACCTTAGGAAAGAAGCTCCATTTATCGATCGGGCAGGGAAAGCCACCATTAATACGGAATTTCCCTAGAGGGGTTCCCCAGGGCTTCCTTCTCTCATTTACACTTTTCAGCCTATACAGTACATGCAGGGTATTCACACATTACAGACACGCATAAACATTTCCTCATATGCAGATTATATTACCATAGCAGCTACACACCACATTTCAGAAACGGTCAGTTTGGTGGGAAAAAAAAAAAAAAAAAAAAAACTATAATACGCTTCATGCATTTATCACAGATAACAAGGTGACGATTGCTTCAGCCAAATCCACCACCATACTCATCACCAGTGACTAACTACTAACACAGGCACACCCTCTAACATCACACGTAACGATATACCTGTGCCACATATTCCCGACAACTAAGATCCTTAGAGTGACATATGACACTGCAGTCACCTTCAGAGATCAAATATAAGACATCTAGAGGCAATGAACTCCAAGACTAAACACACTTAAGGCACTTACACGGAGTAATTTTAGACGACAGGAGGAAACAGTCCACTAATTCAACAAATAACATATTAGGTCAGTGATGTCCTACGTTTGGATTCCAGTTTTATCTAACATCCATTACAACGCCTTGTCAGCAATATGGAACAACGCTGTATGTAACAGCATTGATTGCACCAACCAGTAATACTCCCATAGAACACTTACGCTGAAAGTAAAATCTGCGTTAGAAAATATTTCAATATGAGAGCCATACTCTTGTATACAGCAGTCGGTGCTAACATACAACACCCCTGCCAATATATAATTAAATCACGCAGTACAACTATGCAAAAAAAATCATCACACCACAAACATTAATAACATCTCTTCAATAATATCCCACCTCCAGACATTCTTGCACTAACAGTGAAAGGACACTTACATACCCACTTCATGCGAAGGGCCATACAACAACTTGATCGATCACAGTGTTATAACCTCATCCCACCTCATGACGTTCAAGCATTAGAAGCATCCTCAGATAGATATAACTGAGTTCACTTACCTAGGATTAGATCAGGACATCAACCAACCCTCCTAAATTATCATCTTAGATTTGGGTTGCGTGGAATCAGAGACTTATGCCCAGCTTCCAGAATAAAACCACACATCTTGTTACACATAATGGAGCACTGTGCAGCACATGTCTCAGTAAGACGCAGACACAACAGCAACGGTGTGGGAACCTATGAGAAAACCTTCTAGGGCCGGTTGCTTATCTGGAGTCGATGGTTCTTCTTGATCAGGCAGACCAGGGTTAACCAGGAACAGGAACGAGAACTCAACTTGGCAAATATGGCCTGGAGGGAAAAGATTATCTAAAAAATAATTTTTTCATGTACTGTGTGGCTTACCGCAGGATAACTAACTGCATGACAGTAGGAAAAATTATGTAGCCTAAATGAGGCGTCACCTTAATGACGACGTTGTTGTTATTGCTGGTGGTGGTGTTTTTGTTGTAATGGAACAAAGTGTACACCCAGTGTTTAGAAATTAAAATAATCGTAATAACTTACAATCTATCACCTTATTAGATCTGTAGGGGTTTAAGGCTAGGCTACTGAGTTCGGATACGGAAGGCTACAGTTACCAATACCTCGCCCTTGACTGGTGTTATGAGAAAGAAAAAACAGTCATCCTTTACATGTAATCCTTTATGAGCGAAATCCGATTTTTGTGCCAAACCCAATACAGCACCGTGAGTACATCTGGTAATAACTGTGGTTAACTCTCAAATTTTAAATGAAATAATTGAGTACAACATAATATTAATTTTGGTTTATCCAAAGGTATCATTACATCTAATGAGTGGATAGTGGGAGTCTCATCCTACCACCATCATCATCATTATCATCATCATCATCATTATCATTATATGATGTTATATTAAATCATCCTATTTATCATCATAATAACTACGCATAATCACCCAGACTCTGACTCAGTAATGGTTAAAATGATGTACTGATCATGTTGAGATTGAAAGATACAAAGGAAATCAGTTGCTAATGTCAGATCCAGCTGTAAAATGCCGCCTGTGTGCCCCCTTCCCCTTCCCCACTGCTCCTCCTTCTAGTCTTCATTAGCTGTTTCTTTTCCCTCCCCTCTTGCTTCTCCCCCATCTCTCCCTCACATAACAAAATGGGTTCGGCAATAAGAAAAAAAAGCTGATCTGCGCTGGGGCGTTGTGCCCATGATGGATACCGGTATATAAGGCACAGGGTTGAGCGCCTACTCCAGTGGTTGGTGAGGGTGCAAAGTGGGTGGAGTGTCTGGCAGTGGGATATCACTGTCAAGGTAAGGCTTCACAACGAACAACCAGTTACCAGTAATGTACAAAAATTAGAGGAGCGGTGGTAAGATTGGGCCAGTAAAAAAGTGTATTGATTTTAGAATCCCGTTTAATACTACTGGTCAACCTCCACTGTATAATAATTCATATTATAGCTATGATAGCTGTTTTTCAAAACATTCCATCACAGAAAAAGATATTGTACATAAAAAATATCAAATCTTGCTGATACTGAAAGTACTGTTAATTACCATGCAATGATTGAATGTTTTAATGATGTATCAGTTACATGAAAGACTCTGTGTTAAAACAAATCACTGACTGTACAAATTTTACACATACCAGAATAATTACTCACCCGCGACAGTTATATAATTTTAAGTATTCACATAAATTTTGTCAAAGAATTCAAAACACAACATTCCGATCCGTACCACGATTTTTTTCCATATACAGTTTGCCTTCATAATTATGGGATTATATTCACAATAAATTTTGAATTAAATTCCACCACCTGCACAGCACACACACAGGTACAGTTATAGCGTTTCTAAACATCATTTTTAAAAATCTTCTGGACTAAGTGTCTATTTTTCCGTCAAAATATTAATTCTTTCCCTCTGCTAATGACTGTTACTCCTTATACCTCATCAGTATCTTCTACCTTCATAGTCTATAAGATTTTTCACGACTTATTTTACTGCAGCCATTATTACAATCAAAGGAATTTCATTCCACTGTTTTGCACCACCATATCTTGTAAATTTTGTGTGTGTGTGTGTGTGTGTGTGTGTGTGTGTGTGTGTGTGTGTGTGTGTAAAAGAACAAAACAGAGGCCAGGAGCCTGCAAATTGTTTCCTCGAAGAAAAAACAAAAACAAGATAACTGAGAGCCCGATAATTTCCAGATGCCTGGACACACTGCGTTTGATAGACTGGAGATCATAGGCAGTAAGCAATACACAAAGCTGAGAATAGCGCCGCTATTAGTAGCGGCGCTACTATTTTAATAGCGATGGTGGTAACGCCATTACTTTTTGTAGCCAGTAGCGGAACTGAGAGCGCCAGTACTTTTTTGGCCGTACTCACGCTTTACCGCGCTCCTCGCTACTCACGCGACGAATACACACACGCACGCACACACACACACACACACACACACACACACACACACACACACACACACACACACACACACACACACCTCTAACTATCCCCGTCTCTAACTCCCGCTCTCTTCCTCACTCTCTCAGACTAATTCTTACTCACTGCGTTAGTATTTCGTAACAGTATGTTACTTTCAGTTTAAAGTAGTGGGAAAAACATTGCTGTTGTATAAATAGCCTTTAAAAGAAAGCTCCTGTTCATTTTTAGTTTCGTTTTCGTACATATCTTAAATAGGTATCATTGAAAATATAATAAATCTGTATAATATGTATCAATGGTAGGCCACATTTTTTGCCTTTTATTTAAGTATTTAACTTTCAGTAGGTATACTAGGTAACAATGTAAAAGAACATTTGCTACATTATGCAGTAAATACCCGGTAGCTTTTTCCTGTACCTTCAGCTCTAAGCTTCATTAAAGTGACACCGACATGTGTATGATGTTTCTTTTATTTTCAGTATAAGTATATTGACACTACTGGTACACAACATAACCACTCAGACTGACTAATATTATCAAGAGAGTATATAGTGTATTGCTATATCACAGATATTTGTTAACCTTTTCTTCGTGGTTTGAACCATATGATAGTGCCATTCTATAAGGTTTGTTTTTGACAGATTTCATTACACACCGGCGGTGCACGTGGCACGTGACACGCGCCAAGTGCAGCATGTCGAAAAACATCAAAAGAGGGCCACAGGCAAGATAGTTTGTCGTAAAGGCATGAAACTTGGTAGGTAGATGGCCATCAATATACTCTAGGCATCCTCTGGGTGTAAGGCGATATCTCAATGCTTTTGGATTTAAATGGCCTCGCTCATACCTCGCCGACAAAGGCGTTGGCTGGTAATAATGACCGACATGGGTTCTGCAAGTCCATAAAAACCATCTATGGGCCAACCAAATACAACATAATCGCTATTTGATCAGCCAGAGAAAAGCTCCTTAACCCCCACCATCCTAATTCTTATCAACCTGATTACCTTCTCCGAGTCGTTGTTTTAGGACTTTTTTTTTAATATTGAGTTGATTTTTTTTTCTTCATCAGATCAAGTGTTTCTGAGCTCGAACTTTTTATCACACCCGTCTTTTTGTAATTAACACCTCTTGGATGGATGTGAGGGCAGTGATAATTCACCAGCACCGTGGGAGATAGACAGGTGTCAATCCGCCATTGCTGGGCTACAAACGAGAACTGAATCACTAAATATGCGGTATTTGGCAACTGCGGTGTGGCAGGGCTTGGCAACAGCTCCTAGTGGCATAAAGGAGACGTAATGTTCCCATGGAAATCATTGGCACTTCCTTGTGCTTGACCCCACTGAGGGGGGTCACCCTGTCGTGGTGGCAGGGCTTGATGCGTGGCTGGCAGTGCCACCTACTTTGGAGGCATGCCTACCTTTGTTTGATTCGGCCTCCCCTGCCTTGCCTCCCCAGTCCAGTGGCTCCCGTAACAAGGGTCGCAGGCGGGGGACAAGAAATGTACCCGGTCCTCAGGGCCCTCATGAGCGAGACTCAGATAATTTTTTGGTTCCTCCTCCTGCGCCTTTTGTCAAGTTCATAGTTGTTCGTGGCCCTTCTGGGGTGGACCTCCAAAGGTGTGATATTTTTTGCACACGTCACGAACTTCTTGCTGCTTGTGATGCCACCCTTGAAGTGGCTCCACAGGCTGAGAGCAGTTTGTTGGTGGACGTTTCTGACCCTTCTCGGAGTGCAGCCATTCTATCTCTGTCAATGCTTTCCGGTCAGTCTGTTATATGTTCCCCCCATGCTTCGTTGAATTATTCTCGTGACGTTGTGTATGCTAAAGAATGGCTGATTTACGATGAGGCACGCCTTGTTGAAGAGTTGTGAGCCTAGAATGTGATAAAGGTTGAGAGGATTAAAAAGAAGATGAATGGTGACCTTGTGCCAACTCCATCCTTGATTGTGACTTTCGATTCATTGAGCCTCCCTGCTGTTCTTAATGCTGCATGGTACCAGTACAGAGTTAGGCCCCATGTCCCTATGCCTCGTAAATGCTTCCACTGTCAGCGCTTGGGTCATATTGGTCGAACTTGTAGTCGCCTTGCCCTGGGTCTTCCAGCAGTCTGTGTGTCGTGTGGTTTAGATGTTCACTAGGGTATGGAATGCCCTGGTCCTGTATCTTGTGTCAGTTGTGGTGGTGAGCATGCTGCTTCTTCTAAATCTTGTGATCATTACAAAATGGAACATGAAATTCTGTCTCAGAGCCATGGAGAGGCTGAGTTTTACCGCAGCTAAGGACCGTGTCGTGTCTATGTATGTCTGCCCAGGTGTGTCCTCTGCTTCTATTCTTTCTAGGTCAAAGCCTGCTGTGCACCGTCACGGAGCCCGTGCTCCATCCTCCTCGTCTCTTATCAGATACTGGACGTACTACTTCTCCTCCTCGTGGTCTCCCAAGGATTCCGGTACTTTTGCAGTCTGCATCTCATCCGGCTGGTGCTCCTGTACAAGCTGCTACTCCTGTGTCAGCTGCTACTACTGTACCGGCTGACACTCCTGTATCGGCTGCTACTCCCGCACCAGCTGCTGCCCTTGTACTATCTGCTCACTCTGCTACTGATGTTCAGTCTTCTCTACAGTGTGCCTCTACAATTTCTAGTATTTCGAGTTTTCGTGTAGTGATCGAGGTTGAATATGCAAACCTCAAACAGGTGAGAAGTGAGGAGTTTTTGGGTGACTCCCCTTCTTCTAAGGTTCAAACTTTTGTACTGCATAAGGATTCTGAGGGGGCTTTACGCTCGACAACCCAGCCAGTGGTAGCGTCTAAGTCGGTCGGTCTTCGTGATGGTCTATCTAGGATTCCAGTCCCTGCCTCATGCTTAGGTGTGGCCGGGTCTGGTTCTTTAGATATTCAAAAGCCTTGGTCACTTGTTCCCTCTGATCCGGCACCCAGCAGCCAACCTTTGATTGATTCGGTGGGGCAGGATTTGGTTCGCCGCAAGGTGCCAGCCGGACCCCCACGTGGGCGTGCAGACGGGGCGAGTGAATCTTCCAGAAAGGTCTCTGTGCTTCGGGCTCATCCTGACGATGGGCGGGACATGTCTCAGGGTAAAGGTCCTTCCACCCATGGAAACTCTAAATCCTTATTATCTTGGTTGGTGAGGCAGAGGTCCACACCTAGGAAGAAGGGCTTTCACACCCTTCCCAATGAGGTTGCTACATAGCCTTGGTGTTTCTCAATTCATATTATTTAACACTAATCAATATGGCTCAATCAGTACCAATTGTCTTCAGTGGAATTGTAGAGGTGCCATGGCAAATTGGGAGGAATTGCAGTTATTGCTGTCTGCTCTGAGCCCACTATGTGTCTGTCTCCAGGAGACATTGGTGTGGGATAGACCATTTCCTTCTATCAGGGGGTATGAGGTCTTCCATGCATCTCCTCCTGGTGGTCACAGTGGTGGATGTGCCATTTTGTGCCGATCTGATGTCCCCTTTATTTCCTTTGCATTACAGTCTCCCCTTCAAGTTCTAGCAGTACAGATGCACGTTGGGAGGTGCTATACCATCTGTTGTCTGTACCTTCCACCTTCCTTTTCTGTTATGTGTGCTCATCTGGAAACCCTTATCAGTCAACTTCCACTTCCTTTTCTACTCCTTGGTGACCTTTATGGATGCCATTTTTTGTGGGGTGACTCACTTTCCAATCCCCAGGGTGATCTTGCTTCTTTGGTTGGGGATTGAGATTTGGTTGTCCTAAACGATGGGAGGCCGACCCATTTTCATGTTCAGACTGGCACATATTCTGTCATTGACCTTACCATCTCCTCCTCTGATTGTGCACTTGATTTTTCTTGGGAGGTTTTAGATGATTTGCATGGTAGTGACCATTATCCTGTGTTGGTCCAGAGTACTCACTCTGTTCCTGCAGTCCGTATGTCATGCTGGCGTCTGGATAGGGCTGATTGGTGCCTCTTTGAGAAACTATGTGTATTTGCTTACAAGGTTACTGATTTTTCAACTATCGATGCTGCCGGATGTTATTTTACTCTGACTCTTTTCTCAGCAGGGGTTCATTCCCTCCCATGGACTTATGGTGTTTTTTCCCAGAGACCTGTGTCATGGTGGAATGATGACTGCTCTATAGCAAAAGGAGCTCAAAAAGTGTCTGCCCATCAGTATTTTTCCAACCGTGATGTTGTTTTTCAAAAAATCCAGTTTCGCAAAGCACATGCTCATTATCGATGGGTCATGAAGAATGCTCGCTGTAACTCGTGGAGGTCGTATGTTTCTACGGTTACATCCTCTACTCCAATGCCTATGGTGTGGAAAAAGGTACACAAGATTTCTGGAAGGTTCCCCCCTCCCTCCCCACCAGTGTTGCGACTTCATGGAAATCTTGTATCTGCACCAGATGCAGTAGCCTCTGCTCTTGCAAATCAGTTTTGTGCTGTCTCAAAAAAGGATCCTTCTAAGCCATATGCTAGCTTTTGTAGAAATCAGAAGAGGCGGGGTCTTGACTTTCACTCTTGTGGCGAAGAGCCATATAATTTAGACTTCATCCTCCGTGAGCTGCATGCTGCCCTCTCAGAGTGTGGTGACACTGCTCCTGGACATGACATTCCATATGCTCTGCTCCATCATCTGCCAACTAAATCAATACAGTTTTTATTGGACCTTTTTAACAAGGTATGGAGTGAGGGCTTTCTTCCCAAGAGTTACAAGTTGGGTATTGTCCTCCTGGTATGGACAGCTCCCATGTCTCGAACTATTGCCCTATCACTTTAACATCATGCTTGTGCAAGCTATTTAAAAGATGGTCAATGTCAGGCTTGTGTGGGGTCTAGAGAAAGGTTGCTATCTCTCTCCTTCACAGAGTGGCTTTCGTAAATTACGGTGTACTTTAGACAACCTTATGATTCTCGAAGCATCTATCTGTAAGCTTTTGCCTCTAAACAACATTTTGTGGCTGTGTTCTTTGATCTTGAGAAGGCTTATGATACTGCCTGGCACCATGGCATCCTCCAACAACTTCATGCCTTTGGTTTACGTGGTCGCCTGCCTGTGTTGCTTGGAGACTTCTTGACTGATCGTGTGTTTCGAGTCTGTGTGGGTTCTACCCTCTTTGCACCGCTATGCCAGGAGTAAGGCATCCCTAGGGGAGTGTCCTAAGTGTTTCTGTTTGCGGTGGCCATTAATGGTATTCTTGACATTGTGCCTGCTGGTGTATCCTCATCCCTTTATGTGAATGATTTAGCTATATGGTTTTCTAGCTCCCGCATGCCTGCTATTGAGTGGCATATGCAACTTGCCTTGGACAAGATTTCTGCTTGGGCCACTTCCAAGGGTTTTTGGTTTTCCCCTTCTAAGACTATGGCTATGCACTTCTGTAGGATGAGAGGGGTACACCTGGACCTTGATCTCCAGCTTTGTGGCAGGAAACTCCGTTGTGTGGCAGAGACAAAATTCTTGGGCCTGACGTTTGACTGCCGTTTGACTTAGGTTTCACATTTGGCAAATCTTAAAGCATCATGTATGAAGACTTTCAATCTTTTGAGGGTTCTGTCCCATACATCGTGGGGTGCAGATCAGAGGACACTCTTGCATTTACTTCAGGATTTGGAACCTCCAAGCTGTGATATGGCTGTGAGGTCTACTCCTCTACCACAGAGTCCAGACTAAAAACTCTAGATGCTGTCTATCATGCTTGTCTTCGCCTTGCAACTGGAGCTTTTCGGTCATCTCCGATTCCCTGCTTATTAGTGGAAGCTGGTTTGCCTCCCTTAGATCTACTGCGTCAATCTGTTGCAGCAAAGTGCTGGCTCTGGATTTGTCGCCATCCAGACTCACTTGTCTGTGAGTGTGTGATGCGACAGTCCTGTTTTTTATGATATAGTAGACACCCTCGCATGCCTCGTCCATTTGCTTATACGGTTTGGGATATCATGGAGGAGTTTAGTTTCTCGGCAGTACCTGGCAGTCCCGTTTGGATCCCAAGAGTTGCACTATGCTCAAGGTAAATTTCTGCAGGTTTCTTGCAGGCACAAAGGATTCTGTCACTCCTCAGTGTCTTTTAGAGTTATTTTTAGAACAATTCTTTTAGTCATGGCGGTTCTGTGCCTGTGTATACTGTTGGCTCTAAATCCACCTCTGGTGTTGGTTTTGGAGTGGTGTTCCCTAATTTTAGCCATGGAGGTAGTCTTCCTTTGGCTTCCTCGGTTTTTACTGCAGAGTTATCAGATATCGTTTTAGCCCTGAAGTTGGTGTTTGTTCACCCTAGCAATTTTTAGTGACTCTCAAGGGGCGCTTTCGGCCCTGGACTCTTTTAACTCTTCCCTTCATATAGTTTTAGCTATTCTGGAGTGGCTGTTCCTCATTCGTCGTCGGGGGAAGAGAGTGGATTTCTGCTTGGTTCCCTCACATGTTGATGTCATAGGTAATGAAAGGGTAAATGCACTGGCTAAGGCTGCAGCTTTGCGACCTGTACGTGCTCCTTGTCATCTACCTGCCAGTAATTTATGTCCTCCACTATTATCTGCTGTTCATGCTTGTTGGCAATTGAGATGGGATAGCGTTCCTGTCAGTAAGTTAAAGGAAGTCACGTTTCTCAGAGAGTTTGTTTTACAATGGCTCGTAAGTTAGAGACTGTTCTGGGTCGCCTTTGCATTGGACGTATCAAGCTCACACATGAGTTCCTCATGTGTGGAGGCGTGCAGCCATTCTGTGATGACTGTTTGGTTCCCCTTACTGTCAGGCACTTGCTGGTCGAGTGTTCCAGTTTGGGCGACTTATGTCAGAGCCTGCTATGGAGGCAACGAGGGGAGGGTGGTGTTTACTGTCCCTCTTTGATGCTTGGGGGAGAGCCTGGTACCACTGGGGACGATGTGTTTCTATTTCTGAAGGAGGCTGGCCTCCTTCACCTTTTATGACTCTATTGTTTTTATTTTGATCTCTAGTTTTTAATATGTAGTTTTCCTCTTTAATGTTTTTTTGTTTTTACTGCTTATATTTTTTGCTTATACGGCACCATATGACCTTGTTCTTGCAGTGCCATGTGTTCTGTCAATCAATCAATCAATCAATCATCCTTGTGCTTGAAATTAAGGCGCAGAGATCCATTGCCTCAGATGAGACCATCAGCATGGCCAGGGGTGGCCTGCATATCTGAATAACTAAATATGCGGTATTTGGCAGCTGCAGTGTGGCAGGGTTTGGCAACAGTTTGATGGCATAGTGGGAGAGTCAAGGTTCCCATGGAAACCACTGACAGTTTCTTGTGCTTGAATTTTTGGTGCAGAGACCCATTGCCTCATATGAGGTGATCAGTGTGGTCAGCGGTGGCATGCATATCGTCTCATATGAGGTACTGAGCACAGTGGGGGTTAAATACAAGAAATCAGTCCAAGAAAGGTGGGCACAACTCTAGTCCAATCATTACAAAGTATAACAAAGGTCTTGAATAAATATTCTGTAATGTGTAACCTTGCCACAGCCTATATGTTCAACATGATCATGTACACTGCCACTGACATGAACATTTCTGTCCATAAAATATTGCATCTGTGCCTGTAAGTGCATCATCATGGCCCAGTATCCTAGGGTACAGTGTGTAACACGAGGAGCTGTGTGACCCATTTCTCCCATCACTGTAAGGGACAGGTTCAGCAATTCATGACGAAGGAAATGCTGACACTGGAGTGGATGGACAAGTGTGGTGATATGATAGCTACCACTGCCCACTCTGGTGACATGGCACCTAGCAACAAGGTCATCTGAATCATGAGAGTCACAGACAAGTGCATCATTAAACACTGACAAATCCATCAGTTTCTTTAATCCCTTTGCTCCCAGCATCCTCAATATAGGATGGAACTGTGCATTTTCAAAATATTATAAAGAAGGGAACCCCGGGTTAGGGACCTATGAGCTTTGCGACTATGAGCTGACAAGCGGAGGTCGGTACACCTAGCATCCATTCAACAAAATCCCTTCCACAGGAACACTAGGAGATAAGGGGTTAAGACTGATGTAGGCATCAGCTCCACCTACAATATGAATTTGATCGGCATGATTGACATGCAGATTGGTAGTGTCTGAGTGTGTCAGAAAAACTGCCCTGATACTCTTCCTTCACCTGATCAACATCACAGAGCTAATTTTTTTTTTTTTATGTGAGGAAGAACGAACCAAAGGTAACGAACCCGCAAAACTTTTCCTTTCAAGAGACAAACAATACAAGAGAGAGCCAAATTCAAGATCCGATCATTTCGAGATGCCTGGACACACTGCGTTTGAAAGACTGGAGATCATAGGAAGCAGAAAATACAGACAGAGGGAGACAGTTCCAGAGTTGACCTGTTGCATAAATGAAGGACTGGGGGGAACGGTGAACTCTTCCATTAGAAAGCTGGACAGAAAAGGGATGAGAGTTTGCTGCTAGACAGGTGCTACGCACCCATCGTAGAGGTGGAGGAATGCATGCAGACAGTTCAGAGGAGCAGTGACCATTGATGTAGCAATAGAAAAGAGATAAAGATGCAACAGTGCAATGAAGAGACAGAGGTTGAAGGGAGTCAATAAGAGGAGGAGAGTTAATGATTAGAAAAGCCTTTGACTCCACCCTATTGAGAAGAGCTGCATGTGGGAAGCCTCCCCACACATGAGAGTTGTACTCCACACAGGGGTGGATAAAGCCCCTGTATAGAGTCAACAACTGTGCAGGGGTAAGCACACCCAATCTCTTGGAAGCAGATTTTACAAGAGATGTAATATGATCTTTTCAAGATAAGTCCCGAGTAAATGAAACCCCAGACATGTTCAAGGATGATGCAGGATTAAGTTGAATATTATTAAACATTAGTGGGTATAACTGTTGAAGATTTTGTCGGGTTGATAGGTGCAAAAATTGTCTTTGATGCATTAAAAACAACCAGATTATTTTTACCCCTGTCAGAGATACGAGCCAAGTCAGACATTAGGTGTGCCATAGCCTCATCCCTTGTTTATTGAAGTGACTGCTGAGATGGACGTTGTGGGAATCAAATGGAAAGGTGAAGGGTGGAGTCATCAGCGTATGAGTGCATAGGGTTAGATGTACAGCATAGAAATTCATTGATGAATAAAAGGAAAAGAGTTGGTGATAGGACAAAGCCCTGAGGAACACCACTGTTAATAAATCTAGGAGAAGAATGATGGCCGCCTACAACAGCAGCTATAGAATGACCAGAAAGGAAGCTAGAGATGAAGGAACAGATAGAGGGATAGAAACCATAAGAGGGCAGTTTGGAAATTAAAGATGTATGCCAGACTCGATCGAAAGCCTTTGAGATATCAATTGCAATGACAAAGCTTTCGCCAAAGTCCCGAAAGGAGGATGACCAAAAGTCTGAAAGGTAGGGGAGAAGATCGCCAGTAGAGCGTCCCTGACGGAACCCATACTGATGATCAGAAAGAAGGTTGTGAGAGGAAAGATGCTTTAAAATTTTTCTATTAAGAATAGACTCGAAAATTTTTGAGATTCAGGATGTTAAAGTCCCTTCTTTGGGACTGGCTGAATGGGAGCAAACTTCCAGCAAGAAGGAAAGGTACAAGTTGATAGACAAAGGCGAAAGAGTTTGCCTAGGCAGGGTGTAAGCACAGAAGCACAGTTCTTGAGAACAACAGGAGGGACTCCATCAGGCCCATATGCCTTATTAGTATTGAGGCCAGTGATGGCAGAAAATACATCTCCTGAAGAAATTTTAATGTCAGCCATGAGGAAGTCACAGGGGGGAAGTGATGGAGGAACAGCACCGGAATCGTCTAAGGTGGAATTGGAGGAGAAAGTCTGAGCGAAGAGATCTGCTTTATCAGTAGAAGAAATAGCTACAAAGCCATCAGCGTAGAAAAGAGGAGGGAAGGATGATGAGGTAAAGTTGTTAGAAAGGTTTTTTGCAAGGTACCAGAAGGAGCAGGAAGAATTCGAGTTAGAGAGTTGAGAGCATTTAGTACGGGTGAAATAATTTTTAGCAGAGCGAAGAACAAACTTAGCATGATTCCGGACAGAAACGTATAAAAAATGTGATTCAGGGGTGGGTTGGCTCTGGTACCTTTTATAAGTAAGTCAAAGATTTTTTGATAGTAGAATTAGGAGTTAAGAAAACAGTGCAGATATATTTAGTCAGAGAATGACAGGAAAGCCAAAGCCAGAGTGTAGAGAATTCAGAAGAATCGAGTTCAGGAATACGACAGCAAGGTAAGTTGTTGCGTAGTCGTACATATACACAACACCCACCTTTGGCTTTGAAATGAGTATAGAGAAAGTAGGAGGATATAGAAAAGGGTCTCCTGTCAGTTGCCTCAGACAGCTGAGTCTCAGTTAGAATAAGAAGGTGAGGTTTAGAGAAGGAGAGGTGGTGCTCAACAGAGCAAAAGTTAGATGAAAGGCCACGAATGCTGCAAAAATGAAGAAGAGAGTCAGACAGTGGTTCCAGACATCCTGAGTCGTCACCGGGACATACATTCTATAGCTAAATTGCTTTGCCAGAGACAACAGGCAATGAGATGTCTGGTACAGTGATGTCTACCAACAGCAGGAAAAGTACAGGGCATGTAGTGCAACCGACACTGGTCAGGGGGGTGTCGACCTACCTGTCTGGTCTTACACTGTGGTGGCTATGTCTGCCACTGATATACACGACAAAGACTGTTTTTCTAAAAAGGAACTACAATGTCTGCGGCATGTGACACTGGAGTGTGCTTGGGGGAGTGTCTCTGAATCTACAACACTTTTGAAATGTGTAAATTGTGTCAATATAATATTCCAGTGAGTAACTAAACATACAGTTGATGAAATTTTGAGCACTGTGCTGTGTTGCAGCCATTGTTGCTGATCAACACAAGTCTGTCTGTCCGAGTAGACCCATCAACTGCAGGCAAGCAACGCCCATGGAGGGTCATCCCATACAGTGAACCAATTGTGCATTGCAGCTGACAGAACCTTGCTGCAGGGAGGTGGGAGGAAATGTGTAGAGGTTTGGTTCCTTGATGGGTACTTCATTTCCATCTCCAGTTAATGGACACCATAACAGACTCCACTTCAACCTGTGACTTGGTATTATGGTTACCACCGACCGTTCCAAATGGTTTCCCGGGTTGCAGGAATTAGTTAGTGTTGTCAATCAGTGTACAGGTACCTGATGTGGAAATAATAATAATAAAACGTGACAAGAAAGAAGACAGATATGGGAAAAGAGTAGGGCAGACACAGATGCAGAATGAGAGAGGGTTAGAAAGAAGCAAGCAGCACTACACCAAGTGAGTGGATGATGGTCACCAGCATCCCACAAAAAAAGAGAACATCAAGTTCACTAGGAATTCTTACCGAGATGTGGGAACCACTAGAAAAATACTGTAAATGACAGTGAAATAGCATGTATGGAAGTATAAATAAGTAGTCAGCTGTGTAAATACTATAATCACACAGAGCGTCAAAGCTATCTTCTGGGTAAGAGAATTAGTGTAGCCCCCATGAAATCAATCTATCTATCTTGCCAAACGACACAATCCTGCAAGGGGCGGCCACTTGACTCTGAGTTATTTGTTTCATGGGGAGGAGCACCAACCCTCCACCAACGCACTTGTTGACACGTAGGGAGCACGTATGATTAGGTTATATGGTTACCACCCAGTGCTGTAAATGGTTTCTTGGCTTACAGGAAATGCCATAAGAAAAATACGTTGAAAACCAAATGCAATTAAGTACAAACAGGTGAAGACAACTTTGTAAAATTTTACACTTAGGTGGGATGTCAGAACTCGCATTACCATAAGAAAGCTGGAAATCTGAGCGATATAGCATCTAAGTGCACATAAAAATGTTCTTTAGGAAAAATATTAGGATAAGTTATTAAATAAGTAGACAGAATTGAGATTAACTTATTAAAAAATTATAGTCACATGGGATTTGATAATATAATTTTTGTATAAGAAAATTAGCAATAAGACATTGAAATAGCGTAGTAGTTCCTAAAATGTGGTCTCACCATATTTTCTGTGTAAGAGAATTAACAATAAGACATTGAAATAGCGTAATAGTTCCAAAAATATGGTCTCACCATACCTGACGTTTTCCTTGCATTAGTCTTCCTGTCAAGGTTTTCTCTCTTGTCAACACACTCTTATCACTTTAACTTATCCTATAACCCTAGTAAGAACTGTGGACCCCTCCAAGGAGAGGTATCTGTGGCACTGTGGTGCTGCGGACAGGGAGACACTCAGACACTAATTGTTTCATTTTCCCTGGTTAACCCGCCCCATCCCGGAGACGTGAATTCACGTCCTCACATGATGTGCACTCATATCCCGGAGATGTAAATTAATGTGGCAACATTCCAAGGTTCCTAATTTGCACAATTTTCAATTTTCGCGAGTGATTTTTGGCACGTATACACGGGACACCTTCCTCTATTCCTCTACAAGATGCCAAGCAGGGACAATGCCTTACACCGCATAATCTCTCCCTCCCCGCTGCACGCCATTGTCTCGGCAATTCACCTGTTACCAGTGACCTGGCCAATAAAGACATTCAGGGCCAGAGTGATTCCCCAATCGATGACAATGTGGAGGACAAAGTTTACATAGCATTAGTGGAAGAAACAGTCAGAAATGATGATCAGGTAATTTGGCAAAAAAAGGTCAGGAATGGTGATGAGTTAGTGAGTGAAACAATGCTTATAATGCCTGTATTACCATTTGAAAACCGATATACTTTCGTACTATACATAAATTTGTACCAAATAAATAAATAAATACCGTTTATGAGTGGTTTGGAATAGTTATCCTCCCATAGAACTCGTTTTCTTTGCAGCCAGCCTGTAAGGTAAGGAGGTACTCCTACCTGGATCGAGTATTTTAAACCTCAGGTGAGCGATTTCTCTATGAATTTTCGATGTTTCTCACCAAAAACGGATGTTTGAGCCAAAAAAAAAAAGAAGGTCCAAAAATATCGGGACTGGTGCATACCACTGCCCAGAAAGCATCGGGATAGGGGGGGTTAAATGAACCAAGAGCTATCTAACTGTGCTTCTCACAATATGATGGTTATTCTCTCAGTCATGGAACATTCACTTCTTTCTCTTATCCTCTGATTAACTTAAAAAGGCCTAGGTTTAATCACACAAGGAGGAGGACTGTAAATGGTACCCGTGCTAACCCACCATTGAATCTCGTCTGTTTTATGTTTCTGCACATATTCTTCCTAAGTCTGATCTTAGCCGTACTGACTCAGTTTCTTGCCGCTCCTTCTGGCATCTTGCTAAAAAACATTTCTAATAGTTGTACTTCTTCCTCCTTCCTTCTTTTCCACTCTGAAGGGTCTGTGTCTGTTTTTTATTCATAAGGCAGAACTTATTGCCTTGGCATTCTCTTTCAGTTCTACATTGGACAGGTTTGATGTGTTCCCTCCATCTCCTACCTCCCTCTGACTTCATTATGCCTGACGTTATAATTTCTACAAAAATGTACCTTTTGCCCTCACTAGCCTAAACAAAATTAAGCAGTATAGGCCTTATGGCAGCCCTGCTGTCGTTCTCAAAAGCTGTTTTGTGCCCACACATTATATACGAATGATAAATAGAATGCGATGAGCAGGGGCGGGACAAGAAGCAGTGTAGATTAGAGAAAACGGAACAGGACAAGTAAGGTTGGAGAGGAGAGATAAAGACAAGGGTAGGAGGGCATCGCAGAGCAAAAAGGAGAGAACACAGCAAGAAGAGATATGCAAATAGATCAGGATGGGATAGGTTAGTTCAGAGCACGACAGAAAAGGCAGGATAATTAAGGTAGGTTAGGGCAAAGCCAGTCAGGAAAGGAAAATGTAGACTGGGCTGTACAAAGCAGGAAAGAGCAGGTCAGTACGGAGAAGAGTAAGACAGGTTCTGGCAAGCAGACAAGGGCATTTCAGGGGTAGGGCAGTCTAGGGCAAGTACCACAAGGAAAGCAGGAAATGGAAGGAATATTAGACAAAGAAGGCATAGCAGGGTAGGCAAAATAGGACCGACCAAGAAGGCGGGACAAGGCAGAACACATCAGGCAGGAGAGGATGGTAAGCAGCGGGGATGGGTATGACAGGGCTGAGCACTCCCAAGTGGCACAAAGAAAGGCCAAGGAATAATTGAGAAGAGTAGAGGAAAGTCGAGCACGGCAGGGTTGGGCAAGGCAAAGTAAGGTAAGCAGGACTCTGGCAAGGAAGGACAAGCAAACTTTTGAGCAATGACGAAGCCATGACTTTATATTTCTGTTACTTCTAGAAGATCTAATTTTACTATGCAGAAAATTGTCGTATGGGAGGAGTTTTATTTAACCCCTCAGCACGAGAGATGAGGGAACGTCTCGTAAAGTGAATGGCAAGCTCACGTGAGTTGTATGAAAATAAAGACGATGCCACCAGGTTAGAAATACTAAAACATACCAATATTCCCATTAGAATGATATCATGCCCGCTGACATACAAATATTCCCATTAGAATGATACCATGCCCGCTGACATACAAATAGTCCCATTAGAATGATACCATGCCCGCTGACATACAAATATTCCCATTAGAATGATACCATGCCCGCTGTTTTACTCGTGAAATAAAAAAGATATTCTGACCCACCTTAGGAAAGAAGCTCCATTTATCGATCGGGCAGGGAATGCCACCATTATTACTGAATTTCTCTAGAGGGGTTCCCCAAGGCTTCCTTCTCTCATTTACACTTTTCAGCCTATACAGTACATGCAGGGTATTCTCACATTACAGACACGCATAAACATTTCCTCATATGCAGATTATATTACCAAAGCAGCTACAAACCACATTTCAGAAACGGTCAGTTTGGTGGAAAAAAAAAATAATAATACGGTTCATGCATTTATCGCAGATAACAAGGTGACAATTGCTTCAGCCAAATCCACCACCATACTCATCACCAGTGACTAACTACTAACACAGGCACGCCCCCTAATATCGCACGTAACGATGTACCTGTGCCACATATTCCCCACAACTAAGATATTTGGGTGACATATGACACTCCAGACACCTTCAGAGATCAAATATAAGACATCTAGAGGCAATGAACCCCAAGACTAAACACACTTAAGGCACTTACACGGAGTAATTTTAGACAACAGGAGGAAACAGTCCACTAATTCAACAAATAACATATTAGGTCAGTGATGTCCTACGTTTGGATTCCAGTTTTATCTAACATCCATTACAACGCCTTGTCAGCAATATGGAACAACTCTGTATGTAACAGCATTGATTGCACCAACCAGTAATACTCCCATAGAACACTTACGCTGAAAGTAAAATCTGCGTTAGAAAATATTTCAATATGAGAGCCGTACTATTCTATACAGCAGTCGGTGCTAACATACAACACCCCTGCCAATATATAATTAAACCACGCAGTACAACTATGCAAGAAAAATCATCACACCACAAACATTAATAACATCTCTTCAATAATATCCCACCTCCAGACATTCTTGCACTAACAGTGAAAGGACACTTACATACCCACTTCATGCGAAGGGCCATACAACAACTTGATCGATCACAGTGTTATAACCTCATCCCACCTCATGACGTTCAAGCATTAGAAGCATCCTCAGATAGATATAACTGAGTTCACTTACCTAGGATTAGATCAGGACATCAACCAACCCTCCTAAATTATCATCTTAGATTTGGGTTGAGTGGAATCAAAGACTTATGCCCAGCTTCCAGAATAAAACCACACATCTTGTTACACATAATGGAGCACTGTGCAGCACATGTCTCAGTAAGACGCAGACACAACAGCAACGGTGTGGGAACCTATGAGAAAACCTTCTAGGGCCGGTTGCTTATCTGGAGTCGATGGTTCTTCTTGATCAGGCAGACCAGGGTTAACCAGCAACAGGAACGAGATCTCAACTTGGCAAATATGGCCTGGAGGAAAAAGATTATCTAAAAAATAATTTTTTCATGTACTGTGTGGCTTACCGCAGGATAACTAACTGCATGACAGTAGGAAAAATTATGTAGCCTAAATGAGGCGTCACCTTAATGACGACGTTGTCGTTATTGCTAGTTGTGGTGTTTTTGTTGTAATGGACCAAAGTGTACACCCAGTGTTTAGAAATTAAAATAATCGTAATAACTTACAATCTATCACCTTACTAGATCTGTAGGGGTTTGAGGCTAGGCTAATGAGTTCGGATACGGAAGGCTACAGTTACCAATACCTCGCCCTTGACTGGAGTTATGAGAAAGAAAAAACAGTCATCCTTTACATGTAAACCTTTATGAGCGAAATCCGATTTTTGTGCCAAACCTAATACAGCACCGTGAGTACATCTGGTAATAACTGTGGTTAACTCTCAAATTTTAAATGAAATAATTGAGTACAAGATAATATTAATTTTGGTTTATCCAAAGGTATCATTACATCTAATAGGTGGATAGTGGGAGTCTCATCCTACCACCATCATCATCATTATCATCTTCATCATCATTATCATTATATGATGTTATATTAAATCATCCTATTTATCATCATAATAACTACGCATAATCACCCAGACTCTGACTCAATAATGGTTAAAATGATGTACTCATCATGTTGAGATTGAAAGATACAAAGGAAATCAGTTGCTAATGTCAGATCCAGCTGTAAAATGCCGCCTGTGTGCCTCCTTCCCCTTCCCCACTGCTCCTCCTAGTCTTCATTAGCTGTTTCTTTTCCCTCCCCTCTTGCTTCTCCCCCATCTCTCCCTCACATAACAAAATGGGTTCGGCAATAAGAAAAAAAAGTTGATCTGCGCTGGGGCGTTGTGCCCATGATGGATACCGGTATATAAGGCACAGGGTTGAGCGCCTACTCCAGTGGTTGGTGAGGGTGCAAAGTGGGTGGAGTGTCTGGCAGTGGGATATCACTGTCAAGGTAAGGCTTCACAACGAACAACCAGTTACCAGTAATGTACAAAAATTAGACGAGCGGTGGCAAGATGTGGCCAGTAAAAACGTTTATTGATTTTAGAATCCTGTTTAATACTACTGGTCAACCTCCACTGTATAATAATTCATATTATAACTATGATAGCTGTTTTTCAAAACATTCCATCACAGAAAAAGATATTGTACATAAAAAATATCAAATCCTGCTGATACTGAAAGTACTGTTAATTACCATGCAATAAGTGAATGTTTTAATGATGTATCTGTTAAATGAAAGACTCTGTGTTAAAACAAATCACAAATTTTACACATACCAGAATAATTACTCACTCGTGACAGTTATATAATTTTAAGTTCACATAAATTTTGTCAAAGAATTCAAAACACAACATTCCGATCCGTACCACGATTTTTTTCCGTGTACAGTTTGCCTTCATAATTATGGGTTATATTTACAATAAATTGTAAATTAAATTTCACCACCTGCACAGCGCACAGAAAAGTACAGTTATAGCGTTTCTAAACATCATTTTAAAAAATCTTCTGGACTGTCTATTTTTCCGTCAAAATATTAATTCTTTCCCTCTGCTAATGACTGTTACTCCTTATACCTCATCAGTATCTTCTACCCTCATATTCTTTAAGATTTTTCACGACTCATTTTACTGCAGCCATTGTTACAATCAAAGGAATTTCATTCCACTGTTTTGCACCACCATATCTTGTAAATTGTGTGTGTGTGTGTGTGTGTGTGTGTGTGTGTGTGTGTGTGTGTGTGTGTGTGTTCTTACCTAATTGTACCTAATTGTTCTTACCTAATTGTATCTTTACAGGAATGAGTCAAGCTCATACTGTCCCGTGTCTTAATCGATATTTATCGTACATATCCTTAAATTTGTGAATTGTTTTGGCACACACTATTTCAATCGGTAGTGCATTCCATTGACCAATTGCTCTGTTTGGGAAACTGAATTTCCTTACGCCTTTATCACCTCTCTTCTTATGCAGTTTTTTGCAGTGTCCTCTTGCTGATGCTTCCCCATATGTTAAGTAATCATTTATGTCTATTTTCTCCTTCCCTGATATGCATTTATATAGCATTATCATGTCACCTCTCTTCCTTCTCTCCTGTAGTGTTGGTAGATTCAGTTTATTTAGTCTTTCTTCGTAGCTTAGGTCCCTTAAGTTTGGTATCCATCTTGTAGCGGCCCTTTTAACTTTTTCAATCTTGTCTATGTGTTTTTTGAGATGAGGACTCCAGACTACTGATGCATACTCCAGGGTTGGTCTAATGAATGATGTTATTATCTTTCTTAGGATGTCTTCATTTATGTATGTGAATGCTATTCTCATATTTGCAAGCAGTGTATACATGTTCCGTACCTTCTCACTGATGTGGTCAGCCGGAGATAGTCTGTTATTGATAATCACACCTAGGCTCTTCTCTCTTTCTGATGTGTATATGGTTTTATTTCCTAACGTATAATCCCAATCAGGTCTCTTTCAACTTTTAATAAACTTGATTACATGACACTTGTCCACATTGAATTCCATGTGCCATGTATTACTCCATTCATGAAGTTTATTTAACTTTTCTTGTAGCTCTTTACAAGAGTCTGTGTTAGTAATTCGCTTTTGTATTTTTGTATCATCTGCAAACATATTCAGATAGCTTTCATTTCCAGTGTTACTGTTTATATCATTTATATACGCTAAAAACATGATTGGTGCCAGCACTGAGCCCTGTGGTACTCCACTAGTCACTTCTTTCCATGATGAGTAGTTTCCCCTTAGTACTGTTCTCATTTCTCTTTTTATGAGAAAATCTTGCATCCAACAAAACAGTTTGCCTCGAATTCCTCCTTGATGGTACAGTTTCCATAAAAGTCTTTGGTGTGGTACTGTGTCAAATGCTTTCTTGAAATCTAAATAGATACTGTCCACCCATCCTTCTCTTTCCCTGTATTGTGTTTGCTACTCTGTCATAGTAGCTCAACAGATTAGTAACACATGATTTTCCTTTTCTGAAACCAAATTGTCTTTCTGTTATCATACTGTGTTCTTCTAGATGATTTACCCAAGCTTTTCTTATAAGCTTTTCTAATACCTTGCTTACAACACTGGTCAGTGATACTGGTCGGTTGTTGAGTGGATTTTGTCTATTTCCTTTCTTGAATAAGGGGATAATATTTGCTTTCTTCCAAATATCAGGTAGTTTACCTTGACTCAAGGATTTCTTAAAAATTTAAAATAATGGTTTACTTTACTCCTTTGCACATTCTCGTAGTACCCAACATGAAATTTCACAGGACCACTTTCTTTTCCTCTGTCTAATTTACTTAACTCCTCCTGTATTACTTTTTCTGATATTTGTACATCTGGTAGTATGTATGGACATGCATGTTCCACATAGTCCCTCTCAAAATTTTTTTCTTCTGTAAAAACTAATTGGAAATTCTTATTTAGCGCTTCACAAATATCTTTCTCTTGTGTATAGGTGATTCCCTAGTCCGTAATGGATTGTATTATACCTTTTACTTTGGTTTTGCTTCTGATGTAGCTGTAAAATAGCTTTGGTTGATCACTACTTTTATTTCTTATATCCTCCTCAAACTGTTTTTGGGCTTCCCTCCTTATTCTTGTATAATCGTTTCTTGCCTGTTTGTAATTATTATACGCCCTTTCACTATTGTGTCTTCTGTATCTATTCCACAACAAATCTCTTCTTTCTTTTGATTTTTTACATTCTGTATTGAACCATTTCTGTATTTTCTTATCTGCTTCTTTGTGCTGTGGGATGTACTTCTGGACTCCTATTTCATAAAATTCACAGAATTTTTTATATACAGCATTTTAATCTTGTCCTCTAAGCTCATTTTCCCAGTCAACTTCTAAGAAATACTTCTTTAGGTCTTGATAATTTCCCTTTTTATAGTTTAGGCTCTTTTTGTAACTTTCATTGCTGTTAACTATGTCATATGCTATCCTGAAGTTGTAATTTAGTACTGCATGATCGCTTTTGCCTAGTGGAGGGTGATAAATTAAACTGTCAATATCATTTTCTTGCCTAGTAAATATTAGATCTAGCATTGAAGGTACATCGAATCCTTTTTTTCTGGTGGTTTCCCTCACATGTTGCGTTAGGAAAATCTCTTACACGAGATCTACGAGATTTTGGTCCCAACAGCTTTCTTGGCTTATTATATCTAGAGTATTCCAATTTATATTTGTATTAAAATCTCCAGTTAGTATAATTCTTTCCGATTTCTCTTCCATTTTATGCAGTAATGATCTTAAGCTCTGAATTGTACTCTCTGCCAGGTCCTCATATTCGTCTCTTTCCCATGTGTTTGATCTGTGTGGCATGTACAAATTGGCTACAATTACTTTCCCTTCAGGTGTGTTGATCTCTACTGCAATTAGTTCTACTTGTGATGGTATATCTAGTTTTATTGCATTTTGATTTTAGATTTTTCTTAGTTAATATTATAATTCCTCCTCTTTTTTTTTAAATTTCTGTCTCTTCTCCATATATTGTATTCTAAGTTTAGTATGTCATTGGATATCCTTGGTGTTAATTTTGTTTCAGTTAGGCATATTATATGTGGTTCATTTTCTCTGACATAATCATTCATCTCTAGTAATTTAGATACCATTCCATCCACATTTGAGTACATCAACTTTATCATCTTGTTTATATACTTGTCATGACATGGTTCTACTACCTTCCTCCTTTTTATTCCCTCCTGTTTGTGTACCACTTTCGTACCTGCAATCCTATTACTGTACTTTGTAAAAAAATGTGTTCTTCTCCTCTTCTGATCTTCCCTCATTTTTTGTTTTTGCTTCCTCCCTCTTCTCTTTCAGTAATTCCAGTTCCTCTTGTGTTAGGCATCTTTTTATCCATACATTTTTGAACTCCTCTTTTTCCATAAGATTCTTTGCATTTTTTAGTATCTCCTCCACAGTGTTTACACTCTGGAAAGTTACCTTTAAAGGTCTTGTCTTCCTTTTCTCGTATTTCCCAAACCTTTTGTGTTCCTCTATATCTTTACTACAGATTTCCTCTGCTACTACTTTCAGTAAGCTCATTACATTTGCCATCTCCTTTTTGTCTCTTGTGATCTTGTTTTTTACTTCTTGCTCTTCTATACCAGTGATTACTATAGATTTGTTGATATCTACTGAATCTCTGACTAACTTTGGGTTGTTTTGGATTATTCTTTTCACTTCCTTTTTAATGCTTTTGTCCTCTACCCTTGTTTCAGAGTCTTTCTTTACTTTCACCATTTCAGCATACATGGTTTCCACATCATTATTGTAGCTTTGCACAGCTTCATTCACCTGTGTTATCTTCTCCTCAATATCACTGCTCTGGTCTATCAGACTGCTTACTTGCCTAATTGTCTCTGCGTCATTTTTGAACTCTTCCATAATACTCTCGTGATTGACTACTGTATTTGCCATTTCACTCATTTTCTTCCTAAGTGTACTCATTTCCACTATTAGTTCACTAATGGTTGTGTCTTTCTTGTTGGCCTCCCTTCCTAGTTTTTCTATTTCTTCCTTTTGCAAGAGCATCTGCTTCTTTATTTCATCAATTTCATTTTTGACAGCCATCTCCAGTTTGTGAACACGTTTAACCAGTCTATTGTGAGTTTGCACTTAACCAGTTCTTGGTAGAAATCATCATCTAACTTTCTACCTTTATCCCTTTCCTTTTCCAAATTTGCTTTACTGAAGTATGTGTCCATTTTGAAATACTAAAAGCACAGAGTACTTACTGTACATTCCCTGGGGCAGTTGTAGTCTAAACAAACCTCAGCTGACTGAGCGCATTCTTTCGCCACTCGGTTCTCTTTTCTGTTTGAACAAGTCTAGTTTAAACTTATTATTATTTTTTTAATAATAAAAAATCATTTAGTCTAACCTGGTACAGAGGTTGATTCATATAAAGATACTAATTTAGGTAATGCCACTGGCCGTGCTGGCTCGGTATGGAGCGCTTTCGGCTCACGTCTGTCCTCCTTGACTCCGTGTGTGTGTGTGTGTGTGTAAAAGAACAAACCAGAGGCCAGGAGCCTGCAAATTGTTCCCTTGAAGAAAAAACAAAAACAAGATAACTGAGAGCCCGATAATTTCCAGATGCCTGGACACACTGCTTTTGAAAGACTGGAGATCATAGGCAGTAAGCAATACACAAAGCTAAGAATAGCGCCGCTACTATTTTAATAGCGATGGTGGTAACGCCATTACTTTTTATAGCCAGTAGCGGAACTGAGACCGCCGCTACTTTTTTGGCCGTACTCACGCGTTACCGCTCTCCTCGCTACTCACGCGACGAATACACACACACACACACACACACACACACACTCACCTCTAACTATCCCCGTCTCTAACTCCCGCTCTCTTCTTCACTCTCTCAGACTAATTCTTACTCACTGTGTTAGTATTTCGTAACAGTATGTTACTTTCAGTTTAAAGTAGTGGAAAAAACATTACTATTGTATAAATAGCCTTTAAAAGAAAGCTCCAGTTCATTTTTAGTTTCGTTTTCGTACATATCTTAAATAGGTATCATTGAAAATATAATAAATCTGTATAATATGTATCAATGGTAGGCCACATTTTTTGCCTTTTATTTAAGTATTTTACTTTCAGTAGGCATACTAGGTAACAATGTAAAAGAACATTTGCTACATTATGCAGTAAATACCCGGTAGCTTTTTCCTGTACCTTCAGCTCTAAGCTTCATTAAAGTGACACCGACATGTGTATGATGTTTCTTTTATTTTCAGTATAAGTATATTGACATTACTGGTACACAACATAACCACTCAGACTGACTAATATTATCAAGAGAGTATATAGTGTATTGCTATATCACAGATTTTTGTTAACCTTTTCTTCGTGGTTTGAACCATATGATAGTGCCATTCTATAAGGTTTGTTTTTGACAGATTTCATTACACACCGGCGGTGCACGTGGCACGTGACACGCGCCAAGTGCAGCATGTCGAAAAACATCAAAAGAGGAGCCACAGGCAAGATAGTTTGTCGTAAAGGCATGAAACTTGGTAGGTAGATGGCCATCAATATACTCTAGGCATCCTCTGGGTGTAAGGCGACATTTCAATGCTTTTGGATTTAAATGGCCTCGCTCATACCTCGCTGACAAAGGCGTTGGCTGGTAATAATGACCGACATGGGTTCTGCAAGTCCATAAAAACCATCTATGGGCCAACCAAATACAACATAATCGCTATTTGATCAGCCAGAGAAAAGCTCCTTAACCCCCACCATCCTAATACTTATCAACCTGATTACCTCTCTGAGTCGTTGTTTTAGGACTTTTTTTTTAATATTGAGTTGATTTTTTTTTCTTCATCAGATCAAGTGTTTCTGAGCTCGAACTTTTTATCACACCCGTCTTTTTGTAATTAACACCTCTTGGATGGGTGTGAGGGCTGTGATAATTCACCAGCACCGTGGGAGATAGACGGGTCTGAATCTGCCATTGCTGGGCTACAAACGAGAACTGAATTACTAAATATGCGGTATTTGGCAACTGCGGTGTGGTAGGGCTTGGCAACAGCTCCTAGTGGCATAAAGGAGACGTAATGTTCCCATGGAAACCATTGGCACTTCCTTGTGCTTGACCCCCCTGAGGGGGGTCACCTTGACGTGGTGGCAAGGCTTGAAGCGTGGCTGGCAGTGCCACCTACTTTGGAGGCATGCCTACCTTTGTAGGGTTCTGCATTTGTCAGTCTCGTGGACCAAGCACCACCTACATCACTGGTGGAGGATGCCTGCTGGTGATGTTAGTCCCTGCCCACTTGCCATCTAGGGCGGGACTGTTGCCTCCCCACGTGTTGGCTTTGCATGGTGTCCCGTAATACTGGGAGATGGGAGTCCTGGGGGTTGAGCAATGCTGCAGGATGCACCCTGCAGCTAGTAATACACCTCCTTGGTCCCTTATTCTGGCTAGATGGGCGGCCTGGTTGGGCCCAACCAGGTCAATTGGCTGGTCATGTGTTGGCTAGGGTCAAATGGTCACTGGGGGACATGGTGGCTCCAATCGTCCTGAGGTTACCCTAGCCCATGTCCCCCGGTGGTTACCTGCGTATACTCCCCTGCTACTCCTGAGGTCGCCTGTGGCATATGGCCTCCCCTTGTTGGGCTCCGTGGTGGGTGGGGGGGTGGGGGAATGAAGTTTTTGTGTTTATTATTATGGATACAAATAATGTGCCCCGACCTGCCTCTCTCCCAGACCTAAGTACATCTTCTCAACCTTAACTTATAGCCACTCTGGAACCCTTCCAGGTTCCACGTGGCTCCACATAGGATTCGGCCTCCCCTGCCTTGCCTCCCCAGTCCAGTGGCTCCCGTAACAAGGGTCACAGGCGGGGGACAAGAAGTGTACCCGGTCCTCAGGGCCCCCATGAGCGAGATTCAGATAATTTTTTGGTTCCTCCTCCTGCGCCTTTTGTCTAGTTCATAGTTGTTCGTGGCCCTTCTGGGGTGGACCTCCAAAGGTGTGATATTTTTCGCACAAATCACGAACTTCTTCCTGCTTGTGGTGCCACCCTTGAAGTGGCTCCACAGGCTGATAGCAGTTTGTTGGTGGAGGTTTCTGACCCTTCTCAGAGTGCAGCCATTCTATCTCTGTCAATGCTTTCCGGTCAGTCTGTTATATGTTCCCCCCATGCTTCATTGAATTATTCTCGTGGCGTTGTGTATGCTAAGGAATTGCTGATTTATGATGAGGCACGCCTTGTTGAAGAGTTGTCAGCCCAGAATGTGAGAAAGGTTGAGAGGATTAAAATGAAGATGAATGGTGACCTTGTGCCAACTCCATCCTTGATTGTGACTTTCGATTCATTGAGCCTCCCTGCTGTTCTTAATGCTGCATGGTACCAGTACAGAGTTAGGCCCCATGTCCCTATGCCTCGTAAATGCTTCCACTGTCAGCGCTTGGGTAATATTGGTCGAACTTGTAGGCGCCTTGCCCTGGGTCTTCCAGCAGTCTGTGTGTCGTGTGGTTTAGATGTTCACGAGGGTATGGAATGCCCTGGTCCTGTATCTTGTGTCAGTTGTGGTGGTGAGCATGCTGCTTCTTCTAAATCTTGTGATCATTACAAAATGGAACATGAAATTCTGTCTCTCAGAGCCATGGAGAGGCTGAGTTTTACCGAAACTAAGGACCATGTCGTGTCTATGTATGTCTGCCCAGGTGTGTCCTCTGCTTCTATTCTTTCTAGGTCAAAGCCTGCTGTGTGCCGTCACGGAGCCCGTGCTCCATCCTCCTCGTCCCTCATCAGAAACATGTACTACTTCTCCTCGAGGTCTCCCAAGGATTCTGGTACTTTTGCAGTCTGCATCTCATCCGGCTGGTGCTCCTGTACAAGCTGCTACTCCTGTGTCAGCTGCTACTACTGTACCGGCTGACACTCCTGTATCGGCTGCTACTCCTGCACCAACTGCTGCCCTTGTACTATCTGCTCACTCTGCTACTGATGTTCAGTTTTCTTTACAGTGTGCCTCTACAATTTCTAGTGTTTCGAGTTTTGGTGTAGAGATCGAGGTTGCATTCGCAAACCTCAAACAGGTGAGGAGTGAGGAGTTTTTGGGTGACTCCCCTCCTTCTAAGGTTCAAACTTTTGTACTGCATAAGGATTCTGAGGGGTCTTTACGCTCGACAACCCAGCCAGTGGTAGCGTCTAAGTCGGTCGGTCTTCGTGATGGGCTATCTAGGATTCCAGTCCCTGCCTCTTGCTTAGGTGTGGCCGGGTCTGGGTCTTTAGATATTCAAAAGCCTTAGTCGCTTGTTCCCTCTGATCCGGCACCCAGCAGCCAACCTTTGATTGATTCGGTCGGGGAGGATTTGGTTGGCCCCAAGGTGCCAGCCGGACCCCCACGTGGGCGTGCGAACAGGGCGAGTGAATCTTCCAGGAAGTTCTCTGTGCTTCAGGCTCATCCTGACGATGGGCGGGACGTGTCTCAGGGTAAAGGTCCTTCCACCCATGGAAACTCTAAATCCTTATTGTCTTGGTTGGTGAGACAGAGCTCCACACCTGGGAAGAAGGGCTTTCACACCCTTCCCAATGAGGTTGCTACATAGTCTTGGTGTTTCTCAATTCATATTATTTAACACTAATCAATATGGCTCAATCAGTACCAATTTGTCTTCATTGGAATTGTAGAGGTGCCATGGCAAATTGGGAGGAATTGCAGTTATTGGTGTCTGCTTTGAGCCCACTATGTGTCTGTCTCCAGGAGACATTGATGGGGGATAGACCATTTCCTTCTATCAGGGGGTATGAGGTCTTCCATGCATTTCCTCCTGGTGGTCACAGTGGTGGATGCGCCATTTTGTGCCGATCTGATGTCCCCTTTATTTCCTTTGCATTACAGTCTCCCCTTCAAGTTCTAGCAGTACAGATGCACGTTGGGAGGTGCTATACCATCTGTTGTCTGTACCTTCCACCTTCCATTTCTGTTATGTGTGCTCATCTGGAAACCCTTATCAGTCAACTTCCACTTCCTTTTCTACTCCTTGGTGACCTTAATGGATGCCATTTTTTGTGGGGTGACTCACATTCCAATTCCCAAGGTGATCTTGCTTCTTTGGTTGGGGATTTAGATTTGGTTGTCCTAAACGATGGGAGGCCGACCCATTTTCATGTTCAGACTGGCACATATTCTGTCATTGACCTTACCATCTCCTCCTCTGATCGTGCACTTGATTTTTCTTGGGAGGTTTTGGATGATTTGCATGGTAGTGATCATTATCCTGTGTTGGTCCAGACTACTCACTCTGTTCCTGCAGTCCGTATGTCACGCTGGCGTCTGGATAGGGCTGATTGGTCTCTCTTTGAGAAACTATGTGTATATGCTTTCAAGGTTACTGATTTTTCAACTATTGATGATGCCGTACATTATTTTACTCCGATTCTTTTCTCAGGAGGGGTTCATTCCCTCCCATAGATTTATGATGTTTTTTCCTGGAGACCTGTGCCATGGTGGAATGATGACTGCTCTATAGCAAAAGGAGCTTACAAAGTGGCTACCCTTCAGTATTTTGCCAACCATGATGTTTTTCTAAAAATCCAATTTCGCAAAGCACGTGCTCACTATCGATGGGTCATGAAGAATGCTCGCTGTAACTTGTGGAGGTCGTATGTTTCTACAGTTACATCCTCTACTCGAATGCCTATGGTGTGGAAAAAGATACACATGATTTCTGGTAGGTTCTCCCCTCCCTCCCCACCAGTGTTACGATTTCATGGAAATCTTGTATCTGCACCAGATGCAGTAGCCTCTGCTCTTGGAAATCAGTTTTGTGCTGTCTCAAAAAAGGATCCTTTTAAGCCATATGCTAGGTTTTGTAGAAATCAGAAGAGGCTGGGTCTTGACTTTCACTCTCGTGGCGAAGAGCCATATAATTTAGACTTCATCCTCCGTGAGCTGCATGCTGCCCTCTCAGAGTGTGGTGACACTGCTCCTGGGCATGATGATGTTCCATATGCTCTGCTCCGTCATCTGCCAACTAAATCAATACAGTTTTTATTGGACCTTTTTAACAGGGTATGGAGTGATGGCTTTCTTCCCAAGAGTTACAAGTTGGGTATTGTCCTCCTCATTCCCAAGCCGGGTAAGGACCGCTCCCATGTCCCGAACTATTGCCCTATCACTTGAACATCATGCTTGTGCAGGCTATTTGAAAAGATGGTCAATGTCAGGCTTGTGTGGATTCTAGAGAAAGGTTGCTATCTCTCTCCTTCGCAGAGTGGCTTTCGTAAATTACGGTGTACTTCAGACAACCTTATGAGGCTCGAAGCATCTATCTGTGAAGCTTTTGCTTCTAAACAACATCTTGTGGCTGTGTTCTTAGATCTTGAGAAGGCTTATGATACTGCCTGGCACCATGGCATCCTGCAACAACTTCATGCCTTTGGTTTAGGTGGTCGCCTGCTTATGTTGCTTGGAGACTTCTTGACTGATCGTGTGTTTCGAGTCCGTGTGGGTTCTACTCTCTTTGCACCACTATGCCAGGAGTAAGGTGTCCCATAGGGAAGTGTCCTAAGTGTTTCTCTGTTTGCGGTGGCCATTAATGGTATTCTTGACACTGTGCCTGCTAGGGTATCCTCATTCCTTTATGTGGATGATTTAGCTATATGGTTTTCTGGCTACCGCATACCTGCTATTGAGTGGCATATGCAACTTGCCTTGGACAAGATTTCTGCCTGGGCCACTTCCAAGGGTTTTTGGTTTTCCCCTTCTAAGACTATGGCTATGCACTTCTGTAGGATGAGAGGGGTACACCCGGACCCTGATCTCCAGCTTTGTGGCAGGAAACTCCATTGTGTGGCAGAGACAAAATTCTTGGGCCTGATGTTTGACCATCATTTGACTTAGGTTTCACATTTGGTAAATCTTAAAGCATCATGTATGAAGGCTGTCAATCTTTTGAGGGTTCTGTCCCATACATCGTGGGGTGCAGATCAGAGGACACTCTTGGATTACTTGAGGTTTTTGTAACCTCCAAGCTGTCCTATGGCTGTGAGGTCTACTCCTCTGCCACAGAGTCCAGACTAAAATCTCTAGATGCTGTCTATCATGCTGGTCTTCGCCTTGCAACTGGAGCTTTTCGGTCATCTCCGATTCCCAGCTTATTGGTAGAAGCTGGTTTGCCTCCCTTAGATCTACTGCGTCAATCTGTTGCAGCACAGTGCTGGTTCCGGATTCGTTGCCATCCAGACTCACTTGTCTGTGAGTGTGTGATGTAACAATCCTATTTTTTATATTATAGTAGACACCCTCGCATGCCTCGTCCATTTGGTTATAGGGTTTGGGATATCATGGAGGAGTTTGGTTTGTCGGCAGTACCTGGCAGTCCCGTTTAGATCCCAAGCGTTGTGCCATACTCAAGGTAAATTTCTGCAGGTTTCTTGCAGGCTCAAAGGATTCTGTCACTCCTCAGTGTCTTTTACAGTTATTTTTAGAACATTCTTCTACTCATGGCGGTTCTGTGCCTGTGTATAATGTTGGCTCTAAATCACCTCTGGTGTTGGTTTTGGAGTGGTGTTCCCTAATTTTAGCCATGGAGGTAGTCTTCCTTTGGTTTCCTCAGTTTTTACTGCAGAGTTACAGCTATCGTTTTAGCCCTGAAGTTGGTGTTTGTTCACCCTAGCAATTTTTAGTGATTTTCAAGGAGTGCTTTCAACCCTGGACTCTTTTAACTCTTCCCATCCTATAGTTTTAGCTATTCTGGAATGGCTGTTCCTCATTCGTCGCCGGGGGAAGAGAGTGGATTTCTGCTGGGTTCCCTCACATTTTGGTGTCATAGGTAATGAAAGGGTAAATGCACTGGCTAAGGCTACAGCTTTGCAACCTGTACATGCTCCTTGTCATCTACCTGCCACTGATTTACGCCCTCCACTATTATCTGCTGTTCGTGCTTGTTGGCAATTGAGGTGGGATTGCGTTCCTGTCAGTAAGTTAAAGGAAGTCACGAAGTTCGTTTCTCAGAGAGTTTGTTTTACAATGGCTCGTAAGTTAGAGACTGTTCTGGCTCGCCTTTGCATTGAACGCACCAAGCTCACACATGAGTTCCTCACGTGTGGAGGCGTGCAGCCATTCTGTGATGACTGTTTGGTTCCCCTTACTGTCAGGCACTTGCTGGTTGAGTGTCCCAGTTTGGGCGACTTACGTCGGAGGCTGCTATGGAGGCACCGAGGGGAGGGTGGTGATTACTGTCCCTCTTTGATGCTTGGGGGAGAGCCTGGTACCGCTGGGGACAATGTGTTTTTATTTCTGAAGGAGGCTGGCCTCCTTCACCTTTTATGATTCCATTGTTTTTACTTTGATGTCTAGTTTTTAATATGTAGTTTTGCTTTTTAATGTTTTTATGTTTTTGCTGCTTATATTTTTTGCTTATACGGCACCATATGACCTTGTTCTTGCGGTGCCATGTGTTCCGTCAATCAATCAGTCAATCAATCATTCATCCTTGTGCTTGAAATTATGGCGCAGAGACCCATTGCCTCAGATGAGACCATCAGCATGACCAGGGGTGGCCTGCATATCTGAGTAACTAAATATGCGGTATTTGGCAGCTGCAGTGTGGCAGGGTTTGACAACAGTTTGATGGCATAGAGGGAGAGTCAGGGTTCCCATGGAAACCACTGACAGTTCCTTGTGCTTGAAATTTTGGCGCAGAGACCCATTGCCTCATATGAGGTGATCAGTGTGGTCAGCGGTGGCCTGCATATCGCCTCATATGAGGTACTGAGCACAGTGGGGGTTAAATACAAGAAATCAGTCCAAGAAAGGTGGGCACAACTCTAGTCCAATCATTATAACAAAGGTCTTGAATAAATATTCTGTAATGTGTAACCTTGCCACAGCCTATATGTTCGACATGATCATGTACACTGCCACTGACATGAACATTTCTGTCCATAAAATATTGCATCTGTGCCTGTAAGTGCATCATCATGGCCCAGTATCCTAGGGTACAGTGTGTAACACGAGGAGCTGTGTGACCCATTTCTCCCATCACTGTAAGGGACAGGTTCAGCAATTCATGACGAAGGAAATGCTGACACTGGAGTGGATGGACAAATGTGGTGATATGATAGCTACCACTGCCCACTCTGGTGACATGGCACCTAGCAACAAGGTCATCTGAATCATGAGAGTCACAGACAAGTGCATCATTAAACACTGACAAATCCATCAGTTTCTTTAATCCCTTTGCTCCCAGCATCCTCAATATAGGATGGAACTGTGCATTTTCAAAATATAAAGAAGGGAACCCCGGGTTAGGGACCTATGAGCTTTGTGACTATGAGCTGACAAGCGGAGGTCGGTACACCTAGCATCCTTTCAAAAAAATCCCTTCCACAAGAACTCTGGGAGCTAAGGGGTTAAGACTGATGTAGGCATCAGCTCGACCTACAACATGAATTTGATCGGCATGATTGACATGCAGATTGGTAGTGTCTGAGTGTGTCAGAAAAACTGCTCTGATACTCATCCTTCATCTGATCAACATCACAGAGCTAAGTTTTTTTTTTTTATGTGAGGAAGAACGAACCAAAGGCAACGAACCCGCAAAACTTTTCCTTCCAAGAGAAAAACAATACAAGAGAGAGCCAAATTCAAGATCCGATCATTTCGAGATGCCTGGACACACTGCGTTTGAAAGACTGGAGATCATAGGAAGCAGGAAATATAGACAGAGGGAGACAGTTCCAGAGTTGACCTGTTGCATAAATGAAGAACTGGGAGGAACGGTTAACTCTTGCATTAGAGAGCTGGACAGAAAATGGATGAGAGTTTGCTGCTAGACGGGTGCTACGCACCCATCGTAGAGGTGGAGGAATGCATGCAGAGTGTTCAGAGGAGCAGTGACCATTGATGTAGCAATAGAAAAGAGATAAATATGCAACAGTGCAACGAAGAGACAGATGTTGAAGGGAGTCAGTAAGAGGAGGAGAGTTAATGAGACGAAAAGCCTTTGACTCCATCCTATTGAGAAGAGTTGTATGTGGGGAGCCTCCCCACACATGAGAGTTGTACTCCACACAGGGGCGGATAAAACCCCTGTATAGAGTCAACAACTGTGTAGGGGTAAGCACACTCTATCTCTTGGAAGCAGATTTTACAAGAGATGTAATATGATCTTTCCAAGATAAGTCCCGAGTAAATGAAACCCCAAGCTTGTTCAAGGATGATGCAGGCGTAAGTTGAGTATTATTAAACATTAGTGGGTATACCTGTTGAAGATTTTGTCAGGTTGATAGGTGCAAAAATTGAGTCTTTGATGCATTAAAAACAACCAGATTATTTTTACCCCAGTCAGAGATACGAGCCAAGTCAGACATTAGGTGTCCCATAGCCTCATCCCTTGTTTGTTGAAGTAACTGCTGAGATGGACGTTGTGGGAATCAAATGGAAAGGTGGAGGGTGGAGTCATCAGCATATGAGTGGATAGGGTTAAATGTACAGCATAGAAGGTCATTGATGAATAAAAGGAAGAGAGTTGGTGGTAGGAAAAGAGCCCTGAGGAACACAACTGTTTAAAGATCTAATAAGGATTTCAGGGGCAGTGTCCAACTGTTTTTTTTAAATAACATCTCAACAAAGCGTCGGACAAGGATTTAACTTTGGCAGTGCATGTTTGAGACCCCGACCTAATTTGTAAAATTATGCTTTTGTACCAAATGTGTATGATTAAGGCATTTATAAGAGTAAATGTAGGGTAAAGTTAGCTAAAATCGTCAGAGGCATGTAGCGAGGCTAGCTTCGGTCACGATACAAGCCCCGCCCACAATTCGGAACGTGACGTCGGTGTGACGTAGTAGTAATCATCGACGCAAGTTGCATTTCTATCTTTCTAACCCCCCCATACTGTACTTTCTCTCTCTCTCTCTCTCTCTCTCTCTCTCTCTCTCTCTCTCTCACACACACACACACACACACACACACACACACACACACACACACACACACACACCGAAGTAATATTTCACCCCTACTACAGATTCAGTATGGTCCTTATATGAGAAGAACGTTTGAGAAAAAAAAGGTTTACTCGAAGGAAATTACTTATCATTTACATGGAAAATACGGCCCTTGCTACATGCTCGGTGCATGTAACATAGAGCAGTTGTTTATTAAACTTGTTCATTGTGAACGCCCACTATTATCTTTAAAAGAATATATATATTGTTTACACACACACACACACACACACACACACACACACACACACACACACACACACACACACACACACCGAAGTAATATTTCACCCCTACTATACATTCAGTATGGTCCTTATATGAGAAGAATGTTTGCGAAATCTATCTATGCTCGCCATCGCTGAAGTTTCGGTTTGGTAACGTCTCGCCTGTTGGCGGCCGCCACATCACCTCGCCCAGCGGTGCCGGCTCAGGCAGTGATTACTACTCTTCAGAAGTGAATAAGTCATATTGACGTCACAATATGTGTAAGAGGGCGATGCATATACTATGTACTAATAGGGAGTCAGGAGGGATGTACAGTCACTCTAAAAATCAGCCGCAGCACAGAAATATGAGTAACCCTGAGGCATTGAATCTGAAGCAGCTTACATAAAGACAGAACTGCCACTTGCGTCGGTGATTACTACTACGTCACACCGACGTCACGTTCCGAATTGTGGGCGGGGCTTGTATCGTGACCGAAGCTAGCCTCGCTACATGCCTCTGACGATTTTAGCTAAGTTTACCCTACATTTACTCTTATAAATGCCTTAATCATACACATTTGGTACAAAAGCATAATTTTACAAATTAGGTCGGGGTCTCAAACATGCACTGCCAAAGTTAGATCCTTGTCCGACGATTTGTTGAGACGTTATTTAAAAAAAACAGTTGGACACTGCCCCTGAAATCCTTAGTAGGAGAAGAACGATGGCCGCCTACAACAGCAGCTATAGAATGATCAGAAAGGAAGCTAGAGATGAAGGCAAAGATGGAAGGATAGAAACCATAAGAGGGCAGTTTGGAAATTAAAGATTTATGCCAGACTCGATCGAAAGCCTTTGAGATGTCAAGTGTAATGACAAAGCTTTCGCCAAAGTCCCAAAAGGAGGATGACCAGGAGTCTGAAAGGTAGGTGAGAAGATCGCCAGTGGAGCGTCCCTGACGGAACCCATACTGACGATCAGAAAGAAGGTTGTGATAGGAAAGATGCTTTGAAATTTTTCTATTAAGAATAGACTCGAAAACTTTTGAGATACAGGATGTTAAAGTCCCTTCTTTGGGACTGGCTGAATGAAATCAAACTTCCAGCAAGAAGGAAAGGTACAAGTTGATAGACAAAGGCGAAAGACTTTACCTAGGCAGAGTGTAAGCACAGAAGCACAGTTCTTGAGAACAACAGGAGGGACTCCATCAGGCCCATATGCATTATTAGTACTGAGGCCAGTGATGGCAGAAAATACATCAGCTGAAGAAATTTTAATCTCAGCCATGAGGACGTCACAGCGGGGAAGTGATGGAGGAACAGCACCGGAATCGTCTAAGGTGGAATTGGAGGAGAAAGTCTGAGCGAAGAGATCTGCTTTATCAGTAGAAGAAATAGCTACAGAGCCATCAGAGAATAAAAGAGGAGGGAAGGATGATGAGGTAAAGTTGTTAGAAAGGTTTTTGGCAAGGTGCCAGAAGGAGCAAGAAGAATTCGAGTTAGAGAGTTGAAAGCATTTAGTACAGGTGAAATTATTTTTAGCAGAGTGAAGAACAGACTTAGCACGATTCCGGGCAGAAACGTATAAAAAATGTGATTCAGGGGTGGGTTGGCTCTGGTACCTTTTATAAGTACGTCAAAGATTTTTTTATAGTAAGTAGAATTAGGAGATAAGTAAACAGTGCAGATATATTTAGTCAGAGAATGACAGGAAAGCCGAAGCCAGAGTGTAGAGAATTCAGAAGAATCGAGTTCAGGAACACGACAGCAAGGTAAGTTGTTGCATGTATATACACAACAGCCACCTTTGGCTTTGAAATGAGTAAAGAGAAAGTAGGAGGATATAGAAAAGGGTCTGCTATCAGTTGCCTCAGACAGCTGAGTCTCAGTTAGAAAAAGAAGGTGAGGTTTAGAGAAGGAGAGGTGGTGCTCAACAGAGCAAAAGTTAGAGGAAAGGCCATGAATGTTGCAGAAATGAAGAAGTGAGTCAGACAGTGGTTCCAGGCATCCTGAGTCGTCACCGGGACGTACAATCTATAGCTAAATTGCTTTGGCAGAGACAACAGGCAATGAGATGTCTGGTACAGTGATGTCTACCAACAGCAGGAAAAGTACGGGGCACGTAGTGCAACCGACACTGGTCAGGGGAGTGTCGACCTACCTGTCTGGTCTTACACTGTGGTGGCTATGTCTGCCACTGATCTACACGACGAGGACTTTTTTTCTAAAAAGTAACTACAATGTCTGCAGCATGTGACACTGGAGTGTGCATGGGGGAGTGTCTCTGAATCTACAACACTTTTGAAATGTGTAAATTGTGTCAATATAATATTCCAGTGAGTAACTAAACATATAGTTGATGAAATTTTGAGCACTGTACTGTGTTGCAGCCATTGTTGCTGATCAACACAAGTCTCTCTGTCCGCATAGACCCATCAACTGCAGGCAAGCAACGCCCCTGGAGGGTCATCCCATACAGTGAACCAATTGTGCATTGCAGCTGACAGAACCTTGCTGCAGGGAGGTGGGAGGAAATGTGTAGAGGTTTGGTTCCTTGATGGGTACTTCATTTCCATCTCCAGTTAATGGACACCATAACAGACTCCACTTCAACCTGTGACTTGGTATTATGGTTACCACCGACCGTTCCAAACGGTTTCCCGGGTTGCAGGAATTAGTTAGTCTTGTCAATCAGTGTACAGGTACTTGATGTGGAAATAATAATAATAAAACGTGACAAGAAAGAAGACAGATATGGGAAAAGAGTAGGGCAGACACAGATGCAGAATGAGAGAGGGTTAGAAAGAAGCAAGCAGCACTACACCAAGTGAGTGGATGATAGTCACCAGCATCCCACAAAAAAAGTGAACATCAAGTTCACTAGGAATTCTTATCTAGATGTGGAAACCACTAGAAAAATACTGTAAATGACAGTGAAATAGCATGTATGGAAGTATAAATAAGTAGTCAGCTGTGTAAATACCATAATCACACAGAGCGTCAAAGCTATCTTCTGGGTAAGAGAATTAGTGTAGCCCCCATGAAATCAATCTATCTATCTTGCCAAACGACACAATCCTGCAAGGGGCGGCCACTTGACTCTGAGTTATTTGTTTCATGGGGAGGAGCACCAACCCTCCACCAACCCACTTGTTGACACGTAGGGAGCACGTATAGTTAGTTTATATGGTTACCACCCAGCGCTGTAAATGGTTTCTTGGCTTACAGGAAATGCCATAAGAAAAATACGTTGAAAACCAAATGCAATTAAGTACAAACAGGTGAAGCCAACTTTGTAAAAATTACACTTATGTGGGATGTCAGAACTCGCATTACCGTACGAAAGCTGGAAATCTGAGCGATATAGCATCTAAGTGCAGATAAAAATGTCTATCTATCTATCTATCTATCTATTGCCAGACGCCTCAATCCCGTTTGGGGTGGCCACAAACAAATCGCCTCCAAGTCGCCCTGTCCCCCGCCATTTCACTGCCCTGCTCCCAACTCACACCCCCCTCTCTCATATACCTCTCCACCCCATCCTTCCATCTCATCCTCGGCCTCCCCCTCCCTCTTCCCCCCTCCACCTCACTCACATACACTCTCTTCGTCAGTCTTTCACCCTCCATCCTCTCCACATGGCCAAACCACCTCAGTGTGTTCCTCATAACGCTTCCTATCACATCCACATCCACACCACAACGCTCCTTTATATCCTCATTCGTCAGCCTGTCTCTCCACGTGACTCCACAGGCTCCTCTTAAATAACTCATTTCCACTGCTCTCACTCTTGACTTGTGTCCTTCCAACAATGTCCAAGCTTCACTTCCGTACGTTAGAGTTGGTATCACAATACTGTCATGTAGTAACTTTTTCACTTCCATGCTCACTTCCTAGTTTCTTATCACTGCTTTCAAGGAACCAGCAACCTTCTTCCCTGCTGTACCCTTTCAAGCACTTCACCCTCCAAACCTCCATCCTTACTCATCACACTACCCAAATACTTAAACGTACTCACATTTTCCAATTCCTCACCATCTAACCTCGCTGTACATTCACTAACTACACCTCTCTCAAAGACCATCACTTTACTCTTCCCTACATTCACCTTTAGGTTCCGTTTCTTACACACTCTCTCAAACTCATCCACCAAGCCTTGCAGCTCCCCTTCGTCTTCACTCAACAACACAGTATCATCTGCAAACAACAGTACAGGGAGTTTCCAAACACTATCCTCTCTCACCAGGGCCACTCCAACATCCACTACCCTACCTTGTACCTCTTTTATTACCCCATCCATGTACAGATTGAACAACCATGGAGACATGACACATCCCTGTTTCAAACCAACTTTCAAAGAGAAAAATTCACTTACAGTAGTTCACCATCCACACGCACTGCAGCCTTCGCACCATCGTACATACTCTTCACAGCATTCAACAACTTCCCATCTACTCCATATATTCTTAACACTTTCCACAATCCTTGTCTATCCACCCTGTCATATGCTTTCTCCAAATCCATGAAAGCCGCATACAACTTCTTTCCCTTCTCTAGAAACTTTTCCACTAAAGATCTAAGAATGAATATCTGATCTACACAACCTCTTCCCTTCCTAAAGCCTCCCTGTTCTTCTCCAACTAATTTCTCTGTTCTTTCTCTAACTCTATCTATAAGTATCCTACCATACACTTTTCCTATTATACTAAGAAGACAAATGCCCCTATGATTACCACACACTTCTTTTTCCCCTTTTCCTTTGTACAAGGGAATAATTATACCTGACTTCCAATCCTCCGGGACTCTACCTTCCTCCCAGGCCAATCTGCACATCTTCCACATCCATTCTACTACTATCTCTCCCCCATGCTTCAGCATTTCACCACACACTCCATCAATTCCTGGGGCTTTCCCCGATTTAACTTTCTTCATTGCTTCCACAACTTCTATCCAACTGATTTCTTCCTGTCTTCTCACCTCCTCCTTCTCCCAGCCATTCCCCAGCCACTTATACTCGCATTACTTCCATCCTCTATGTTCAACAATTCCTTAAAGTGTTCTCTCCATCTGTTCACTTTTTCTCCCTTCTCCACTAGTAATCTACCATTTTTATCTTTCACTCCCCTGGTAACTTCACTTCCACCTTGTCTTACTCTTTTCACTTCTCTCCAGAACATTTTCTTACAGTCCCTCCACTTTACACTCAAATTCCTTCCAAATTCCTCATCCACTCTCTTCTTACTCTCTCTTACTAATCTTTTCACTCTCTTCCTTTCCACATATAACTCTCTCTTCCGCCTCTCAACTTCTTCCACGCCCCTATTTCTCACCCATTCATTGTATGCTTTTTTCTTTTGTGCCACAGCCTGTTTCACCTCTTCAGTCCACCACGCTGTTCCTTGCACCCCCCTCCGCCTTCTCTTCCTTCCACACACCACATCACATGCTGCACATATTTCTTCTGTAAATATCTTCCCATCTGCTCCAATTCATATTTGCCCAATCGTTCCTCCACTTCTCTCTTATACTCTGCCTTTTTCTCATCCTCTTGTAACCTTTCCACTCTCCTTGCAACAACTCCTTCCTCTCGTCTTTCCCTTCTTCTATTCCTCCATCTCACTTGCATCCTAAGTCTGGCCACCACCAAGTAGTGGTCAGAAAGTCCACTCCCCCAACCTCTATACACTCTTGCATCCTTTACACATCTTCGCATCCTTTCATCCACACACACATAATCAATCATTGCCTTCCTTTCATTCAGTTCACCACCCACCCTTCTCATCACTCGCCATGTATACCTGTGGATCATTTTATGCCTGAAGAGGGTATTGGCTATCACCAACCCCCTCCCAGCACAAATGTCCACTAACGCACTCCCATTCTCATCTATCTCGGCAGGCACACCCCACTCACCAACTATTCCATCCACCTTCACATTACCAACTTTACCATTCATATCACCAATCAAAAACACTCTCTCATTCCTTCCAAACTTTTCCATGCACACTTCCACATTTGTCCAAAACTCTTCTCTCACTCTTCTAGCACGATCTTGCGTTGGCGCATACACACACACAATCGCCCACATTTGTATTCCAACTTTCAACTTTACCCACACAATCCTTGACCCAACTGATCCATACTGTCTTATGCTCCTCTTCCTAAAATGTCCTTTAGGAAAAATATTAGGATAAGTTATTAAATAAGTAGACAGAATTGAGATTAACTTATTAAAAAATTATAGTCACATGGGATTTGATAAAATAATTTTTGTGTAAGAAAATTAGCAATAAGACATTGAAATAGCGTAATAGTTCCTAAAATGTGGTCTCACCATATTTTCTGTGTAAGAGAATTAACAATAAGACATTGAAATAGCGTAATAGTTCCAAAAATATGGTCTCACCATACCTGACATTTTCCTTACATTAGTCTTCCTGTCAGCGTTTTCTCTCTTGTCAACACACTCTTATCACTTTAACTTATCCTATAACCCCAGTAAGAACTGTGGACCCCTCCAAGGAGAGGTATCTGTGGCACTGTGGTGTTGCATACTGGGAGACCCTCAGACACTAACTGTTTCATTTTCCCGGTTAAATGAACCAAGAGCTATCTAACTGTGCTTCTCACAGTATGATGGTTATTCTCTCAGTCATGGAACATTCACTTCTTTCTCTTATCCTCTGATTAACTTAAAAAGGCCTAGGTTTAATCACACAAGGAGGAGGACTGTAAATGGTACCCGTGCTAACCCACCATTGAATCTCGTCTGTTTTATGTTTCTGCACATATTCTTCCTAAGTCTGATCTTAGCCGTACTGACTCAGTTTCTTCCCGCTCCTTCTGGCATCTTGCTAAAAAACATTTCTAATAGTTGTACTTCTTCCTCCTTCCTTCTTTTCCACTCTGAAGGGTCTGTGTCTGTTTTTTGTTGATAAGGTAGAGCTTATTGCCTTGGCATTCTCCTCCAGTTCTACATTGGACAGGTTTGATGCGTTCCCTCCATCTCCTACCTCCCTCTGACTTCATTATGCCTGACGTTATAATTTCTACAAAAATGTACCTTCTGCCCTCACTAGCCTAAATAAAATTAAGCAGTATAGGCCTTATGGCAGCCCTGCTGTCGTTCTCAAAAGCTGTTTTGTGCCCACACATTATATACGAATGATAAATAGAACGCGATGAGCAGAGGCGGGACAAGAAGCAGTGTAGATTAGAAAAAACGGGACAGGACAAGTAAGGTTGGAGAGGAGAGATAAAGACAAGGGTAGGAGGGCATCGCAGAGCAAAAAGGAGAGAACACAGCAAGAAGAGATATGCAAATAGATCAGGATGGGATAGGTTAGTTCAGAGTACGACAGAAAAGGCAGGATAATTAAGGTAGGTTAGGGCGAGGCCAGTCAGGAAAGGAAAATGTAGACTGGACTGTACAAAGCAGGGAAGAGCAGGGCAGTACGGAGAAGAGTAAGACAGGTTCTGGCAAGCAGACAAGGGCATTTCAGGGGTAGGGCAGTCTAGGGCAAGTACCACAAGGAAAGCAGGAAATGACAGGAATATTAGACAAAGAAGGCATAGCAGGGTAGGCAAAATAGGACCGACCAAGAAGGCGGGACAAGGCAGAACACATCAGGCAGGAGAGGATGGTAAGCAGCAGGGATGGGCATGGCAGGGCTGAGCACTCCCAAGTGGCACAAAAAAAGGCCAATGTATAACTGAGAAGAGTAGAGGAAAGTCGAGCACGGCAGGGTTGGGCAGGGCAAAGTAAGGTAAGCAGGAGTCTGGCAAGGAAGGACAAGGAAACTTTTGAGCTATGACGAAGCCATGACTTTATATTTCTGTTACTTCTAGAAGATCTAATTTTACTGTGCAGAAAATTGTCGTATGGGAGGAGTTATATTTAACCCCTCACACGAGAGATGAGGGAACGTCTCGTAAAGTGAATGGCAAGCTCACGTGAGTTGTAAGAAAATAAAGACGATGCCACCAGGTTAGAAATACTAAGACATACCAATATTCCCATTAGAATGATATCATGCCCGCTGACATACAAATATTCCCATTAGAATGATACCATGCCCGGTGACATACAAATATTCCCATTAGAATGATATCATGCCCGCTGACATACAAATATTCCCATTAGAATGATACCATGCCCGCTGTTTTACTCTTGCAATAAAAAGATAATCTGACCCACCTTAGGAAAGAAGCTGGTTTGCCATTTATCGATCGGGCAGGGAAAGCCACCATTAATACGGAATTTCCCTAGAGGGGTTCCCCAGGGCTTCCTTCTCTCATTTACACTTTTCAGCCTATACAGTACATGCAGGGTATTCTCACATTACAGACACGCATAAACATTCCTTATATGCAGATTATATTACCATAGCAGCTACACACCACATTTCAGAAACGGTCAGTTTGGTGAAAAAAAAAAAAAAAACTATAATAGGCTTCATGGATTTATCACAGATAACAAGGTGACGATTGCTTCAGCCAAATCCACCACCATACTCATCACCAGTGACTAACTACTAACACAGGCACACCCCCTAACATCACACGTAACGATATACCTGTGCCACATATTCCCGACAACTAAGATCCTTAGAGCGACATATGACACTGCAGTCACCTTCAGAGATCAAATATAAGACATCTAGAGGCAATGAACCCCAAGACTAAACACACTTAAGGCACTTACACGGAGTAATTTTAGACGACAGGAGGAAACAGTCCACTAATTCAACAAATAACATATTAGGTCAGTGATGTCCTACGTTTGGATTCCAGTTTTATCTAACATCCATTACAACGCCTTGTCAGCAATATGGAACAACGCTGTATGTAACAGCATTGATTGCACCAACCAGTAATACTCCCATAGAACACTTACGCTGAAAGTAAAATCTGCGTTAGAAAATATTTCAATATGAGAGCCATACTCTTGTATACAGCAGTCGGTGCTAACATACAACACCCCTGCCAATATATAATTAAATCACGCAGTACAACTATGCAAAAAAAATCATCACACCACAAACATTAATAACATCTCTTCAATAATATCCCACCTCCAGACACTCTTGCACTAACAGTGAAAGGACACTTACATACCCACTTCATGCGAAGGGCCATACAACAACTTGATCGACCACAGTGTTATAACCTCATCCCACCTCATGACGTTCAAGCATTAGAAGCATCCTCAGATAGATATAACTGAGTTCACTTACCTAGGATTAGATCAGGACATCAACCAACCCTCCTAAATTATCATCTTAGATTTGGGTTGAGTGGAATCAAAGACTTATGCCCAGCTTCCAGAATAAAACCACACATCTTGTTACACATAATGTAGCACTGTGCAGCACATGTCTCAGTAAGACGCAGAGACAACAGCAACGGTGTGGGAACCTATGAGAAAACCTTCTAGGGCCGGTTGCTTATCTGGAGTCGATGGTTCTTCTTGATCAGGCAGACCAGGGTTAACCAGCAACAGGAACGAGAACTCAACTTGGCAAATATGGCCTGGAGGGAAAAGATTATCTAAAAAATAATTTTTTCATGTACTGTGCGGCTTACCGCAGGATAACTAACTGCATGACAGTAGGAAAAATTATGTAGCCTAAATGAGGCGTCATCTTAATGACGACGTTGTTGTTATTGCTGGTGGTGTTGTTTTTGTTGTAATGGACCAAAGTGTACACCCAGTGTTTAGAAATTAAAATAATCGTAATAACTTACAATTTATCACCTTATTAGATCTGTAGGGGTTTGAGGCTAGGCTACTGAGTTCGGATACGGAAGGCTACAGTTACCAATACCTCGCCCTTGACTGGTGTTATGAGAAAGAAAAAACAGTCATCCTTTACATGTAAATCCTTATGAGCGAAATCCAATTTTTGTGCCAAACCCAATACAGCACCGTGAGTACATCTGGTAATAACTGTGGTTAACTCTCAAATTTTGAATGAAATAATTGAGTACAAGATAATATTAATTTTGGTTTATCCAAAGGTATCATTACATCTAATGAGTGGATAGTGGGAGTCTCATCCTACCACCATCATCATCATTATCATCATCATCATTATCATTGTATGATGTTATATTAAATCATCCTATTTATCATCATAATAACTACGCATAATCACCCAGACTCTGACTCAATAATGGTTAAAATGATGTACTCATCATGTTGAGATTGAAAGATACAAAGGAAATCAGTTGCTAATGTCAGATCCAGCTGTAAAATGCCGCCTGTGTGCCTCCTCCCCCTTCCCCACTGCTCCCCCTTCTAGTCTTCATTAGCTGTTTCTTTTCCCTCCCCTCTTGCTTCTCCCCCATCTCTCCCTCACATAACAAAATGGGTTCGGCAATAAGAAAAAAAAGTTGATCTGCGCTGGGGCGTTGTGCCCATGATGGATACCGGTATATAAGGCACAGGGTTGAGCGCCTACTCCAGTGGTTGGTGAGGGTGCAAAGTGGGTGGAGTGTCTGGCAGTGGGATATCACTGTCAGGGTAAGGCTTCACAACGAACAACCAGTTACCAGTAATGTACAAAAATTAGACGAGCGGTGGTAAGATATGGCCAGTAAAAAAGCGTATTGATTTTAGAATCCTGTTTAATACTACTGGTCAACCTCCACTGTATAATGATTCATATTATAACTATGATAGTTGTTTTTCAAAACATTCCATCACAGAAAAAGACATTGTACATAAAAAATATCAAATCCTGCTGATACTGAAAGTACTGTTAATTACCATGCAATGATTGAATATTTTAATGATGTATCAGTTAAATGAAAGACTCTGTGTTAAAACAAATCACAAATTTTACACATACCAGAATAATTACTCACTCGTGACAGTTATATAATTTTAAGTATTCACATAAATTTTGTCAAAGAATTCAAAACACAACATTCCGATCCGTACCACGATTTTTTTCCATGTACAGTTTGCCTTCATAATTATGGGATTATTTTCACAAAAAATTTTAAATTAAATTTCACCACCTGCACAGCGCACACAAAGGTACAGTTATAGCGTTTCTAAACATCGTTTTAAAAAATCTTCTGGACTAAGTGTCTATTTTTCCGTCAAAATATTAATTCTTTCCCTCTGCTAATGACTGTTACTCCTTATACCTCATCAGTATCTTCTACCTTCATATTCTTTAAGATTTTTCACGACTTATTTTACTGCAGCCATTGTTACAATCAAAGGAATTTCATTCCACTGTTTTGCACCACCATATCTTGTAAATTGTGTGTGTGTGTGTGTGTGTGTGTGTGTGTGTGTGTGTGTGTGTGTGTGTGTGTGTGTGTGTGTTGTTACCTAATTGTACCTAATTGTTCTTACCTAATTGTATCTTTACAGGAATGAGTCAAGCTCGTACTGTCCCGTGTGTTAATCCATATTTATCGTACATATCCTTAAATTTGTGAATTGCTTTGGCACACACTATTTCATTCGGTAGTGCATTCCATTGATCAATTGCTCTGTTTGGGAAACTGAATTTCCTTACGCCTTTATCATCTCTCTTCTTATGCAGTTTTTTGCAGTGTCCTCTTGCTGATGCTTCCCCATATGTTAAGTAATCATTTATGTATATTTTCTCCTTCCCTGATATGCATTTATATAGCATTATCATGTCACCTCTTTTCCTTCTCTCCTGTAGTGTTGGTAGATTCAGTTTATTTAGTCTTTCTTTGTAGCATAGGTCCCTTAAGTTTGGTATCCATCTTGTAACGGCCCTTTGAACTTTTTCAATCTTGTCTATGTGTTTTTTGAGATGAGGACTCCAGACTACTGATGCATACTCCAGGGTTGGTCTAATGAATGATGTTATTATCCTTCTTAGCATAATCTTCATTTATGTATGTGAATGCTATTCTCATATTTGCAAGCGGTGTATACATGTTCCCTACCTTCTCGCTGATGTGGTCAGCCGGAGATAGTCTGTTATTGATAATCACACCTAGGTCCTTCTCTCTTTCTGTTGTGTATACGGTTTTATTTCCTAACGTATAATCCCAATCAGGTCTTTTTCCACTTTTAACAAACTTGATTACATGACACTTGTCCACATTGAATTCCATTTGCCATGTATTACTCCATTCATGAAGTTTATGTAACTCTTCTTGTAGCTCTTTACAAGAGTCTGTGTTAGTAATTCTCCTTTGTATTTTTGCATCATCTGCAAACATATTCAGATAGCTTTCATTTCCAGTGTTACTGTTTATATCATTTATATACACTAAAAACATGATTGGTGCCAGCACTGAGCCCTGTGGTACTCCACTAGTCACTTCTTTTCATGATGAGTAGTTTCCCCTTAGTACTGTTCTCATTTCTCTTTTTATGAGAAAATCTTGCATCCAACAAAACAGTTTGCCTCGAATTCCTCCTTGATGGTACAGTTTCCATAAAAGTCCATGGTGTGGTACTGTGTCAAATGCTTTCTTGAAATCTAAATAGATACTGTCCACCCATCCTTCTCTTTCCTGTATTGTGTTTGTTACTCTGTCATAGTAGCTCAAGAGATTAGTAACACATGATTTTCCTTTTCTGAAACCAAACTGTCTTTCTGTTATCATACTGTGTTCTTCTAGATGATTTACCCAAGCTTTTCTTATAAGCTTTTCTAATACCTTGCTTATAACACCGGTCAGTGATACTGGTCAGTAGTTGAGTAGATTTTGTCTATTTCCTTTCTTGAATAAGGGGACAATATTTGCTTTCTTCCAAATATCAGGTAGTTTACCTTGACTCAAGGATTTCCCCACTGTAGGGGGTCACCTTGACGTGGTGGTGGGCCTTGAAGCATGGTTGGCAGTGCCACGTTCTTGGGAGGCAAGCCTTCCTTTGTAGGGTTTGGCATTTGTCGGCCTTGTGGACGAAGCACCCCCTACATCACTGGTAGAGGAGGCCTACTGGTGATGTCAGTCCCTGCCCATTTGCCATCTAGGGCGGGACTGTTGCCTCCCCACGTGTTTGCCGTGCGTGGCGTCCCGTAATGCTGGGAGACGGGAGTCCTGGAGGTTGAGTGATGCTGCATGGTGCGCCCTGCAGCTAGCAATACACCTCTTTGGTCCCTTATTCTGGCTAGACGGGTGGCCTGGTTGGGCCCGACCAGGTCAATCGGCTGGTCACTGGCTAGCCATCCAGGCTAGTCACCTAGTGGCTTTAGGGTCAAGCGGGCACTGGGGGACCTGGTGGCTCCTATCGTCCTGGAGTCACCCTTGTCAGGGTCCCTTGGTGGTTACCTGCGTATACTTTCCCACTACCTCTAGGGTCGCCAGTGGTGCTTTCCCTGGCATATGGCCTCCCCTTGTTGGGCTCCATGGTGGGTGGAGGGGTGGGGGAATGAAGGTGGTTTATTTTGAATATGGCCTTGTATAAATCTTTTACAGCTGACGACCCTGGTTCCGTCCCTGACCATCCATTACAGTCTCCCTCCTGTGTGCCTCCTGTGCCTCTGGCTGGTGAGGCCCATATTGCCACCCTGGAACCATACCTTCCTGGTTCCAGTGGTTTACAGTCAGTGGCCACTGCAAAGAAGAGCCGGCAACAGACAACATATTGTGGACATGCCCGTGAGGTCCTGCCAGGTGTCTTTGAGAGGGTTGATTTCGCAAGGTACTACACCGTTCGTACTTTGGATGGTCAGCCTATTGGTAATCTGGACATATTTACTATTCATCGGCGCATTGCGTCAATCTGTGGGAGGGAGCCGAAGATCTCACCTCGGGGGGATGGTAGCCTCCTAGTGGAGGTTACATCCCCTGAGGAGGGTTCCTGGCTGGCTGCCCAGTGTAAGGACCCGGATGCACTGTTCACTTGTGTTCCCCATGCCTTTTTTAATCATAGTCAAGGTGTTGTTTTCTCAAAAGACTTACTCCGATACAGTGAAGAGAAGCTGCTTGAAGAACTCCAGGTCCACAGGGTGGTTAAAGTGGAAAGGTTTCAGAAGAAGGTTGATGGTGTTCTTACCCCAACTCCATCCTTGTTGCTGACGTTCGACTGTACTGTTCTGCCTTCATCCATCAAGGTGGCTTGGTTGTCCCTTAGGGTCAAACCCTTTGTCCCAAATCCACGACGCTGCTACCACTGTCAGATGTACGGGCATGTTGGGCGAGCCTGTCGTCATTTGCAATAGGGCCTCCCAGTGGTGTGTGTCAGTTGTGGAGCATCCACTCATGCAGGACAGGACTGTCCTGGACCTGTTTGTTGTTTGCACTGTGGCGAGGCACATCCTGCTTCATCTAAAGACTGTGCCCGGTTTTGCTTGGAGAAAGAGATCTTCCTCATCCGTAATCGGGATAAAATAAGCTTTCCTGAGGCCAGGAGTAGAGCCATGTCATCTGTTTTCCGTAATGGAGTGTCTTATGCGTCAGTTTTGTCCGGTCATAGCCGTCCTCATCGTCCTGTCCAGCAGCAGACTCGAGTTCCTCCTGTTGTTTCAGCTCATATGCCTTCATCTGTCGATTCCATGCCAGTGCAACAATATCCCACACTTGCGACGGTTGCCGCTACAGTTCAAGACTCGACCTCTACATCTATGGTATCCCCTAGTAGTCATGGTGCACATTCTTCATTTGCTAAACGTCATCGTGGTTCTTCAGAGTCTTTGAGTCTTGAAGATCCTCCAAGCAAGGTGTCAGTCATGGAGTCCACATCCTCTGTAGTTAGTCCATCTGTGCAACAGCCCTCGGACCCTGCTTCTGGGTCTTTGGGGGCTTCTGGGGTGTCAGGTCAGTCTGGCACCTCTTCCTCCGGGGAATTGGATGTTCCTCCTCCGGTTACCTCTGAGGATCCTGTCCTGCCCCCTCCACGTTTGGAGGCCAGGACCCCAATCCCTCCTGCTCAACCTCTTGGTTCACTGGGGGCCCCGGGCAGGGTTCGGAGTAGCTCTTCCTCTCCTGCTGGGCAGCGACAGGTGTCGGTGAAGTCTCCCAACACTTTGCAGACCCCAGGCCCTCGTTCTAGCCATGCTGCTGCCCGTGGCAAGCCCCTTAGTGGGCGTATCCGCATTCCCAAGAAGATTGTCTCCCAGAGTCGCTCAGTGGTTTCCACTAAGTGACCCTTTCTTTTGTGTATATAGTTCCTCCATTTTAATATTTTTAGTATTTTTTGTTATGGTTTTCTGTTTGTCCCTCTCCCCTGCCCCTTTTTTTTCAATAGTTTTAATGGCTAATATTATTCAATGGAACTGCCGTGGTTTACGAGCCAACTGGGAGGAACTCCGTTGGCTTCTGGCTGAGTATTCACCTGTGTGTGTTTGCCTACAAGAGACAATGGTTGGTGATGCTGCGCCTCCCAGTCCACCTGGTTACCAAGTTTTTTATTCAGATCCTCTTCCTGGACAGGGTCATGGTGGGGGTGTGGCTATTCTAGTACGCAGTGACATACCTTTCACTGCTGTGAATCTTAACACTCCACTGCAGGCTGTTGCTCTCCAGATTTTCCTTCCCCATCGTTATACTGTGTGCTCTTTGTACCTCCCTCCTAGTGCCACTATTGAGAGGGTTGATCTTGAAAATCTTATTCGTGCACTTCCCTCACCCTATTTCTTGCTGGCTGACATGAACAGTCATCATCCCCTGTGGGGTGGCTCCACAGCTGATGCTAGAGGTACTATGTTAGCCTCCATTGTGGAGGATGTGGACCTGTACATTTTAAATTCTGGTGAAGTTACTTACTTCCATAGTCAAACGGGTATTTTTACTTCTATTGATTTGTCTCTGTGCTCTGCAGGGATAGCCCTGAATTTTACATGGGCTGTGTTACCAGACTTACATGGCAGTGACCACTTCCCTAATTTATTAAGATCGACACTGAGTGTGCCTTGGCGTCGTCTTCCCCGCTGGCGCTTGGATAGGGCGGTCTGGCCGGTTTTTGAGGAGCTGTGTTCCCCGAACCGATGTGTGGAGGATTTTGTCAGCACTGATGCTGCTGTTGAGTATTTCACAGACTTACAACACTCGGCGGCACTGCAGAGTATTCCGAGAACAGCTGATCACTTTCCTTGCCGTCCAGTTCCCTGGTGGACTGATGAGTGTGCTTCTGCTGTTCGGGCTAAACGTGCTGCTTTCTCCCGACTTCGTCGTCACCGAGGTGACCCTGGTTACTTAGCGGCATATAGGAGGGCCCGAGCTCATGCCCGGCGGGTTATGAAGGAGGCTAGGAGGAAGTCTTGGGCATCATTTGTTTCTTCAATTTCTTCACAGACTCCTCTCACAAAAGTGTGGAAACGGGTGAGGAAGATTTCAGGGAAATTTCCCATTCCCTCTCCTCCTGTTTTATCTCATGCAGGTGTGGTGGTGGCTCATTCTTCGTCTGTTGCCGAGATATTTGCAGCTCATTTTGCTAATGTCTCTAGGAAGGACAACTCATCCCCGTCGGCACGCCGCCGATGGCACCTGGAATCTTTGGGCATTAGTTTTCCATCTACTGCGGAGGAGTCATATAATGTTGCTTTTTCTGCTTCTGAACTTCAGATGGCATTGTCGCAGTGTCGCGACTCGTCTCCAGGCTTGGATGATGTCCCATATGCCTTCTTACACCACTTGCCTGATGCAGCCCTTCATTTTCTGTTGTCACTGTATAACAGAATTTGGTGCAATGGTGGGTTTCCGACCTCATGGGGTGTTGCTGTGGTTCTCCCCATCCCTAAGCCGGGTAAGGATCACTTGCAGGCCACTAATTATCGCCCTATCTCGGTGACGTCTTGCCTTTGTAAGGTCCTCGAAAAGATGGTGAATAGTCGGCTCGTGTGGTACTTAGAGAAGGGTGGTTACTTGTCTCCAGTCCAGTGTGGGTTTCGGAAGATGCGGTCGACCACAGATGCTCTCCTTTCTTTAGAATCTTCCATCTGCCAGGCTTTTGCAACTAACCAGCATCATATCACAGTGTTCTTTGATTTGGAGAAGGCGTACGACACTTCCTGGCGTCATGGTATATTGCAATCTCTTTATGAGTTTGGTCTCCGTGGGCAACTCCCCACTTTTATCCGGGAGTTTTTATCTAATCGTTTTATTCGGGTCCGAGTCGGGAGTGAGCTGTCTACTGCACGTCCCCTTGAGGATGGTGTGCCACAAGGGAGCATACTAAGTGTTACCCTTTTCGCAGTGGCAATTAACAGCGTTATTTCTGTGCTCCCTGATGGTGTTCGTGGCTCTCTCTATGTTGACGATTTATCAATCTCTGTCACTGCCTCACGGATGTCAATGGCAGAAAGGAGGATGCAAATGGCTCTCAACCGTGTCTCTAGATGGGCTGATGAACGAGGTTTTCGATTTTCCTTCAAGAAGACCGTTGCCATGCATTTTTGCCGCGTTCGTGGAGTCCACCCTGACCCAAACCTTTTTTTAGATGGGCGTCGTATTTCGTGTTTAAAGGAAACCCCGTTTTTAGGGCTGATTTTTGACAGCCGGTTGACTTGGGTCCCTCACTTGAGGTACGTAAAAGCTGAGTGTCTCAGAGCATTGGGTCTCTTGAAAGTTTTAGCGCACACATACTGGGGAGCTGATCGCAAGACCCTCCTCCTCTTGCATCAGTCTCTGATTTTATCCAAACTTCATTATGGATGTGAAGTTTATTCCTCTGCCTCAGAAGCCCGGCTTCGTATTTTAGATTCCATACATCATGCTGGTGTTCGTCTCGCCACTGGGGCATTCCGATCTTCCCTGATTTCGAGTTTGTTGGCTGATGCTGGTGTCCTTCCTCTAGACTTGCTCCGCTCTTCCCTTTTGATGAGATGTTGGTATCGCTTATCTCGTCTCCCAGACTCTGTGCCCTTTGTCAAGGTCTCTCAAGATTCTCGGTCACCTATTTTTGCCACTCGGCCATCCTTTCCAAAGCCCTTTGGTTTCAGGGTGCAGTCAGTTATGTCTAGCTTCTCTGTTCCTTCTGTGCCGATCACTCCCCATCGTGTCCCGAGGGTGGGCTACTGGCTTCTCCCCAGGGTGACATTTTGTCGTTTCTTCTCATCCAGTAAGGCCTCCCTTCCTTCTCAGGTCTTATTTTCTCTGTTTTTAGAGCATGCCTCTTCTCATGGGGACTCCATACCAGTTTATACTGATGGATCTAAGTCTGATGTGGATGTGGGCTTTGGTGTGGTGTTTCCCACCTTCTGTCGAGGTGGGAGCCTCCCTGTGACTGCTTCTGTTTTTATGGCTGAGCTGACTGCTATTTTATTTGCCCTTCAGATTCTCTTCACTCTCCCCCACATTGCTTTTACTGTTTTTAGTGACTCACGAAGCGCTCTTTCTGCAATGGAGTCTTTTAATCCCTCTCATCCTTTGGTTTTATCCATTTTAGAGTGGCTTTTCCTTTTAGGGCGTCGTGGACGTCGTGTAGATATCTGTTGGGTTCCAGCTCATGTAGGAGTGGCAGGGAATGAACGAGCTGATCAGCTGGCCAAGGCGGCAGCGGCTCGTCCCCCTCTTGCACAGTCCCCTCTGTATCGTCTGCCTGCTGCAGATATGCGCTCCTTTATTGCCTTCAGGGTTTGGTGCTGTTGGCAGGAGCATTGGGATGCTGTGGGTGCTAATAAGTTGCGCTCGATTTGCCAGAAGGTGGGCTCATTCAGTTACCAGGGCTTCCCTCGTCAATGGGAGACTGCTTTGTGCCGCCTCCGCATTGGCCACACCCGTTTCTCTCACGGTTTTTTAATGGAGAGGGCTCCTCCTCCATTCTGTGATGACTGTCTGGTTCCCTTGACTGTTCGGCACCTGTTGGTGGAGTGTCCTAGTCTTGAGGATTTGCGGCGTCGGTTCCTCTCTGACCACCAATCGGATGGTGGTGTGTATCATCTTTCCTCCGTGCTTGGGGAGGATGCCTGTGTCTTGGGAGGGGCAACCCTCTCCTTTGTGAAGGAGGCAGGACTTCTTAAGGATATTTAGAATTTCAACTTTTTGATTGTGTGGCTTATCCTCTGTTTTTTGTTTTTTGTTTTTTACTTCTTTGTTATACGGCGGCATATGACCCTGGCAGTTGCACCGCCATGATCATTATTTAAAAAAAAAAAAAAAAAAAAAAAAAGACTCAAGGATTTCTTGAAAATTAAAAATAATGGTTTACTTTACTCCTTTGCACATACTCGTAGTACCCAACATGAAATTTCATCAAGACCACTTTCTTTTCCTCTGTCTAATTTACTTAACTCTTCCTGTATTACTTTTTCTGATATTTGTATATCTGGTAGTATGTATGGACATGCATGTTCCACATAGTCCCTCTCAAAATTTTTTTCTTCTGTAAAAACTAATTGGAAATTCTTATTTAGCACTTCACAAATATCTTTCTCTTGTGTGTAGGTGATTCCCTAGTCCGTAATGGATTGTATTATATCTTTTACTTTGATTTTGCTTCTGATGTAGCTGTAAAATAGCTTTGGTTGATCACTACTTTTATTTATGATATCCTCCTCAAACTGTTTTTGGGCTTCCCTCCTTATTCTTGTATAATCGTTTCTTGCCTGTTTGTAATTATTATATGCCCTTTCACTATTGTGTCTTCTGTATCTATTCCACAACAAATCTCTTCTTTCTTTTCATTTTTTACATTCTGTATTGAACCATTTCTGTATTTTCTTATCTGCTTCTTTGTGCTGTGGGATGTACTTCTGGACTCCTATTTCATAAAATTCACAGAATTTTTTATATACAGCATTTTAATCTTGTCCTCTAAGCTAATTTTCCCAATCAACTTTTAAGAAATACTTCTTTGGGTCTTGATAATTTCCCTTTTTATAGTTTAGGCTCTTTTTGTAACTTTCATTGCAGTTAACTAGGTCATATGCTATCCTGAAGTTGTAATTTAGTACTGCATGATCGCTCTTGCCTAGTGGAGGGTGATATATTAAACCGTCAATATCATTTTCTTGCCTAGTAAATATTAGATCTAGCATTGAAGGTACATCGAGTCCTTTTTTTCTGGTGGTTTCCCTTACATGTTGCGTTAGGAAAAACTCTTGCACGAGATCTAGGAGATTTTGGTCTCAACAGCTTTCTTGGCTTATTATATCTAGAGTATTCCAATTTATATTTGTATTAAAATCTCCAGTTAGTATAATTCTTTCCGATTTCTCTTCCATTTCATGTAGCAATGATCTTAAGCTCTGAATTGTACTCTCTGCCAGGTCCTCATATTCGTCTCTTTCCCATGTGTTTGATCTGGGTGGCATGTACAAAATGGCTACAATTACTTTCCCTTCAGATGTGTTGATCTCTACTGGAACTAGTTATACTTGTGATGGTATATCTAGTTTTATTTTATTGACTTTTAGATTTTTCTTAGTTAATATTATAATTCCTCCTCTTTTTTTTAAAATTTCTGTCTCTTCTCCATATATTGTATTCCTCTAAGCTTAGTATGTCATTGGATATCCTTGGTGTTAATTTTGTTCCAGTTAGGCATATTATATGTGGTTCATTTTTTCTGACATAATCATTCATCTCTTGAAATTTAGATACCATTCCATCCACATTTGAGTACATCAACTTTATCGTCTTGTTTATATACTTGTCATGACATGGTTCTACTACCTTCCTCCTTTTTATTCCCTCCTGTTTGTGTACCACTTTCGTACCTGCAATCCTATTACTTTGTAAAAAAATGTGTTCTTCTCCCCTTCTGATCTTCCCTCATTTTTTGTTTTTGCTTCCTCCCTCTTCTCTTTCAGTAATTCCAGTTCCTCTTGTGTTAGGCATCTTTTTATCCATACATTTTTGAACTCCTCTTTTTCCATAAGATTCTTTGCATTTTTTAGTATCTCCTCCACAGTGTTTACACTCTGGAAAGTTACCTTTAAAGGTCTTGTCTTCCTTTTCTCGTATTTCCCAAACCTTTTGTGTTCCTCTATATCTCTACTACAGATTTCCTCTGATACTTCTTTCAGTAAGCTCATAACGTTTGCCATCTCCTTTTTGTCTCTTGTGATCTTGTTTTTTACTTCTTCCTCTTCTATACCAGTGATTACTATAGATTTGTTGATATCTACTGAATCTCTGACTAACTTTGGGTTGTTTTGGATTATTCTTTTCACTTCCTTTTTAATGCTTTTTTTCCTCTACCCTTCTTTCTGAGTCTTTCTTTACTTTCACCATTTCAGCATACGTGGTTTCCACATCATTTTTGTAGCTTTGCACAGCTTCATTCACCTGTGTTATCTTCTCCTCAATATCACTGCTCTGGTCTATCAGACTGCTTACTTGCCTAATTGTCTCTGCATCATTTTTGAACTCTTCCATAATACTCTCGTGATTGACTACTGTACTTGCCATTTCACTCATTTTCTTCCTAAGTGTACGCAATTCCACTGTTAGTTCACTAATGGTTGTGTCTTTCTTGTTGGCCTCCCTTCCTAGTTTTTCTATTTCTTCCTTTTGCAAGTGCATCTGCTTCTTTATTTCATCAATTTCATTTTTGAAAGCCATCTCCAGTTTGTGAACACGTTTAACCAGTCTAGAGTCTCCACTTCAACCAGTTCTTGGTGGAAATCATCATCTTGCTTTCTACCTTTATCCCTTTTCTTTTCCAAATTTGCTTTACTGAAGTATGTGTCCATTTTGCAATATTAAAAGCACAGAATACTTACTGTACATTCCCTGGCACAGTTGTAGTCTAAACAAACCTCAGCTGACTGAGCGCATTCTTTCGCCACTCGGTTCTCTTTTCTGTTTGAACATGTCTTGTTTAAACTTAATATTTTTTTTAATAATAAAAAATCATTTAGTCTAACCTGGTACAGAGCTTGACTCATATAAAGATACTAATTTAGGTAATGCCACTGGCCGTGCTGGCTCGGTATGGAGCACTTTCAGCGCATGTCTGTCCTCCTTGACTCCTTGTGTGTGTGTGTGTGTGTGTGTGTGTAAAAGAACAAACCAGAGGCCAGGAGCCTGCAAATTGTTCCCTCAAAGAAAAAATAAACACAAGATAACTGAGAGCCCGATAATTTCCAGATGCCTGGACCCATTGTTTTTGAAAGACTGGAGATCATAGGCAGTAAGCAATACACAAAGCTGAGAATAGCGCCGCTATTAGTAGCGGCAGTACATAGCACCGCTGCTATTATAATAGCGATGGTGGTAACACCATTACTTTTTGTAGCCAGTAGCAGAACTGAGAGCGCCGCTACTTTTTTGGCCATACTCACGCGTTACTGCGCTCCTCGCTACTCACGCGACGAATACACACACACACACACACCTCTAACTATCCCCGTCTCTAACTCCCGCTCTCTTCCTCACTCTCTCAGACTAATTCTTACTCACTGCGTTAGTATTTCGTAACAGTATGTTACTTTCAGTTTAAAGTAGTGGAAAAAACATTACTATTGTATAAATAGCCTTTAAAAGAAAGCTCCAGTTCATTTTTAGTTTCGTTTTCGTACATATCTTAAAATAGGTATCATTGAAAATATAATAAATCTGTATAATATGTATCAATGGTAGGCCACATTTTTTGCCTTTTATTTAAGTATTTAACTTTCAGTAGGTATACTAGGCAACAATGTAAAAGAACATTTGCTACATTATGCAGTAAATATCCGGTAGCTTTTTCCTGTACCTTCAGCTCTAAGCTTCATTAAAGTGACACCGACATGTGTATGATGTTTCTTTTATTTTCAGTATAAGTATATTGACACTACTGGAACACAACATAACCACTCAGACTGACTAATATTATCAAGAGAGTATATAGTGTATTGCTGTATCACAGATTTTTGTTAACCTTTTCTTCGTGGTTTGAACCATATGATAGTGCCATTCTATAAGGTTTGTTTTTGACAGATTTCATTACACACCGGCGGTGCACGTGGCACGTGACACGCACCAAGTGCAGCATGTCGAAAAACATCAAAAGAGGGCCACAGGCAAGATAGTTTGTCGTAAAGGCATGAAACTTGGTAGGTAGATGGCCATCAATATACTCTAGGCATACTCTGGGTGTAAGGCGACATTTCAATGCTTTTGGATTTAAATGGCCTCGCTCATACCTCGCCGACAAAGGCGTTGGCTGGTAATAATGACCGACATGGGTTCTGCAAGTCCATAAAAACCATCTATGGGCCAACCAAATACAACATAATCGCTATTTGATCAGCCAGAGAAAAGCTCCTTAATCCCCACCATCCTAATTCTTATCAACCTGATTACCTTCTCTGAGTCGTTGTTTTAGGACTTTTTTAAAATATTGAGTTAATTTTTTTTTCTTTATCAGATCAAGTGTTTCTGAGCTAGAACTTTTTATCACACTCGTCTTTTTGTAATTAACACCTCTTGGATGGGTGTGAGGGCTGTGATAATTCACCAGCACCGTGGGAAATAGACGGGTGTGAATCCGCCATTGCTGGGCTACAGACGACAACTGAATTACTAAATATGCGGTATTTGGCAACTGCGGTGTGGTAGGGCTTGGCAACAGCTCTTGGTGGCATAAAGGAGACGTAATGTTCCCATGGAAACCATTGGCACTTCCTTGTGCTTGACCCCCCTGAGGGGGGTCACCTTGACGTGGTGGCAGGGCTTGAAGCATGGCTGGCAGTGCCACCTACTTTGGAGGCATGCCTACTTTTGTAGGGTTCGGCATTTGTCAGTCTCGTGGACCAAGCACCACCTACATCACTGGTGGAGGAGGCCTGCTGGTGATGTTAGTCCCTGCCCACTTGCCATCTAGGGCGGGACTGTTGCCTCCCCACGTGTTGGCTTTGCATGGTGTCCCGTAATACTGGGAGATGGGAGTCCTGGGGGTTGAACAATGCTGCAGGATGCACCCTGCAGCTAGTAATACACCTCTTTGGTCCCTTATTCTGGCTAGATGGGCGGCCTGGTTGGGCCTGACCAGGTCAATCGGCTGGTCATGCGTTGGCTAGGGTCAAATGGGCACTGGGGGACATGGTGGCTCCAATCATCCTGAGGTCACCCTAGCCCACGTCCCCCGGTGGTTACCTGCGTATACTCCCCTGCTACTCCTGAGGTCGCCTGTGGCATATGGCCTCCCCTTGTTGGGCTCCGTGGTGGGTGGGGGGGTGGGGGAATGAAGTTTTGTGTTTATTATTATGGATACAAATAATGTGCCCCGACCTGCCTCTCTGCCAGACCTAAGTGCATCTTCTCAACCTTCACTTACAGCCACTCTGGAACCCTTCCAGGTTCCACGTGGCTCCACAGGGGATTCGGCCTCCCCTGCCTTGCCTCCCCGGTCCAGTGGCTCCCGTAACAAGGGTCGCAGACGGGGGAAAAGAAGTGTACCCGGTCCTCAGGGGCCCCCATGAGCGAGATTCAGATAATTTTTTGGTTCCTCTTCCTGCGCCTTTTGTCTAGTTCATAGTTGTTCGTGGCCCTGCTGGGGTGGACCTCCAAAGGTGTGATATTTTTCGCACACATCACGAACTTCTTGCTGCTTGTGGTGCCACCCCTGAAGTGGCTCCACAGGCTGATGGCAGTTTGTTGGTGGACGTTTCTGACCCTTCTCAGAGTGCAGCCATTCTATCTCTGTCAATGCTTTCCGGTCAGTCTGTTATATGTTCCCCCCATGCTTCATTGAATTATTCTTGTGGCGTTGTGTATGCTAAGGAATTGCTGATTTACGATGAGGCACGCCTTGTTGAAGAGTTGTCAGCCCAGAATGTGAGAAAGGTTGAGAGGATTAAAAAGAAGATGAATGGTGACCTTGTGCCAACTCCATCCTTGATTGTGACTTTCGATTCATTGAGCCTCCCTGCTGTTCTTAATGCTGCATGGTACCAGACCAGAGTTTGGCCCCATGTCCCTGTGCCTCGTAAATGCTTCCACTGTCAGCGCATGGGTCATATTGGTCGAACTTGTAGTCGCCTTGCCCTGGGTCTTCCAGCACTCTGTGTGTCGTGTGGTTTAGATGTTCACGAGGGTATGGAATGCCCTGGTCCTCTATCTTGTGTCAGTTGTGGTGGTGAGCATGCTGCTTCTTCTAAATCTTATGATCATTACAAAATGGAACATGAAATTATGTTTCTCAGAGCCATGGAGAGGCTGAGTTTTACTGAAGCTAAGGACCATGTCGTGTCTATGTATGTCTGCCCAGGTGTGTCCTCTGCTTCTATTCTTTCTAGGTCAAAGCCTGCTGTCCCGTGCTCCATCCTCCTCGTCCCTCATCAGATACTGGACGTACTACTTCTCGTGGTCTCCCAAGGATTCTGGTACTTTTGCAGTCTGCATCTCATCCGGCTGGTGCTCCTGTACAAGCTGCTACTCCTGTGTCAGCTGCTACTACTGTACCGGCTGACACTCCTGTATCAGCTGCTACTCCCGCACCAACTGCTGCCCTTGTACTATCTGCTCACTCTGCTACTCATGTTCAGTCTTCTCTACAGTGTGCCTCTACAATTTCTAGTGTTTCGAGTTTTGGTGTAGAGATGGAGGTTGCATTCGCAAACCTCAAACAGGTGAGAAGTGAGGAGTTTTTGGGCGACTCCCCTCCTTCTAAGGTTCAAACTTTTGTACTGCATAAGGATTCTGAGGGGGCTTTACGCTCGACAACCCAACCAATGGTAGCATCTAAGTCGGTTGGTCTTCGTGATGGTCTATCTATGATTCCAGTCCCTGCCTCTTGCTTAGGTGTGGCCGGGTCTGGGTCTTTAGATATTCAAAAGCCTTGGTCGCTTGTTCCCTCTGATCCGGCACCCAGCAGCCAACCTTTGATTGATTCGGTCAGGGAGGATTTGGTTGGCCCCAGGGTGCCAGCCGGACCCCCAAGTGGGTGTGCGAATGGGGCGAGTGAATTTCCAGGAAGTTCTCTGTGCTTCGGGCTCATCCTGACGATGGGCGGGACGTGTCTCAGGGTAAAGTTCCTTCCACCCATAGAAACTCTAAATCCTTATTGTCTTGGTTGGTGAGGCAGAGCTCCACACCTGGGAAGAAGGGCTTTCACACCCTTCCCAATGAGGTTGCTACATAGCCTTGGTGTTTCTCAGTTCATATTATTTAACACTAATCAGTATGGCTCAATCAGTACCAATTTGTCTTCAGTGGAATTGTAGAGGTGCCATGGCAAATTGGGAGGAATTGCAGTTATTGCTGTCTGCTTTGAGCCCACTATGTGTCTGTCTCCAGGAGACATTGGCGGGGGATAGACCATTTCCTTCTATCAGGGGGTATGAGGTCTTCCATGCATCTCCTCGTGGTGGTCACAGCGGTGGATGTGCCATTTTGTGCCGATCTGATGTCCCCTTTATTTCCTTTGCATTACAGTCTCCCCTTCAAGTTCTAGCAGTACAGATGCACGTTGGGAGGTGCTATACTATCTGTTGCCTGTACCTTCCACGTTTCAATTCTGTTATGTGTGCTCTTCTGGAAACCCTTATCAGTCAACTTCCACCTCCTTTTCTACTTCTTGGTGACCTTAATGGACGCCATCTTTTGTGGGGTGATTCACTTTCCAATTCCCAGGGTGATCTTGCTTCTTTGGTTGGAGATTTAGATTTGGTTGTCCTAAATGATGGGAGGCCGACCCATTTTCATGTTCAGACTGGCACATATTCTGTCATTGACCTTACCATCTCCTCCTCTGATTGTGCACTTGATTTTTCTTGGGAGGTTTTGGATGATTTGCATGGTAGTGACCATTATCCTGTGTTGGTCCAGACTACTCACTCTGTTCCTGCTGTCCGTATGCCATGCTGGCGTCTGGATAGGGCTGATTGGTCTCTCTTTGAGAAACTATGTGTATTTGCTTAAAAGGTTACTGATTTTTCAACTCTTGATGATGCCGTACGTTATTTTACTCTGACTCTTTTGTCAGCAGGGGTTCATTCTCCCCCATGGACTTATGGTGTTTTTTCCTGGAGACCTGTGCCATGGTGGAATGATGACTGCTCTATAGCAAAAGGGGCTTACAAAGTGGCTGCCCGTCAGTATTTTGCCAACCGTGATGTTTTTCTAAAAATTCAGTTTTGCAAAGCACGTGCTCACTATCGATGGGTCATGAAGAATGCTCGCTGTAACTCGTGGAGGTCGTATGTTTCTACAGTTACATCCTCTACTCCAATGCCTATGGAGTGGAAAAAGATACACAAGATTTCTGGTAGGTTCTCCTCTCCCTCCCCACCAGTGTTGCGACTTCACGGAAATCTTGTATCTGCACCAGATGCAGTAGCCTCTGCTCTTACAAATCAGTTTTGTGCTTTCTCAAAAAAGGGTCCTTTTAAGCCATATACTAGCTTTCGTAGAAATCAGAAGAGGCTGGGTCTTGACTTTCACTTTCGTGGCGAAGAGCCATATAATTTAGACTTCATCCTCCGTGAGCTGCATGCTGCCCTCTCAGAGAGTGGTGACACTGCTTCTGGGCATGATGACATTCCATATGCTCTGCTCCGTCATCTGCCAACTAAATCAATAGTTTTTATTGGACCTTTTTAACAGGGTATGGAGAGAGGGCTTTCTTCCCAAGAGTTGCAAGTTGGGTATTGTCCTCCTCATTCCCAAGCCCAGTAAGGACCGCTCCCATGTCACGAACTATTGCCCTATCACTTGAACATCATGCTTGTGCAGGCTATTTGAAAAGATGGTCAATGCCAGGCTTGTGTGGATTCTAGAGAAAGGTTGCTATCTCTCTCCTTCGCAGAGTGGCTTTCGTAAATTACGGTGTACTTCAGACAACCTTATGAGGCTCGAAGCATCTATCTGTGAAGCTTTTACCTCTAAACAACATCTTGTGGCTGTGTTCTTTGATCTTGAGAAGGCTTATGATACTGCCTGGCGCCATAGCATCCTCCAACAACTTTATGCCTTTGCTTTAAGTGGTCGCCTGCCTGTGTTGCTTGGAGACTTCTTGACTGATCGTGTGTTTCGAGTCCATGTGGGTTCTACCCTGTTTGCGCCACTATGCCAGGAGTAAGGTGCCCCATAGGGGAGTGTCCTAAGTGTTTCTCTGTTTGCGGTGGCCATTAATGGTATTCTTGACACTGTGCCTGCTGGTGTATCCTCATCCCTTTATGTGGATGATTTAGCTATATGGTTTTCTGGCTCCCGCATACCTGCTATTGAGCGGCATATGCAACTTGCCTTGGACAAGATTTCTGCCTGGGCCACTTCCAAGGGTTTTTGGTTTTCCCCTTCTAAGACTATGGCTATGCACTTTTGTAGGATGAGAGGGGTACACCCGGACCGTGATCTCCAGCTTTGTGGCAGGAAACTCCATTGTGTGGCAGGGACAAAATTCTTGGGCCTTATGTTTGACCACCGTTTGACTTAGGTTTCACATTTGGCAAATCTTAAAGCATCATATATGAAGGCTGTCAATCTTTTGAGGGTTCTGTCTCATACATCGTGGGGTGCAGATCAGAGGACACTCTTGGATTACTTGAGGTTTTTGTAACCTCCAAGCTGTCATATGGCTGTGAGGTCTACTCCTCTGCCACAGAGTCCAGACTAAAATCTCTAGATGCTGTCTATCATGCTGGTCTTCGCCTTGCAACTGGAGCTTTTCGGTCATCTCCGATTCCCAGCTTATTGGTAGAAGCTGGTTTGCCTCCCTTAGATCTACTGCGTCAATCTGTGGAGCACAGTGCCGGCTCCGGATTCGCCGCCATCCAGACTCACTTGTCTGTGAGTGTGTGATGCAACAGTCCTGTTTTTTATATTATAGTGGACACCCTCGCATGCCTCGTCCATTTGGTTATAGAGTTTGGGATATCATGGAGAAGTTTGGTTTGTCAGCAGTACCTGGCAGTCCCATTTGGATCCCAAGAGTTGCGCCATCCTTAAGGTAAATTTCTGCAGGTTTCTTGCAGGCTCAAAGGATTCTGTCACTCCTCAGTGTCTTTTACAGTTATTTTTAGAACATTCTTCTACTCATGGCGGTCTGTGCCTGTGTATAATGTTGGCTCTAAATCCACCTCTGGTGTTGGTTTTGGAGTGGTGTTCCCTAATTTTAGCCATGGAGGTAGTCTTCCTTTGGCTTCCTCAGTTTTTACTGCAGAGTTATCAGCTATCGTTTTAGCCCTGAAGTTGGTGTTTGTTCACCTAGCAAGTTTTAGTGATTTTCAAGGAGTGCTTTCGACCCTGGACTCTTTTAATTCGTCCCATCCTATAGTTTAAGCTATTCTGGAGTGGCTGTTCCTCATTCGTCGTCGGGTGAAGAGAGTGGATTTCTGCTGGGTTCCCTCACATGTTGGTGTCATAAGTAATGAAAGGGTAAATGCACTGGCTAAGACTGCAGCTTTGCAACCTGTCCATGCTCCTTGTCATCTACCTGCCACTGATTTACGCCCTCCACTATTATCTGCTGTTCGTGCTTGTTGGCAGTTGAGGTGGGATAGCATTCCTCTCAGCAAGTTAAAGGAAGTCATGAAGTTCGTTTCTCAGAGTTTGTTTTACAATACCTCGTAAGTTAGAGACTGTTCTGGCTCGCCTTTGCATTGGACGTACGAAGCTCACACATAAGTTCCTCATGTGTGGAGGCGTGCAGCCATTCTGTGATGACTGTTTGGTTCCCCTTACTGTCAGGCACTTGCTGGTTGAGTGTCCCAGTTTGGGCGACTTACGTCGGAGGCTGCTATGGAGGCACCGAGGGGAGGGTGGTGTTTTCTGTCCCTCTTTGATGCTTGGGGGAGAGGCTGGTACCGCTTGGGACGATGTGTTTTTATTTCTGAAGGAGGCTGGCCTCCTTCACCTTTTATGATTCCATTGTTTTTACTTTGATGTCTAGTTTTTAATATGTAGTTTTGCTTTTTAATGTTTTTATGTTTTTACTGCTTATATTTTCTGCTTATACGGCACCATATGACCTTGTTCTTGCGGTGCCATGTGTTCCGTCAATCAATCAGTCAATCAATCAATCATCCTTGTGCTTGAAATTATGGTACAGAGACCCATTTCCTCAGATGAGACCATCAGCATGGCCAGGGGTGGCCTGCATATCTGAGTAACTAAATATGCGGTATTTGGCAGCTGCGATGTGGCAGGGTTTGGCAACAGTTTGATGGCATAGAGGGAGAGTCAGGGTTCCCATGGAAACCACTGACAGTTCCTTGTGCTTGAAATTTTGGCACAGAGACCCATTGCCTCATATGAGGTGATCAGTGTGGTCAGTGGTGGCCTGCATATCGCCTCATATGAGGCACTGAGCAGAGCGGGGGTTAAATACAAGAAATCAGTCCAAGAAAGGTGGGCACAACTCTAGTCCAATCATTATAACAAAGGTCTTGAATAAATATTCTGTAATGTGTAACCTTGCGACAGCCTATATGTTCGACATGATCATGTACACTGCCACTGACATGAACATTTCTGTCCATAAAATATTGCATCTGTGCCTGTAAGTGCATCATCATGGCCCAGTATCCTAGAGTACAGTGTGTAACACGAGGAGCTGTGTGACCCATTTCTCCCATCACTGTAAGGGACAGGTTCAGCAATTCATGACAAAGGAAATGCTGACACTGGAGTGGATGGACAAGTGTGGTGATATGATAGCTACCACTGCCAACTCTGGTGACATGGCACCTAGCAACAAGGTCATCTGAATCATGAGAGTCACAGACAAGCGCATCATTAAACACTGACAAATCTATTAGTTTCTTTAATCCCTTTGCTCCCAGCATCCTCAATATAGGATGGAACTGTGCATTTTCAAAATATTATAAAAAAGGGAACCCCGGGTTAGGGACCTATGAGCTTTGCGACTATGAGCTGACAAGCGGAGGTCGGTACACCTAGCATCCTTTCAACAAAATCCCTTCCACAGGAGCTCTGGGAGCTAAGGGGTTAAGATTGATTTAGGTATCAGCTCCACCTACAATATGAATTTCATCGGCATGATTGACATGCAGATTGGTAGTGTCTGAGTGTGTCAGAAAAACTGCCCTGATACTCTTCCTTCACCTGATCAACATCACAGAGCTAATTTTTTTTTTTTTTTTTATGCGAGGAAGAACGAACCAAAGGCAACGAGCCCGCAAAACTTTTCCTTCCAAGAGAAAAACAATACAAGAGAGAGCCAAATTCAAGATCCGATCATAGGAACGGTTAACTCTTGCATTAGAGAGCTGGACAGAAAAGGGATGAGAGTTTGCTGCTAGACGGGTGCTACGCACCCGTCGTAGAGGTGGAGGAATGCATGCAGACAGGTCAGAGGAGCAGTGACCATTGATGTAGCAAGAAAAGAGATAAAGATGCAACAGTGCAACGAAGAGACAGAGGTTGAAGGGAGTCAGTAAGAGGAGGAGAGTTAATGAGACGAAAAGCCTTTGACTCCACCGTATTGAAAAGAGCTGTATGTGGCGAGCCTCCCCACACATGAGAGTTGTACTCCACACAGGGGTGGCTAAAACCCCTGTATAGAGTCAACAACTGTGCAGGGGTAAGCACACTCAATCTCTTGGAAGCAGATTTTACAAGAGATGTAATATGATCTTTCCAAGATAAGTCCCGAGTAAATGAAACCCCAAGCTTGCTCAAGGATGATGCAGGCGTAAGTTGAATATTATTAAACATTTGTGGGTATACCTGTTGAAGATTTTGTCGGGTTGATAGGTGCAAAAATTGAGTCTTTGATGCATTAAAAACAACCAGATTATTTTTACCCCAGTGAGAGATACGAGCCAAGTCAGACATTAGGTGTGCCATAGCCTCATCCCTTGTTTGTTGAAGTAACTGCTGAGATGGACGTTGTGGGTATTCAAATGGAAAGGTGGAGGGTGGAGTCATCAGCGTATGAGTGGATAGGGTTAAATGTACAGCATAGAAGGTCATTGATGAATAAAAGGAAGAGAGTTGGTGATAGGACAAGAGCCCTGAAGAACACAACTGTTAAAAGATCTAGGAGAAGAACGATGGCCGCCTACAACAGCGGCTATAGAATGATCAGAAAGGAAGCTAGAGATGAAGGCACAGATGGAAGAATAGAAACCATAAGAGGGCAGTTTGGAAAATAAAGATTTATGCCAGACTCGATCGAAAGCCTTTGAGATGTCAAGTGGAATGACAAAGCTTTCGCCAAAGTCCCGAAAGGAGGATGACCAGGAGTCTGAAAGGTAGGTGAGAAGATCGCCAGTGGAGCGTCCCTGACGGAACCCATACTGACGATCAGAAAGAAGGTTTTGATAGGAAAGATGCTTTAAAATTTTTCTATTAAGAATAGACTAGAAAACTTTTGAGATACAGGATGTTAAAGTCCCTTCTTTGGGACTGGCTGAATGAAAGCAAACTTCCAGCAAGAAGGAAAGGTACAAGTTGATAGACAAAGGCGAAAGACTTTACCTAGGCAGGGTGTAAGCATAGAAGCACAGTTCTTGAGAACAACAGGAGGGACTCCATCAGGCCCATATGCATTATTAGTATTGAGGCCAGTGATGGGTGAAAATACATCAGCTGAAGAAATTTTAATGTCAGTCATGAGGAAGTCAGAGGGGGGAAGTGATGGAGGAACAGCACCGGAATCGTCTAAGGTGGAATTGGAGGAGAAAGTCTGAGCGAAGAGATCTGCTTTATCAGTAGAAGAAATAGCTACAGAGCCATCAGAGTAGAAAAGAGGAGGGAAGGATGATGATGTAAAGTTGTTAGAAAGGTTTTTGGCAAGGTACCTAAAGGAGCAGGAAGAATTCGAGTTAGAAAGCTGAAAGCATTTAGTACGGGTGAAATTAATTTAAGCAGAGCGAAGAACAGACTTAGCACGATTCCGGGCAGAAACGCATAAAAGATGTGATTCAGGGGTGGGTTGGCTCTGGTACCTTTGATAGGTAAGTCAAAGATTTTTTTATAGTAAGTAGAATTAGGAGATAAGTAAACAGCGCAGATATATTTAGTCAGAGAATGACAGGAAAGCCGAAGCCAGAGTGTAGAGAATTCAGAAGAATCGAGTTCAGGAACACGACAGCAAGGTAAGTTGTTGCATATATATACACAACAGCCACCTTTTGCTTTGAAATGAGTATAGAGAAAGTAGGAGGATATAGAAAAGGGTCTGCTGTCAGTTGCCTCAGACAGCTGAGTCTCAGTTAGAAAAAGAAGGTGAGGTTTAGAGAAGGAGAGGTGGTGCTCAACAGAGCAAAAGTTAGAGGAAAGGCCATGAATGTTGAAGAAATGAAGAAGAAGAGAGTCAGACAGTGGTTCCAGGCATCCTGATTCGTCACCGGGACGTACAATCTATAGCTAAATTGCTTTGGCAGACACAACAGGCAATGAGATGTCTGGTACAGTGATGTCTACCAACAGCAGGAAAAGTACGGGGCATGTAGTGCAACCGACACTGGTCAGGGGAGTGTCGACCTACCTGTCTGGTCTTACACTGTGGTGGCTATGTCTGCCACTGACATACACGATGAAGACTGTTTTTCTAAAAAGTTACTACAATGTCTGCAGCATGTGACACTGGAGTGTGCTTGGGGGAGTGTCTCTGAATCTACAACACTTTTGAAATGTGTAAATTGTGTCAATATAATATTCCAGTGAGTAAATAAACATATAGTTGATGAAATTTTGAGCACTGTACTGTGTTGCAGCCATTGTTGCTGATCAACACAAGTCTCTCTGTCCGCATAGACCCATCAACTGCAGGTAAGCAACGCCCATGGAGGGTCATCCCATACAGTGAACCAATTGTGCATTGCGGCTGACAGAACCTTGCTGCAGGGAGGTGGGAGGAAATGTGTAGAGGTTTGGTTCCTTGATGGATACTTCATTTCCATCTCCAGTTAATGGACACCATAACAGACTTCACTTCAACCTGTGACTTGGTATTATGGTTACCACCGACCGTTCCAAATGGTTTCCCGGGTTGCAGGAATTAGTTAGTCTTGTCAATCAGTGTACAGGTACTTGATGTGGAAATAATAATAATAAAACGTGACAAGAAAGAAGACAGATATGGGAAAAGAGTAGGGCAGACACAGATGCAGAATGAGAGAGGGTTAGAAAGAAGCAAGCAGCACTACACCAAGTGAGTGGATGATGGTCACCAGCATCCCACAAAAAAAGTGAACATCAAGTTCACTAGGAATTCTTACCGAGATGTGGGAACCACTAGAAAAATACTGTAAATGACAGTGAAATAGCATGTATGGAAGTATAAATAAGTAGTCAGCTGTGTAAATACCATAATCACACAGAGCGTCAAAGCTATCTTCTGGGGAAGAGAATTAGTGTAGCCTACATGAAATCAATCTATCTATCTTGCCAAACGACACAATCCTGCAAGGGGCGGCCACTTGACTGTGAGTTATTTGTTTCACGGGGAGGAGCACCAACCCTCCACCAACCCACTTGTTGACACGTAGGGAGCACGTATGGTTAGGTTATATGGTTACCACCCAGCGCTGTAAATGGTTTCTTGGCTTACAGGAAATGCCATAAGAAAAATACGTTGAAAACCAAATGCAATTAAGTACAAACAGGTGTAGCCAACTTTGTAAAAATTACACTTATGTGGGATGTCAGAACTCGCATTACCGTAAGAAAGCTGGAAATCTGAGCGATATAGCATCTAAGTGCACATAAAAATGTCCTTTAGGAAAAATATTAGGATAAGTTATTAAATAAGTAGACAGAATTGAGATTAATTTATTACAAAATTACAGTCACATGGGATTGGATAAAATAATTTTTGTGTAAGAAAATTAGCAATAAGACATTGAAATAGCGTAATAGTTCCTAAAATGTGGTATCACCATATTTTTTGTGTAAGAGAATTAACAATAAGACATTGAAATAGCGTAATAGTTCCAAAAATATGGTCTCACCATACCTGACATTTTCCTTACATTAGTCTTCCTGTCAGCGTTTTCTCTCTTGTCAACACACTCTTGTCACTTTAACCTATCCTATAACCCCAGTAAGAACTGTGGACCCCTCCAAGGAGAGGTATCTGTGGCACTGTGGTGCTGCAGACTGGGAGACCCTCAGACACTAATTGTTTCATTTTCCCTGGTTAAATGAACCAAGAGCTATCTAACTGTGCTTCTCACAATATGATGGTTATTCTCTCAGTCATGGAACATTCACTTCTCTCTCTTATCCTCTGATTAACTTAAAAAGGCCTAGGTTTAATCACACAAGGAGGAGGACTGTAAATGGTACCAGTGCTAACCCACCATTGAATCTCGTCTGTTTTATGTTTCTGCACATATTCTTCCTAATTCTGATCTTAGCCGTACTGACTCAGTTTCTTCCCGCTCCTTCTGGCATCTTGCTAAAAACATTTCTAATAGTTGTACTTCTTCCTCCTTCCTTCTTTTCCACTCTGAAGGGTCTGTGTCTGTTTTTTGTTGATAAGGCAGAACTTATTGCCGTGGCATTCTCCTCCAGTTCTACATTGGACAGGTTTGATGCGTTCCCCTCCATCTCCTACCTCTTTCTGACTTCATTATGCCTGACTTTATAATTTCTACAAAAATGTACCTTCTGCCCTCACTAGCCTAAATAAAATTAAGCAGTATAGGCCTTATGGCATCCCTGGTGTCGTTCTCAAAAGCTGTTTTGTGCTCACACATTATCTACGAATGATAAATAGAACGCGATGAGCAGAGGCGGGACAAGAAGCAGTGCAGATTAGAAAAAACGGGACAGGACAAGTAAGGTTGGAGAGGAGAGATAAAGACAAGGGTAGGAGGGCATCCCAGAGCAAAAAGGAGAGAACACAGCAAGAAGAGATATGCAAATAGATCAGGATGGGATAGGTTAGTTCAGAGCACGACAGAAAAGGCAGGATAATTAAGGTAGGTTAGGGCGAGGCCAGTCAGGAAAGGAAAATGTAGACTGGACTGTACAAAGCAGGGAAGAGCAGGGCAGTACGGAGAAGAGTAAGACAGGTTCTGGCAAGCAGACAAGGGCATTTCAGGGGTAGGGCAGTCTAGGGCAAGTACCACAAAGGAAGCAGGAAATGGCAGGAATATTAGACAAAGAAGGCATAGCAGGGTAGGCAAAATAGGACCGACCAAGAAGGTAGGACAAGGCAGAACACATCAGGCAGGAGAGGATGGTAAGCAGCAGGGATGGGCATGGCAGGGCTGAGCACTCCCAAGTGGCACAAAAAAAGGCCAATGTATAACTGAGAAGAGTAGAGGAAAGTCGAGCACGGCAGGGTTGGGCAGGGCAAAGTAAGGAAAGCAGGAGTCTGGCAAGGAAGGACAAGGAAACTTTTGAGCTATGACGAAGCCATGACTTTATATTTCTTTTACTTCTAGAAGATCTAATTTTACTGTGCAGAAAATTGTCGTATTGGAGGAATTTTATTTAACCCCTCACACGAGAGATGAGAGAACGTCTCGTAAAGTGAATGGCAAGCTCACGTGAGCTGTAACAAAATAAAGACGATGCCACCAGGTTAGGAATAGTAAGACATACCAATATTCCCATTAGAATGATACCATGCCCGCTGACATACAAATATTCCCATTAGAATGATACCATGCCCGCTGACATACAAATATTCCCATTAGAATGATACCTTGCCCGCTGACATACCAATATTCCCATTAGAATGATACCATGCCCGCTGACATACAAATATTCCCATTAGAATGATACCATGCCCGCTGTTTTACTCTTGCAATAAAAAGATAATCTGACCCACCTTAGGAAAGAAGCTGGTTTGCCATTTATCGATCGGGCAGGGAAAGCCACCATTAATACGGAATTTCCCTAGAGGGGTTCCCCAGGGCTTCCTTCTCTCATTTACACTTTTCAGCCTATACAGTACATGCAGGGTATTCTCACATTACAGACACGCATAAACACTTCCTCATATGCAGATTATATTACCATAGCAGCTACACACCACATTTCAGAAACGGTCAGTTTGGTGAAAAAAAAAAAAAAACTATAATACGCTTCATGCATTTATAACAGATAACAAGGTGAAGACTGCTTCAGCCAAATCCACCACCATACTCATCACCAGTGACTAACTACTAACACAGGCACACCCCCTAACAACAGACGTAACGATATACCTGTGCCACATATTCCCGACAACTAAGATCCTTAGAGCGACATATGACACTGCAGTCACCTTCAGAGATCAAATATAAGACATCTAGAGGCAATGAACCCCAAGACTAAACACACTTAAGGCACTTACACGGAGTAATTTTAGACGACAGGAGGAAACAGTCCACTAATTCAACAAATAACATATTAGGTCAGTGATGTCCTACGTTTGGATTCCAGTTTTATCTAACATCCATTACAACGCCTTGTCAGCAATATGGAACAACGCTGTATGTAACAGCATTGATTGCACCAACCAGTAATACTCTCATAGAACACTTACGCTGAAAGTAAAATCTGCGTTAGAAAATATTTCAATATGAGAGCCATACTCTTGTATACAGCAGTCGGTGCTAACAGTCAACACCCCTGCCAATATATAATTAAACCACGCAGTACAACTATGCAAGAAAAATCATCACACCACAAACATTAATAACATCTCTTCAATAATATCCCACCTCCAGACACTCTTGCACTAACAGTGAAAGGACACTTACATACCCACTTCATGCGAAGGGCCATACAACAACTTGATCGACCACAGTGTTATAACCTCATCCCACCTCATGACGTTCAAGCATTAGAAGCATCCTCAGATAGATATAACTGAGTTCACTTACCTAGGATTAGATCAGGACATCAACCAACCCTCCTAAATTATCATCTTAGATTTGGGTTGAGTGGAATCAAAGACTTATGCCCAGCTTCCAGAATAAAACCACACATCTTGTTACACATAATGGAGCACTGTGCAGCACATGTCTCAATAAGACGCAGACACAATAGCAACGGTGTGGGAACCTATGAGAAAACCTTCTAGGGCCGGTTGCTTATCTGGAGTCGATGGTTCTTCTTGATCAGGCAGACCAGGGTTAACCAGCAACAGGAACGAGAACTCAACTTGGCAAATATGGCCTGAGGGAAAAGATTATCTAAAAAATAATTTTTTCATGTACTGTGTGGCTTACCGCAGGATAACTAACTGCATGACAGTAGGAAAAATTATGTAGCCTAAATGAGGCGTCACCTTAATGACGACGTTCTTGTTATTGCTGGTGGTTGTGTTTTTGTTGTAATGGACCAAAGTGTACACCCAGTGTTTAGAAATTAAAATAATCGTAATAACTTACAATCTATCACCTTATTAGATCTGTAGGGGTTTAAGGCTAGGCTACTGAGTTTGGATACGGAAGGCTACAGTTACCAATACCTCGCCCTTGACTGGTGTTATGAGAAAGAAAAAACAGTCATCCTTTACATGTAAGCCTTTATGAGCGAAATCCGATTTTTGTGCCAAACCCAGTACAGCACCGTGAGTCCATCTGGTAATAACTGTGGTTAACTCTCAAATTTTAAATGAAATAATTGAGTACAAGATAATATTAATTTTGATTTATCCAAAGGTATCATTACATCTAATGAGTGGATAGTGGGAGTCTCATCCTACCACCATCATCATCATTATCATCTTCATCATCATTATCATTATATGATGTTATATTAAATCATCCTATTTATCATCATAATAACTACGCATAATCACCCAGACTCTGACTCAATAATGGTTCAAATGATGTACTCATCATGTTGAGATTGAAAGATACAAAGGAAATCAGTTGCTAATGTCAGATCCAGCTGTAAAATGCCGCCTGTGTGTCCCCTTCCTCTTCCCCACTGCTCCTCCTTCTAGTCTTCATTAGCTGTTTCTTTTCCCTCCCCTCTTGCTTCTCCCCCATCTCTCCCTCACATAACAAAATGGGTTCGGCAATAAGAAGAAAAAGTTGATCTGCGCTGGGGCGTTGTGCCCATGATGGATACCGGTATATAAGGCACAGGGTTGAGCGCCTACTCCAGTGGTTGGTGAGGGTGCAAAGTGGGTGGAGTGTCTGGCATTGAGATATCACTGTCAAGGTAAGGCTTCACAACGAACAACCAGTTACCAGTAATGTACAAAAATTAGACTAGCGGTGGCAAGATATGGCCAGTAAAAAGGTGTATTGATTTTAGAATCCTGTTTAATACTACTGGTCAACCTCCACTGTATAATGATTCATATTATAACTATGATAGCTGTTTTTCAAAACATTCCATCACAGAAAAAGATATTGTACATAAAAAATATCAAATCCTGCTGATACTGAAAGTACTGTTAATTACCATGCAATGAGTGAATGTTTTAATGATGTATCTGCTAAATGAAAGACTCTGTGTTAAAACAAATCACTGACTATACAAATTTTACACATACCAGAATAATTACTGACCCGTGACAGTTATATAATTTTAAGTATTCACATAAATTTTGTCAAAGAATTCAAAACACAACATTCCGATCCGTACCACGATTTTTTTCCATATACAGTTTGCCTTCATAATTTATGGGATTATTTTCACAATAAATTTTGAATTAAATTCCACCACCTGCACAGCACACACAGAGGTACAGTTATAGCGTTTCTAAACATCATTTTAAAAAATCTTCTGGACTAAGTGTCTATTTTTCCGTCAAAATATTAATTCTTTCCCTCTGCTAATGACTGTTACTCCTTATACCTCATCAGTATCTTCTACCTTCATAGTCTATAAGATTTTTCACGACTTATTTTACTGCAGCCATTGTTACAATCAAAGGAATTTCATTCCACTGTTTTGCACCACCACATCTTGTAAATTTTGTGTGTGTGTGTGTGTGTGTGTGTGTGTGTGTATGTGTGTGTGTGTGTGTGTGTGTGTGTGTGTGTGTGTGTGTGTGTGTAAAAGAACAAACCAGAGGCCAGGAGCCTGCAAATTGTTTCCTCGAAGAAAAAACAAAAACAAAATAACTGAGAGTCCGATAATTTCCAGATGCCTGAACACACTGCGTTTGAAAGACTGGAGATCATTGGCAGTAAGCAATACACAAAGCTGAGAATAGCGCCGCTATTAGTAGCGGCGCTACTATTTTAATAGCAATGGTGGTAACGCCATTATTTTTTGTAGCCAGTAGCGGAACTGAGAGCGCCACTACTTTTTTGGCCGTACTCACGCGTTACCGCGCTCCTCGCTACTCACGCGACGAATACACACACGCACACGCACACGCGCACACACACACACACACACACACACACACACACACACACACACACGCACCTCTAACTATCCCCGTCTCTAACTCCCACTCTCTTCCTCACTCTCTCAGACTAATTCTTACTCACTGCGTTAGTATTTCGTAACAGTATGTTACTTTCATTTTAAAGTAGTGGGAAAAACATTGCTGTTGTATAAATAGCCTTTAAAAGAAAGCTCCTGTTCATTTTTAGTTTCGTTTTCGTACATATCTTAAATAGGTATCATTGAAAATATAATAAATCTGTATATTATGTATCAATGGTAGGCCACATTTTTTGCCTTTTATTTAAGTATTTTACTTTCAGTAGGTATACTAGGTAACAATGTAAAAGAACATTTGCTACATTATGCAGTAAATACCCGGTAGCTTTTTCCTGTACCTTCAGCTCTAAGCTTCATTAAAGTGACACCGACATGTGTATGATGTTTCTTTTATTTTCAGTATAAGTATATTGACACTACTGGTACACAACATAACCACTCAGACTGACTAATATTATCAAGAGAGTATATAGTGTATTGCTATATCACAGATTTTTGTTAACCTTTTCTTCGTGGTTTGAACCATATGATAGTGCCATTCTATAAGGTTTGTTTTTGACAGATTTCATTACACACCGGCGGTGCACGTGGCACGTGACACGCGCCAAGTGCAGCATGTCGAAAAACATCAAAAGAGGGCCACAGGCAAGATAGTTTGTCGTAAAGGCATGAAACTTGGTAGGTAGATGGCCATCAATATACTCTAGGCATCCTCTGGGTGTAAGGCGACATTTCAATGCTTTTGGATTTAAATGGCCTCGCTCATACCTCGCCGACAAAGGCGTTGGCTGGTAATAATGACCGACATGGGTTCTGCAAGTCCATAAAAACCATCTATGGGCCAACCAAATACAACATAATCGCTATTTGATCAGCCAGAGAAAAGCTCCTTAACCCCCACCATCCTAATTCTTATCAACCTGATTACCTTCTCTGAGTCGTTGTTTTAGGACTTTTTTTTAAATATTGAGTTGATTTTTTTTTCTTCATCAGATCAAGTGTTTCTGAGCTCGAACTTTTTATCACACCCGTCTTTTTGTAATTAACACCTCTTGGATGGGTGTGAGGCCTGTGATAATTCACCAGCACCGTGGGAGATAGACGGGTGTGAATCCGCCATTGCTAGGCTACAAACGAGAACTGAATTTACTAAATATGCGGTATTTGGCAACTGCGGTGTGGCAGGACTTGGCAACAGCTCCTAGTGGCATAAAGGAGACGTAATGTTCCCATGGAAACCATTGGCACTTCCTTGTGCTTGACCCCCCTGTTGGGGGTCACCTTGACGTGGTGGCAGGGCTTGAAGCGTGGCTGGCAGTGCCACCTACTTTAGAGGCATGCCTACCTTTGTTTGATTCGGCCTCCCCTGCCTTGCCTCCCCAGTCCAGTGGCTCCCGTAACAAGGGTCGCAGGCGGGGGACAAGAAGTGTACCCGGTCCTCAGGGCCATCATGAGCGAGACTCAGATAATTTTTTGGTTCCTCCTCCTGCGCCTTTTGTCAAGTTCATAGTTGTTCGTGGCCCTTCTGGGGTGGACCTCCAAAGGTGTGATATTTTTTGCACACGTCACGAACTTCTTGCTGCTTGTGGTGCCACCCTTGAAGTGGCTCCACTGGCTGATGGCAATTTGTTGGTGGAGGTTTCTGACCCTTCTCAGAGTGCAGCCATTCTATCTCTGTCAATGCTTTCCGGTCAGTCTGTTATACGTTCCCCCCATGCTTTGTTGAATTATTCTCGTGGCGTTGTGTATGCTAAAGAATTGCTGATTTACGATGAGGCACGCCTTGTTGAAGAGTTGTGAGCCCAGAATGTGATAAAGGTTGAGAGGATTAAGATGAAGATGAATGGTGACCTTGTGCCAACTCCATCCTTGATTGTGACTTTCGATTCATTGAGCCTCCCTGCTGTTCTTAATGCTGCATGGTACCAGTACAGAGTTAGGCCCCATGTCCCTATGCCTCGTAAATGCTTCCACTGTCAGCGCTTGGGTCATATTGGTCGAACTTGTAGTCGCCTTGCCCTGGGTCTTCCAGCAGTCTGTGTGTCGTGTGGTTTAGATGTTCACTAGGGTATGGAATGCCCTGGTCCTGTATCTTGTGTCAGTTGAGGTGGTGAGCATGCTGCTTCTTCTAAATCTTGTGATCATTACAAAATGGAACATGAAATTCTGTCTCTCAGAGCCATGGAGAGGCTGAGTTTTACCGAAGCTAAGGACCGTGTCGTGTCTATGTATGTCTGCCCAGGTGTGTCCTCTGCCTCTATTCTTTCTAGGTCAAAGCCTGCTGTGCGCCGTCACAGAGCCCGTGCTCCATCCTCCTCGTCCCTTATCAGATACTGGACGTACTACTTCTCCTCCTCGTGGTCTCCCAAGGATTCCGGTACTTTTGCAGTCTGCATCTCATCCTGCTGGTGCTCCTGTACAAGCTGCTACTCCTGTGTCAGCTGCTACTACTGTACCGGCTGACACTCCTGTATCGGCTGCTACTCCCGCACCAGCTGCTGCCCTTGTACTATCTGCTCACTCTGCTACTGATGTTCAGTCTTCTCTACAGTGTGCCTCTACAATTTCTAGTATTTCGAGTTTTCGTGTAGAGATCGAGGTTGCATTTGCAAACCTCAAACAGGTGAGAAGTGAGGAGTTTTTGGGTGACTCCCCTCCTTCTAAGGTTCAAACTTTTGTACTGCATAAGGATTCTGATGGGGCTTTACGCTCGACAATCCAGCCAGTGGTAGCGTCTAAGTCGGTCGGTCTTCGTGATGGTCTATCTAGGATTCCAGTCCCTGCCTCATGCTTAGGTGTGGCGGGGTCTGGGTCTTTAGATATTCAAAAGCCTTGGTCAATTGTTCCCTCTGATCCGGCACCCAGCAGCCAACCTTTGATTGATTCGGTGGGGCAGGATTTGGTTCGCCGCAAGGTGCCAGCCGGACCCCCACGTGGGCGTGCAGACGGGGCGAGTGAATATTCCAGGAAGGTCTCTGTGCTTCGGGCTCATCCTGACGATGGGCGGGACATGTCTCAGGGTAAAGGTCCTTCCACCCATGGAAACTCTAAGTCCTTATTGTCTTGGTTGGTGAGGCAGAGCTCCACACCTAGGAAGAAGGGCTTTCACACCCTTCCCAATGAGGTTGCTACATAGCCTTGGTGTTTCTCAATTCATATTATTTAACACTAATCAATATGGCTCAATCAGTACCAATTGTCTTCAGTGGAATTGTAGAGGTGCCATGGCAAACTGGGAGGAATTGCAGTTATTGCTGTCTGCTCTGAGCCCACTATGTGTCTGTCTCCAGGAGACATTGGTGTGGGATAGACCATTTCCCTCTATCAGGGGGTATGAGGTCTTCCATGCATCTCCTCCTGGTGGTCACAGTGGTGGATGTGCCATTTTCTGCCGATCTGATGTCCCCTTTATTTCCTTTGCATTACAGTCTCCCCTTCAAGTTCTAGCAGTACAAATGAACGTTGGGAGGTGCTATACCGTAGGTTGACTGTACCTTCCATCTTCCATTTCTGTTATGTGTGCTCATCTGGAAACCCTTATCAGTCAACTTCCACTTCCTTTTCTACTCCTTGGTGACCTTAATGGATGCCATTTTTTGTGGGGTGACTCACTTTCCAATTCCCAAGGTGATCTTGCTTCTTTGATTGGGGATTTAGATTTGGTTGTCCTAAACGATGGGAGGCCGACCCATTTTCATGTTCAGACTGGCACATATTCTGTCATTGACCTTACCATCTCCTCCTCTGATTGTGCACTTGATTTTTCTTGGGAGGTTTTAGATGATTTCCATGGTAGTGACCATTATCCTGTGTTGGTCCAGAGTACTCACTCTGTTCCTGCAGTCCGTATGTCACGCTGACGTCTGGATAGAGCTGATTGGTCCCTCTTTGAGAAACTATGTGTATTTGCTTAAAAGGCTACTGATTTTTCAACTATCGATGCTGCCGGACGTTATTTTACTCTGACTCTTTTCTCAGCAGGGGTTCATTCCCTCCCATGGACTTATGGTGTTTTTTCCCAGAGACCTGTGTCATGGTGGAATGATGACTGCTTTATAGCAAAAGGAGTTTAAAAAGTGTTTGCCCGTCAGTATTTTTCCAACGGTGATGTTGTTTTAAAGAAATCCAGTTTCGCAAAGCACATGCTCACTATCGATGGGTCATGAAGAATGCTCGCTGTAACTCGTGGAGGTCGTATGTTTCTACAGTTACATCCTCTACTCCAATGCCTATGGTGTGGAAAAAGGTACACAAGATTTCTGGAAGGTTCCCCCCTCCCTCCCCACCAGTGTTGCGACTTCATGGAAATCTTGTATCTGCACCAGATGCAGTAGCCTATGCTCTTGCAAATCAGTTTTGTGCTGTCCCATAAAAGGATCCTTCTAAGCCATATGCTAGCTTTTGTAGAAATCAGAAGAGGGGGGGTCTTGACTTTCACTCTTGAGGCGAAGAGCCATATAATTTAGACTTCATCCTCCGTGAGCTGCATGCTGCCCTCTCAGAGTGTGGTGACACTGCTCCTGGGCATGACGACATTCCATATGCTCTGCTTCGTCTTCTGCCAACTAAATCAATACAGTTTTTATTGGACCTTTTTAACAAGGTATGGAGTGAGGGCTTTCTTCCCAAGAGTTGCAAGTTGGGTATTTTCCTCCTGATATGGACAGCTCCCATGTCTCGAACTATTACCCTATCACTTTAACATCATGCTTGTGCAAGCTATTTGAAAAGATGGTCAATGTCAGGCTTGTGTGGATTCTAAAGAAAGGTTGCTATCTCTCTCCTTCTCAGCGTGGTTTCGTAAATTACGGTGTACTTCAGACAACTTTATGATTCTCGAAGCATCTATCTGTGAAGCTTTTGCCTCTAAACAACATTTTGTGGCTGTTTTCTTTGATCTTGAGAAGGCTTATGATACTGCCTGGCACCATGGCATCCTGCAACAACTTCATGCCTTTGGTTTACGTGGTCGCCTACCTATGTTGGTTGGAGACTTCTTGACTGATCGTGTGTCTCGAGTCCGTGTGGGTTCTACCCTCTTTGCACCACTATGCCAGGAGTAAGGTGTCCCTAGGGGAGTGTCTTAAGTGTTTCTGTTTGCGGTGGCCATTAATGGTATTCTTGACATTGTGCCTGCTGGTGTATCCTCATCCCTTTATGTGGATGATTTAGCTATATGGTTTTCTAGCTCCCGCATGCCTGCTATTGAGCGGCATATGCAACTTGCCTTGGACAAGATTTCTGCTTGGGCCACATCCAAGGGTTTTTGGTTTTCCCCTTCTAAGACTATGGCTATGCACTTCTATAGGATGAGAGGGGTACACCTGGACCTTGATCTCCAGCTTTGTGGCAGGAAACTCCGTTGTGTGGCAGAGACAAAATTCTTGGGCCTGATGTTTGACCATCGTTTGACTTAGGTTTCACATTTGGCAAATCTTAAAGCATCATGTATGAAGACTCTCAATCTTTTGAGGGTTCTGTCCCATACATCGTGGGGTGCAGATCAGAGGACACTCTTGCATTTACTTCAGGATTTGGAACCTCCAAGCTGTGATATGGCTGTGAGGTCTACTCCTCTACCACAGAGTCCAGACTAAAAACTCTAGATGCTGTCTATCATGCTTGTCTTCGCCTTGCAACTGGAGCTTTTCGGTCATCTCCGATTCCCTGCTTATTAGTGGAAGCTGGTTTGCCTCCCTTAGATCTACTGCGTCAATCTGTTACAGCACAGTGCTGGCTCTGGATTCGTCGCCATCCAGACTCACTTGTCTGTGAGTGTGTGAAGCGACAGTCCTGTTTTTTATGATATAGTAGACACCCTCGCATGCCTCGTCCATTTGCTTATACGGTTTGAGATATCATGGAGGAGTTTGCTTTGTCGACAGTACCTGGCAGTCCCGTTTGGATCCCAAGAGTTGCGCCATGCTCAAGGTAAATTTCTGCAGGTTTCTTGCAGGCTCAAAGGATTCTGTCACTCCTCAGTGTCTTTTAGAGTTATTTTTAGAACAATTCTTTTAGTCATGGCGGTTCTGTGCCTGTGTATACCGTTGGCTCTAAATCCACCTCTGGTGTTGGTTTTGGAGTGGTGTTCCCTAATTTTAGTCATGGAGGTAGTCTTCCTTTGGCTTCCTTGGTTTTTACTGAAGAGTTATCAGATATCGTTTTAGCCCTGAAGTTGGTGTTTGTTCACCCTAGCAATTTTTAGTGACTCTCAAGGGGCGCTTTCGGCCCTGGACTCTTTTAACTCTTCCCATCCTATAGTTTTAGCTATTCTGGAGTGGCTGTTCCTCATTCGTCGTCGGGGAAAGAGAGTGGATTTCTGCTGGGTTCCCTCACATGTTGGTGTCATAGGTAATGAAAGGGTAAATGCACTGGCTAAGGCTGCAGCTTTGCGACCTGTACGTGCTCCTTGTCATCTACTTGCCAGTGATTTATGCTCTCCCCTAATTATCTGCTGTTCGTGCTTGTTGGCAGTTGAGGTGGGATAGCGTTCCTGTTAGCAAGTTAAAGGAAGTCATGAAGTTCGTTTCTCAGAGAGTTTGTTTTACAATGCCTCGTAAGTTAGAGACTGTTCTGGCTCGCCTTTGCAATGGACGTACCAAGCTCACAGATGAGTTCCTCATCTGTGGAGGTGTGCAGCCATTATGTGATGACTGTTTGGTTCCCCTTACTGTCAGGCACTTGCTGGTTGAGTGTCCCAGTTTGCGCGACTTACGTCGGAGCCTGCTATGGAGGCAGCGAGGGGAGGGTGGTGTTTACTGTCCCTCTTTGATGCTTGGGGGAGAGCCTGGTACCACTGGGGACGATGTGTTTTTATTTCTGAAGGAGGCTGGCCTCCTTCACCTTTTATGACTCCATTGTTTTTATTTTGATCTCTAGTTTTTAATATGTAGTTTTCCTTTTTAATGTTTTTTTGTTTTTACTGCTTATATTTTTTGCTTATACGGCACCATATGACCTTGTTCTTGCGGTGCCATGTGTTCTGTCAATCAATCAATCAATCACTCAATCATCCTTGTGCTTGAAATTAAGGCGCAGAGATCCATTGCCTCAGATGAGACCATCAGCATGGCCAGGGGTGGCCTGCATATCTGAGTAACTAAATATGTGGTATTTGGCAGCTGCAGTGTGGCAGGGTTTGGCAACAGTTTGATGGCATAGTGGGAGAGTCAAGGTTCCCATGGAAACCACTGACAGTTCCTTGTGCTTGAATTTTTGGTGCAGAAACCCATTGCCTCATATGAGGTGATGAGTGTGGTCAGCGGTGGCCTGCATATCACCTCATATGAGGTACTGAGCACAGTGGGGGTTAAATACAAGAAATCAGTCCAAGAAAGGTGGGCACAACTCTAGTCCAATCATTATAACAAAGGTCTTGAATAAATATTCTGTAATGTGTAACCTTGCCACAGCCTATATGTTCGACATGATCATGTACACTGCCACTGACATGAACATTTCTGTCCATAAAATATTGCATCTGTGCCTGTAAGTGCATCATCATGACCCAGTATCCTAGGGTACAGTGTGTAACAGGAGGAGCTGTGTGACCCATTTCTCCCATCACTGTAAGGGACAGGTTCAGCACTTCATGACGAAGGAAATGCTGACACTGGAGTAGATGGACAAGTGTGGTGATATGATAGCTACCACTGCCCACTCTGGTGACATGGCACCTAGCAACAAGGTCAGCTGAATCATGAGAGTCACAGACAAGTGCATCATTAAACACTGACAAATCTATCAGTTTCTTTAAACAGTGACAAATCTATCAGTTTCTTTAATCCCATTGCTCCCAGCATCCTCAATATAGGCTGGAACTGTGCATTTTCAAAATATTATAAAGAAGGGAACCCTGAGTTAGGGACCTATGAGCTTTGCGACTATGAGCTGACAAGCGGAGGTCGGTACACCTAGCATCCTTTCAACAAAATCCCTTCCACAAGAACTCTGGGAGCTAAGGGGTTAAGACTGATGTAGGCATCAGCTCCACCTACAACATGAATTTGATTGGCATGATTGACATGCAGATGGGTAGTGTCTGAGTGTGTCAGAAAAACTGCCCTGATACTCTTCCTTCAACTGATCAACATCACAGAGCTAAGTTTTTTTTTTTATGTGAGGAAGAACGAACCAAAGGCAACGAACTCGCAAAACTTTTCCTTCCAAGAGAATAGCAATACAAGAGGGAGCCAAATTCAAAATCTGATCATTTTGAGATGCCTGGACACACTGCGTTTGAAAGACTGGAGATCATAGGAAGCAGAAAATACAGACATAGGGAGACAGTTGCAGAGTTGACCTGTTGCATTAATGAAGGACTGGGAGGAACGGTTAACTCTTGCATTAGAAAGCTGGACAGAAAAGGGATGAGAGTTTGCCGCTAGACGGGTGCTACACACCCGTCGTAGAGGTGGAGGAATGCATGCAGACAGTTCAGAGGAGCAGTGACCATCGATGTAGTAATAGAAAAGAGATAAAGATGCAGCAGTGCGACGAAGAGACAGAGGTTGAAGGGAGTCAGTAAGAAGAGGAGAGTTAATGAGACGAAAAGCCTTTGACTCCACTCTATTGAGAAGAGCTGTATGTGGGGAGCCTTCCCACACATGAGAGTTGTACTCCGCACAGGGCTGGATAAAACCCCTGTATAGAATCAACAACTGTGCAGGGGTAAGCACACCTAATCTCTTGGAAGCAGATTTTACAAGAGATGTAATATGATCTTTCCAAGATAAGTCCCGAGTAAATGAAACCCCAGACATGTTCAAGGATGATCCAGGATTAAGTTGAATATTATTAAACATTAGTGGGTATAACTGTTGAAGATTTTGTTGGGTTGATAGGTCCAAAAATTGAGTCTTTGATGCATTAAAAACAACCAGATTATTTTTACCCCTGTCAGAGATACGAGCCAAGTCAGACATTAGGTGTGCCATAGCCTCATCCCTTGTTTGTTGAAGTAACTGCTGAGATGGACGTTGTGGGAATCAAATGGAAAGGTGAATGGTGGAGTCATCAGTGTATGAGTGCATAGGGTTAGATGTACAGCATAGAAATTCATTGATGAATAAAAGGAAGAGAGTTGGTGATAGGACAGAGCCCTGAGGAACACCACTGTTAATAGATCTAGGAGAAGAACGATGGCCGCCTACAACAGCAGCTATAGAATGACCAGAAAGGAAGCTAGAGATGAAGTAACAGATAGAAGGATAGAAACCATAAGAGGGCAGTTTGGAAATTAAAGATTTATGCCAGACTCGATCGAAAGCCTTTGAGATGTCAATTGCAATGACAAAGCTTTCGCCAAAGTCCCGAAAGGAGGATGACCAAAAGTCTGAAAGGTAGGTGAGAAGATCGCCAGTGGAGCATCCCTGACGGAACCCATACTGACGATCAGAAAGAAGGTTGTGATAGGAAAGATGCTTTAAAATTTTTCTATTAAGAATACTCTCGAAAATTTTTGAGATACAGGATGTTAAAGTCCCTTCTTTGGGACTGGCTGAATGGGAGCAAACTTCCAGCAGGAAGGAAAGATACAAGTTGATAGACAAAGGCGAAAGAGTTTGCCTAGGCAGGGTGTAAGCACAGAAGCACAGTTCTTGAGAACAACAGGAGGGACTCCATCACGCCCATATGCTTTATTAGCATTGAGGCCAGTGATGGCAGAAAATACATCAGCTGAAGAAATTTTAATGTCAGCCATGAGGAAGTCACAGGGGGGAAGTGATGGACGAACAGCACCGGAATCGTCTAAGGTGGAATTGGAGGAGAAAGTCTGAGCGAAGAGATCTGCTTTATTAGTAGAAGAAATCGCTACAAAGCCATCAGAGTAGAAAAGAGGAGGGAAGGATGATGAGGTAAAGTTGTTAGAAAGGTTTTTGGCAAGGTACCAGAAGGAGCAGGAAGAATTCGAGTTAGAGAGTTGAGAGCATTTAGTACGGGTGAAATAATTTTTAGCAGAGCGAAGAACAAACTTAGCACGATTCCGGACAGAAACGTATAAAAGATGTGATTCAGGGGTGGGTTGGCTCTGGTACCTTTTATAAGTACGTCAAAGATTTTTTGATAGTAAGTAGAATTATGAGATAAGAAAACAGTGCAGATATATTTAGTCAGAGAATGGCAGGAAAGCCGAAGCCAGAGTGTAGAGAATTTAGAAGAATCGAGTTCAGGAACACGACAGCAAGGTAAGTTGTTGCGTACATACACCCAACAGCCACCTTTGGCTTTGAAATGAGTATAGAGAAAGTAGGAGGATATAGAAAAGGGTCTGCTGTCAGTTGCCTCAGACAGCTGAGTCTCAGTTAGAATAAGAAGGTTAGGTTTAGAGGAGGAGAGGTGGTGCTCAACAGAGCAAAAGTTAGAGGAAAGGCCACGAATGCTGCAAAAATGAAGAAGAGAGTCAGACAGTGGTTCCAGACATCCTGAGTCATCACCGGGACATACATTCTATAGCTAAATTGCTATGCCAGAGACAACAGGCAATGAGATGTCTGGTACAGTGATGTCTACCAACAGCAGGAAAAGTACGGGGCATGTAGTGCAAACCGGCACTGGTCAGGGGGGTGTCGACCTACCTGTCTGGTCTTACACTGTGGTGGCTATGTCTGCCACTGATATACACGACGAAGACTGTTTTTCTAAAAAGTAACTACAATGTTTGCGGCATGTGACACTGGAGTGTGCTTGGGGGAGTGTCTCTGAATCTACCACACTTTTGAAATGTGTAAATTGTGTCCATATAATATTCCAGTGAATTTTGAGCGCTGTACTGTGTTGCAGCCATTGTTGCTGATCAACACAAGTCTCTCTGTCCGCATAGACCCATCAATTGCAGGCAAGCAACGCCTATGGAGGGTCATCCCATACAGTGAACCAATTGTTCATTGCGGTTGACAGAACCTTGCTGCAGGGAGGTGGGAGGAAATGTGTAGAGGTTTGGTTCCTTGATGGGTACTTCATTTCCATCTCCAGTTAATGGACACCATAACAGACTCCACTTCAACCTGTGACTTGGTATTATGGTTACCACCGACCGTTCCAAATGGTTTCCCGGGTTGCAGGAATTAGTTAGTCTTGTCAATCAGTGTACAGGTACCTGATGTGGAAATAATAATAATAAAACGTGACAAGAAAGAAGATAGATATGGGAAAAGAGTAGGGCAGACACAGATGCAGAATGAGAGAGGGTTAGAAAGAAACAAGCAGCACTACACCAAGTGAGTGGATGATGGTCACCAGCATCCCACAAAAAAAGTGAACATCAAGTTGACTAGGAATACTTACCGAGATGTGGGAACCACTAGACAAATACTGTAAATGACAGTGAAATAGCATGTATGGAAGTATAAATAAGTAGTCAGCTGTGTAAATATTATTATCACACAGAGCGTCAAAGCTATCTTCTGGGGAAGAGAAGTAGTGTAGCCTACATGAAATCAATCTATCTATCTTGCCAGACGACACAATCCTGCAAGGGGCGGCCACTTGACTCTAAGTTATTTGTTTCACGGGGAGGAGCACCAACCATCCACCAACCCACTTCTTGACACGTAGGGAGCACGTATAGTTAGTTTATATGGTTACCACCCAGCGCTGTAAATGGTTTCTTGGCTTACAGGAAATACCATAAGAAAAATACGTTGAAAACCAAATGCAATTAAGTACAAACAGGTGAAGCCAAATTTGTAAAATTTTACACTTAGGTGGGATGTCAGAACTCGCATTACCATAAGAAAGCTGGAAATCTGAGCGATATAGCATCTAAGTGCACATAAAAATGTCCTTTAGGAAAAATATTAGGATAAGTTATTAAATAAGTAGACAGAATTGAGATTAACTTATTAAAAAATTATAGTCACATGGGATTTGATAATATAATTTTTGTGTAAGAAAATTAGCAATAAGACATTGAAATAGCGTTATAGTTCCTAAAATGTGGTCTCACCATATTTTCTGTGTAAGAGAATTAACAATAAGACATTGAAATAGCGTAATAGTTCCAAAAATATGGTCTCACCATACCTGACATTTTCCTTACATTAGTCTTCCTGTCAGCGTTTTCTCTCTTGTCAACACACTCTTATCACTTTAACTTATCCTACAACCCCAGTAAGAACTGTGGACCCTTCCAAGGAGAGGTATCTGTGGCACTGTGGTGCTGCAGACTGGGAGACCCTCAGACACTAATTGTTTCATTTTCCCTGGTTAAATGAACCAAGAGCTATCTAACTGTGCTTCTCACAATATGATGGTTATTCTCTCAGTCATGGAACATTCACTTCTTTCTCTTATCCTCTGATTAACTTAAAAAGGCCTAGGTTTAATCACACAAGGAGGAGGACTGTAAATGGTACCCGTGCTAACCCACCATTGAATCTCGTCTGTTTTATGTTTCTGCACATATTCTTCCTAAGTCTGATCTTAGCCGTACTGACTCAGTTTCTTCCCGCTCCTTCTGGCATCTTGCTAAAAAACATTTCTAATAGTTGTACTTCTTCCTCCTTCCTTCTTTTCCACTCTGAAGGGTCTGTGTCTGTTTTTTGTTGATAAGGCAGAACTTATTGCCTTGGCATTCTCCTCCAGTTCTACATTGGACAGGTTTGATGCGTTCCCTCTATCTCCTACCTCCCTCTGACTTCATTATGCCTGACGTTATAATTTCTACAAAAATGTACCTTCTGCCCTCACTAGCCTAAATAAAATTAAGCAGTATAGGCCTTATGGCAGCCCTGCTGTCGTTCTCAAAAGCTGTTTTGTGCCCACACATTATATACGAATGATAAATAGAACGCGATGAGCAGACGCGGGACAAGAAGCAGTGTAGATTAGAGAAAACGGGACAGGACAACTAAGGTTGGAGAGGAGAGAGAAACACAAGGGTAGGAGGGCATCGCAGAGCAAAAAGGAGAGAACACAGCAAGAAGAGATATGCAAATAGATCAGGATGGGATAGGTTAGTTTAGAGCACGACAGAAAAGGCAAGATAATTAAGGTAGGTTAGGGCGAGGCCAGTCAGGAAAGGAAAATGTAGACTGGACTGTACAAAGCAGGGAAGAGCAGGTTAGTACGGAGAAGAGTAAGACAGGTTCTGGCAAGCAGACAAGGGCATTTCAGGGGTAGGGCAGTCTAGGGCAAGTACCACAAGGAAAGCAGGAAATGGCAGGAATATTAGACAAAGAAGGCATAGCAGGGTAGGCAAAATAGGCCGACCAAGAAGGCGGGACAAGGCAGAACACATCAGGCAGGAGAGGATGGTAAGCAGCAGGGATGGGCATGGCAGGGCTGAGCTTTCCCAAGTGGCACAAAGAAAGGCCAAGGAATAATTGAGAAGAGTAGAGGAAAGTCGAGCACGGCAGGGTTGGGCAGGGCAAAGTAAGGTAAGCAGGAGTCTGGCAAGGAAGGGCAAGGAAACTTTTGAGCTATGACGAAGCCGTGACTTTATATTTCTGTTACTTCTAGAAGATCTAATTTTACTGTGTAGAAAATTGTCGCATGGGAGGAGTTTTATTTAACCCCTCAGCACGAGAGATGAGGGAACGTCTCGTAAAGTGAATGGCAAGCTCACGTGAGTTGTAAGAAAATAAAGACGATGCCACCAGGTTAGAAATACTAAGACATACCAATATTCCCATTAGAATGATACCATGCCCGCTGACATACAGATATTCTCATTAGAATGATACCATGCCCGCTGACATACAAATATTCCCATTAGAATGATACCATGCCCGCTCTTTTACTCTTGCAATAAAAAGATAATCTGACCCACCCTAGGAAAGAAGCTGGTTTGCCATTTATCGATCGGGCAGGGAAAGCCACCATTAATACGGAATTTCCCTAGAGGGGTTCCCCAGGGTTTCCTTCTCTCATTTACACTTTTCAGCCTATCCATTACATGCAGGGTATTCTCACATTACAGATACGCATAAACATTTCCTCATATGCAGATTATATTACCATAACAGCTACACACCACATTTCAGAAACGGTCAGTTTGGTGAAAAAAAAAAAAAAACTATAATACGCTTCATGCATTTATCGCAGATAACAAGGTGACGATTGCTTCAGCCAAATCCACCACCATACTCATCACCAGTGACTAACTACTAACACAGGCACACCCTAACATCACACGTAACGAAATACCTGTGCCACATATTTCCGACAACAAAGATCCTTAGAGTGACATATGACACTCCAGACACCTTCAGAGATCAAATATAAGACATCTAGAGGCAATGAACCCCAAGACTAAACACACTTAAGGCACTTACACGGAGTAATTTTAGACGACAGGAGGAAACAGTCCACTAATTCAACAAATAACATATTAGGTCAGTGATGTCCTATGTTTGGATTCCAGTTTTATCTAACATCCATTACAACGCCTTGTCAGCAATATGGAACAACGCTGTATGTAACAGCATTGATTGCACCAACCAGTAATACTCCCATAGAACACTTACACTGAAAGTAAAATCTGCGTTAGAAAATATTTCAATATGAGAGCCATACTATTCTATACAGCAGTCGGTGCTAACATACAACACCCCTGCCAATATATAATTAAACCACGCAGTACAACTAGGCACCAAAAAATCATCACACCACAAACATTAATAACATCTCTTCAATAATATCCCACCTCCAGACACTCTTGCACTAACAGTGAAAGGACACTTACATACCCACTTCATGCGAAGGGCCATACAACAACTTGATCGACCACAGTGTTATAACCTCATCCCACCTCATGACGTTCAAGCATTAGAAGCATCCTCAGATAGATATAACTGAGTTCACTTACCTAGGATTAGATCAGGACATCAACCAACCCTCCTAAATTATCATCTTAGATTTGGGTTGAGTGGAATCAGAGACTTATGCCCAGCTTCCAGAATAAAACCACACATCTTGTTACACATAATGGAGCACTGTGCAGCACATGTCTCAGTAAGACGCAGACACAACAGCAACGGTGTGGGAACCTATGAGAAAACCTTCTAGGGCCGGTTGCTTATCTGGAGTCGATGGTTCTTCTTGATCAGGCAGACCAGGGTTAACCAGCAACAGGAACGAGAACTCAACTTGGCAAATATGGCCTGAGGGAAAAGATTATCTAAAAAATAATTTTTTCATGTACTGTGTGGCTTACCGCAGGATAACTAACTGCATGACAGTAGGAAAAATTATGTAGCCTAAATGAGGCGTCACCTTAATGACGACGTTGTTGTTATTGCTGGTGGTTGTGTTTTTGTTGTAATGGACCAAAGTGTACACCCAGTGTTTAGAAATTAAAATAATCGTAATAACTTACAATCTATCACCTTATTAGATCTGTAGGGATTTGAGGCTAGGCTAATGAGTTCGGATACGGAAGGCTACAGTTACCAATACCTAGCCCTTGACTGGTGTTATGAGAAAGAAAAAACAGTCATCCTTTACATGTAAGCCTTTATGAGCGAAATCCGATTTTTGTGCCAAACCCAGTACAGCACCGTGAGTCCATCTGGTAATAACTGTGGTTAACTCTCAAATTTTAAATGAAATAATTGAGTACAAGATAATATTAATTTTGATTTATCCAAAGGTATCATTACATCTAATGAGTGGATAGTGGGAGTCTCATCCTACCACCATCATCATCATTATCATCTTCATCATCATTATCATTATATGATGTTATATTAAATCATCCTATTTATCATCATAATAACTACGCATAATCACCCAGATTCTGACTCAATAATGGTTCAAATGATGTACTCATCATGTTGAGATTGAAAGATACAAAGGAAATCAGTTGCTAATGTCAGATCCAGCTGTAAAATGCCGCCTGTGTGCCCCCTTCCCCTTCCCCACTGCTCCTCCTTCTAGTCTTCATTAGCTATTTCTTTTCCCTCCCCTCTTGCTTCTCCCCCATCTCTCCCTCACATAACAAAATGGGTTCGGCAATAAGAAAAAAAAAGTTGATCTGCGCTGGGGCGTTGTGCCCATGATGGATACCGGTATATAAGGCACAGGGTTGAGCGCCTACTCCAGTGGTTCGTGAGGGTGCAAAGTGGGTGGAGTGTCTGGCAGTGGGATATCACTGTCAAGGTAAGGCTTCACAACGAACAACCAGTTACCAGTAATGTACAAAAATTAGACGAGCGGTGGCAAGATATGGCCAGTAAAAAAGTGTATTAATTTTAGAATCCTGTTTAATACTACTGGTCAACCTCCACTGTATAATGATTCATATTATAACTATGATAGGTGTTTTTCAAAACATTCCATCACAGAAAAAGATATTGTACATAAAAAATATCAAATCCTGCTGATACTGAAAGTACTGTTAATTACCATGCAATAAGTGAATGTTTTAATGATGTATCTGTTAAATGAAAGACTCTGTGTTAAAACAAATCACAAATTTTACACATACCAGAATAATTACTCACTCGTGACAGTTATATAATTTTAAGTATTCACATAAATTTTGTCAAAGAATTCAAAACACAACATTCCGATCCGTACCACGATTTTTTTCCATGTACAGTTTGCCTTCATAATTATGGGTTATTTTTACAATAAATTTTAAATTAAATTTCAACCTTCACCTGCACAGCGCACACAAAAGTACAGTTATAGCGTTTCTATAAACATCATTTTAAAAAATCTTCTAGACTAAGTGTCTATTTTTCCGTCAAAATATTAATTCTTTCCCTCTGCTAATGACTGTTACTCCTTATCCACCTCATCAGTATCTTCTACCTTCATATTCTCTTTAAGATTTTTCACGACTCATTATACTCCAGCCGATTGTTACAATCAAAGAAATTTCATTCCACTGTTTTGCACCACCATATCTTGTAAATTGTGTGTGTGTGTGTGTGTGTGTGTGTGTGTGTGTGTGTGTGTGTGTGTGTTCTAACATAATTGTACATAATTGTTTTTACTTAATTGTATCTTTACAGGAATGAGTCAAGCTCGTACTGTCCCGTGTCTTCATCGATATTTACCGTACATATCCTTAAATTTGTGAATTGTTTTGGCACACACTATTTCATTCGGTAGAGCATTCCATTGACCAATTGCTCTGTTTGGGAAACTGAATTTCCTTACGCCTTTATCACCTCTCTTCTTATGCATTTTTTTGCAGTGTCCTCTTGCTGATGCTTCCCCATATGTTAATTAATCATTTATGTCTATTTTTTCTCCTTCCCTGATATGCATTTATATAGCATTATCATGTCACCTCTTTTCCTTCTCTCTTGTAGTGTTGGTAGATTCAGTTTATTTAGTCTTTCTTCGTAGCTTAGGTCCCTTAAGCTTGGTATCCATCTTGTAGCGGCCCTTTGAACTTTTTCAATCTTGTCTATGTGTTTTTTGAGATGAGGACTCCAGACTTACTGATGCATACTCCAGGGTTGGTCCCTAATGAATGATGTTATTATCCTTCTTAGCATGTCTTCATTTATGTATGTGAATGCTATTCTCATATTTGCAAGCAGTGTATACATGTTCCGTACCTTCTCACTGATGTGGTCAGCCGGAGATAGTCTGTTATTGATAATCACACCTAGGTTCTTCTCTCTTTCTGATGTGTATATGGTTTTATTTCCTAACGTATAATCCCAATCAGGTCTTTTTCCACTTTTAACAAACTTGATTACATAGACACTTGTCCACATTGAATTCCATTTGGCCATGTATTACTCCATTCATGAAGTTTATTTAACTCTTCTTGTAGCTCTTTACAAGAGTCTGTGTTAGTAATTCTCCTTTGTATTTTTTGCATCATCTGCAAACATATTCAGATAGCTTTCTCTATTTCCAGTGTTACTGTTTATATCATTTATATACGCTAAAAACATGATTAGGTGCCAGCATTGAGCCCTATGGTACTCCACTAGTCACTTCTTTCCATGATGAGTAGTTTCCCCTTGATGTACTGTTCTCATTTCTCTTTTTATGAGAAAATCTTGCATCCAACAAAACAGTTTGCCTCTGAATTCCTCCTTGATGGTACAGTTTCCATAAAAAGTCTTTGGTGTGGTACTGTGTCAAATGCTTTCTTTGAAATCTAAATAGATACTGTCCACCCATCCTTCTCTTTCCTGTATTGTGTTTGTTACTCTGTCATAGTAGCTCAACAGATTAGTAACACATGATTTTCCTTTTTTCTGAAACCAAATTGTCTTTCTGTTATCATACTGTGTTCTTCTAGATGATTTACCCAAGCTTTTCTTATAAGTTTTTCTAATACCTTGCTTACAACACTGGTCAAAGTGATACTGGCCTGTTGTTGAGTGGACTTTGTCTATTTCCTTTCTTTGAATAAGGGGATAATATTTGTTTTCTTTCAAATATCAGGCAGTTTACCTTGACTCAAGGATTTCTTGAAAATTAAAAAATAATTTATTTACTTTACTCCTTTGCACATTCTCGTAGTACCCAGCATGAAATTTCACAGGACCACTCTTTCTTTTCCTCCGTCTAATTTACTTAACTCCTCCTGTATTAATTTTTCTGATATTTGTATATCTGGCAGTATGTATGGACATGCATGTTCCACATAGTCCCTCTCAAAATTTTTTTTTTCTTCTGTAAACACTAATTGGAAATTCTTATTTAGCGCTTCACAAATATCTTCTCTCTTGTGTATAGGTGATTCCCTAGTCCGTAATGGATTGTATTATATCTTTTACTCTTGGTTTTGCTTCTGATGTAGCTGTAAAATAGCTTTTGTTGATCACTACTTTTATTTCGTTATCTCCTCCTCAAACTTTTTTTTGGGCTTCCCTCCTTATTCTTGTATAATCGTTTCTTGCCTGTTTGTAATTATTATACGCCCTTTCACTATTGTGTCTTCTGTATCTATTCCACAACAAATCTCTTCTTTCTTTTGATTTTTTACATTGAAACCATTTCTGTATTTTCTTATCAGCTTCTTTGTGCTGTGGGATGTACTTCTGGACTCCTATTTCATAAAATTCACAGGTGAATTTTTTATATACAGCATTTAAATCTTGTCCTCTAAGCTCATTTTCCCAATCAACTTCTAAGAAATACTTCTTTAGGTCTTGATAATTTCCCTTTCTATAGTTTAGGTTCTTTTTGTAACTTTCATTGCTGTTAACTATGTCACATGCTATCCTGAAGTTGTAATTTAGTACTGCATGATCGCTTTTGCCTAGTGGAGAGTCATATATTAAACTGTCAATATCATTTTCTTGCCTAGTAAATATTAGATCTAGCATTGAAGTTGTACATCGAATCCTTTTTTTCTGGCGGTTT
>NC_137003.1:15418030-15588927 GCF_032717465.1 Coenobita brevimanus | reverse complement strand
ACTAAAAAAACAAACAAGAAGCCTCGGACAAGGACTGACCAAACGATGACGACCCAGGACCGGACAAAGGACTTGGTAATGAGTACATGGAATGTAAGACGAGCGAATGATGAGGTGAAAGAGAGAGAGATTGTCCAGGTGCTTGAAGGTGCGAAAGTGGATGTATGTGGAATAACTGAAACAAAATGGAGAGGAGAAAGTGTGAGAGAATGGGAGTATGGATGGGGTATATGTGCAGGAGTAGATGAGAATGAGAGGGCAAAGGAAGGAGTATGTATAGTTGTGAGTAAAAGATGGAAGAAGAGCATAAGACAGTATGGATCAGTTGGGTCAAGGATTGTATGGGTAAAGTTGAAAGTTGGAATACAAATGTGGGCGATTGTGTGTGTATGCGCCAACGCAAGATCGTGCTAGAAGAGTGAGAGAAGAGTTCTGGACAAATGTGGAAGTGTGCATGGATAAGTTTGGAAGGAATGAGAGAGTGTTTTTGATTGGTGATATGAATGGTAAAGTTGGGAATGTGAAGGTGGATGGAATAGTTGGTGAGTGGGGTGTGCCTGCTGAGATAGATGAGAATGGGAGTGCGTTAGTGGACATTTGTGCTGGGAGGGGGTTGTTGATAGCCAATACCCCCTTCAAGCATAAAATGATCCACAGGTATACATGGCGAGTGATGAGAAGGGTGGGTGGTGAACTGAATGAAAGGAAGGCAATGATTGATTATGTGTGTGTGGATGAAAGGATGCGAAGATGTGTAAAGGATGCAAGAGTGTATAGAGGTTGGGGGAGTGGACTTTCTGACCACTACTTGGTGGTGGCCAGAATTAGGATGCAAGTAAGATGGAGGAATAGAAGAAGGGAAAGACGAGAGGAAGGAGTAGTTGCAAGGAGAGTGGAAAGGTTACAAGAGGATGAGAAAAAGGCAGAGTATAAGAGAGAAGTGGAGGAACGATTGGGCAAATATGAATTGGAGCAGATGGGAGATGTGGAAGGTGTGTGTAAGATATTTGCAGAAGAAATATGTGCAGCATGTGATGTGGTGTGTGGAAGGAAGAGAAGACGGAGGGGGGTGCAAGGAACAGCGTGGTGGACTGAAGAGGTGAAACAGGCTGTGGCACAAAAGAAGAAAGCATACAATGAATGGATGAGAAATAGGGGCGTGGAAGAAGTTGAGAGGCGGAAGAGAGAGTTATATGTGGAAAGGAAGAGAGAGGTGAAAAGATTAGTAAGAGAGAGTAAGAAGAGAGTGGATGAGGAATTTGGAAGGAATTTGAGTGTAAAGTGGAGGGACCGTAAGAAAATGTTCTGGAGAGAAGTGAAAAGAGTAAGACAGGGTGGAAGTGAAGTTAGCAGGGGAGTGAAAGGTAAAAATGGTAGATTACTAGTGGAGAAGGGAGAAAAAGTGAGCAGATGGAGAGAACACTTTAAGGAACTGTTGAACGTAGAGGATGGAAGTAATGCGAGTATAAGTGGCTGGGGAATGGCTGGGAGAAGGAGGGAGGTGAGAAGACAGGAAGAAATCAGTAGGATAGAAGTTGTGGAAGCAATGAAGAAAGTTAAATCAGGGAAAGCCCCAGGAATTGATGGAGTGTGTGGTGAAATGCTGAAGCATGGGGAAGAGATAGTAGTAGAATGGATGTGGAAGATGTGCAGATTGGCCTGGGAGGAAGGTAGAGTCCCGGAGGATTGGAAGTCAGGTATAATTATTCCCTTGTACAAAGGAAAAGGGGAAAAAGAAGTGTGTGGTAAGTATAGGGGCATTTGTCTTCTTAGTATAATAAGAAAAGTGTATGGTAGGATACTTATTGACAGAGTTAGAGAAAGAACAGATAAATTAGTTGGAGAAGAACAGGGAGGCTTTAGGAAGGGAAGAGGTTGTGTAGATAAGATATTCATTCTCAGACCTTTAGTGGAAAAGTTTCTAGAGAAGGGAAAGAAGTTGTATGCGGCTTTCATGGAAAGCATATGACAGGGTGGATAGACAAGGATTGTGGAAAGTGTTAAGAATATATGGAGTAGATGGGAAGTTGTTGAATGCTGTGAAGAGTATGTACGATGGTGCGAAGGCTGCAGTGCGTGTGGATGGTGAACTAAGTGAATTTTTCTCTTTGAAAGTTGGTTTGAAACAGGGATGTGTCATGTCTCCATGGTTGTTCAATCTGTACATGGATGGGGTAATAAAAGAGGTACAAGGTAGGGTAGTGGATGTTGGAGTGGCCCTGGTGAGAGAGGATAGTGTTTGGAAACTCCCTGTACTGTTGTTTGCAGATGATACTGTGTTGTTGAGTGAAGACGAAGGGGAGCTGCAAGGCTTGGTGGATGAGTTTGAGAGAGTGTGTAAGAAACGGAATCTAAAGGTGAATGTAGGGAAGAGTAAAGTGATGGTCTTTGAGAGAGGTGAAGTTAGTGAATGTACAGCGAGGTTGGATGGTGAGGAATTGGAAAATGTGAGTACGTTTAAGTATTTGGGTAGTGTGATGAGTAAGGATGGAGGTTTGGAGGGTGAAGTGCTTGAAAGGATACAGCAGGGAAGAAAGGTTGCTGGTTCCTTGAAAGCAGTGATAAGAAACAGGGAAGTGAGCATGGAAGTGAAAAAGTTACTACATGACAGTATTGTGATACCAACTCTAACGTACGGAAGTGAAGTTTGGACATTGTTGGAAGGACACAAGTCAAGAGTGAGAGCAGTGGAAATGAGTTATTTAAGAGGAGCCTGTGGAGTCACGTGGAGAGACAGGCTGACAAATGAGGATATAAAGGAGCGTTGTGGTGTGGATGTGGATGTGATAGGAAGCGTTATGAGGAACACACTGAGCTGGTTTGGCCATGTGGAGAGGATGGAGGGTGAAAGACTGACGAAGAGAGTGTATGTGAGTGAGGTGGAGGGGGGAAGAGGGAGGGGGAGGCTGAGGATGAGATGGAGGGATGGGGTGGAGAGGTATATGAGAGAGGGGGGTGTGAGTTGGGAGCAGGGCAGTGAAATGGCGGGGGACAGGGCGACTTGGAGGCGATTTGTTTGTGGCCACCCCAAATGGGATTGAGGCGTCTGGCAATAGATAGATAGATAGATAGTATGCTAAATAATTGTTATGCAGTGTAAGAAAACTCTGGATGGTTTGAATGTCTCTGTGTTCTCCAAGAATGTAGTAGATAATTCTGGCATGCAGGACGCTTATATAAGTATGGTGAAGGTACTAGAGGTTTTCAGTTCAGTTTGAGTTTAGTTCAGTGTCAGTTGAGTGTCAGTGTATATTGTATAGCTCTGGTACTTGTGGAAACAGTAAAGAGTAGGTGGCAGGCAGTAAATGTAATTATTTGGAAAATAAAGTAATTGAACTTAAGAAGCTTGTTTACTGTACATTCAGCGCCTGTGCTGATCTGTGTTGTTGTACACTGAAAGGCTGCCTCTAGGAAGAACAACTTAATGGGCAATGTCCTTCTTCTACTGTACTCCTGCTGTTGGATCCTGTGGCAATGTGGGACAGGGATGTAACAGTATATTCCTTTTCTCATGAAGGTCTCCGTTTTAAGTATTATCCACTGTTTGTAGCAGGGAAAGTTGGTGGATATCAAAACAATGAACTCATGAAGAAACTTGTCACAGAACCTTTTTTTTATTTTTATTTTTATTTATTTATTTTTTTTTTAGGAAATATGTAAAACTCCTTGGTAAGGACGGAGACTTAGAATCACACCGGAATAAAAGTCATCACAAAGATGCTGTAAGTGCCGCTGTAGATTTTTTACAGACTTACAAAAACCAAGAACTGGATGTACAAAATCAGATCAGCACTCACAGATTGACTCGAGTACAAGAGAACAGGGAGAGATGAAAGCCAATAAGTTATATAGTCATCTTTCTGGGCCGCCGAAACATTCCATTTTGTGGACATAGAGATGATGACTCATGCGATCTGATGCTGACAACAATTAGCTAATTGCTGTGAATTCATGTTAGACCTGGGGACAAACATCTAAGTTCGTCAAGTGCACGAGCAACATACATAAACAAAACTGTACAAAATGAGATAATCAAGTGCTGTGGAGAATACTGTCTGTAATATTTGAGAGAGTGTGCCAGTCAGGACTCTATGTAATAGCACCATATTTGATGAGACTACATATATTGCCCATCACTCGCTGTTGAGCATTGTTTTGCGTTACATAGATATTCAATCAAGATCAGTTGGGGAAGATTTTGTTGGATTCATAGAGCCTTGCATACAGACAAATATCAAAGAAGAGACTAAACAAGAGCCCTCCCTAACCGGAGAAAACACTGGGAAAGCTTGTCTGCAGATACTGAGAGAAAATTCATTGGACCCAGTACACTGTGTCGGAATTTCAACTGACGGATGTTCAGTTCTGGTGTCTAAAGTATGTGCAACTCTTGCTACTGTGTAAGCTGTAGCTCCTCATGCGGTACAATGTCCATGTTTCAGTCATTCCTTAAACCTCTCCATCTCTAGGTCATCAAAAATGCAGGCAGTCAGAAATGCAGTAGGTGTCATGAAGGAAGTCATTAGCTTTTTCTCTGCGTCCTCAAAAATAAATCATGTTCTTAGAAAGACTCTTGGACGTCAACTAACAGGCTTATGTGAAACAAGATGGGTAAAAAGGCATGAAAGTGTACTCCTATTCTGTCAAAGCTTACTTAAGCTGGAAGACGTGCTCTCTGAGATTACTGAATGGAAAGAATATGTTACTGCAGCCGATATCGCAGTCTTCTAAGGAGTGACCTACGTACTCTAAGATCGAAACTTGAAGGTGAGCTGTATGTTTGGAGGAAGCATTTTCTGCAGGAAAAAGAAAAGATTAAATAGTCCATAATCAGCAATGGATGCATTCATGTGTTGTGATAAAAATTTATTTCCTTCCATTATATACTGAACTTGCAGATTATTATTATATTACTTTTATCAAAAGGAAATACTTGGGAATAATTCTCCTATTCTGAAATAATTTTAAGTGAATTCAAAAATGGTACATTGATCAAATTATTATTTTCTTCCATAATTTACTCATGAAATTATACAATATGATATTAGGGTAGCCTAATTCAGTACAAAAGGTGTTAGATTTTCAGTCATGAATTCCTTTGTACAGTACAAGGTAGGACTATATTATACTGTTACATTTTGCTGGTACTCTGCAGTGCCAAGTTTTTCTGCCGTTTATATGACAAGATTCAACTTCACAATGTAAATAGTAACCTATGCTTTCCTGTTTTCTGGTACCTGTTTATTATTTGATAAGTGTCTACAGGAGTGTCTGCATGTTTGTGGAGAAGTGTCTGTCCAGTAAGACGCTCTGCACTCATGCTCGCGCGTAATCATGTCTTTAGTTCTTTCAGCACTAGCAATACTTTTCTTGTAAAATACATATTGGAAATATTGTTACAAGCACATTATCAAATTTATCAGTTGATTATCCAAATAATGTGATTTATTTAATAAATTTTCTGTGATTTCTTTTGTTTTTCTGACATTATTATTACTTTTTTTTTTTTTTTGTATATCGATGTGCAATATAAACCAGAATCCATTTTCAGTACATTTTTAAAATAAAAATTTCATTATTTTTACTTCCAAATGCCTGTTTTTAGTAGTAAACGGTATTTTAATATTGCGTATACAGCCATCGAAATTACCGTAACATACAGTAATAAAAAAAAATCTGGGGGCTTACAGCCCCCACCCCGCCCCCCGCGCCGGATGAGAACTGGAAAGGCTCGCTGCATTCGCCCTAACCCCCAAAAACAATGTTCTGGATCCGCCCTTGGGCGAATAAAACCGGTGTATAAAGTCAACAACTGTGTTGGAGTAAAGAAGGAACGGAATCAGCTTAGCACACTTAGGCCCGGATTCACAAATAATAGAGCAAATTTAAGCAAGAGTGTTGCCCAAATAACAGAACAGCCAAATAGTGCAGGAATGTGCTGATCAAGTCCCAGCTGTTTCGACCACGGTACCACAGGGGAGTAAGATGCATAAATGTAATTAATATTTTTTTCTTTTTCTCAGTATTAACCCCTAGCCTTCGCAACTCGACTGACAACTTCCCTGAAAACCTGTATATGGAGCCGATTTTTCGACTCTTACAGAAGTAAAAAGTGTTATGCCCAAGGTTTAGAGCTTGAATTTACACACCTTATGCCACAAACCAGAGCATTCTAGACCAACTGGATACTGAGCAAGAGCCTGTCAAAGATCGTCAAAAATTGATACTGGCATCCCTTGCATATAGGGAGAGACAAAAAACTGCACCAACATTAATTTTGGTATTTGAGAATGAATGATCTTGATTTTACACACCAGAAAATGTATGTATCATTCTCATAAGTAAGTAGCAGCTGGAGGTGGAACGAGTATGAAGGGGTGGAGGGAGTATGAAGGAGTGGAGGGGGGAGGAAGGTGGAGGGAGGATGGTGGGGGGAGTGTGGCATGGAAAAATCAGCTTTATAGAGTTCGTAGGAGGAGCCGTGAGTCCAGTCACAAGCGAGGGAGGGGGAGAGGGAACAAAAGGTTTGGGGTAGAGGTTGGTAGCAGGAGGGTGGGGGGGGAATCATCCCCCCCCACCATGGGTAGGGACCCGGATCCTCCTCCCTCCCTACTCAGGACTTAGTTCTCATTGGTTTGCATCGATAAACGTTACAATCGGGCTGAAGCCTAGTGTCCGCAGTTTTTTACAAAGCCTACTCTGTCAATCCTATTAGTTATCAAACGAAATTCTGGAAAAGGATCGATCAATCCTATTAGTACTTTAGGGGTTAACACAAGACGACCACCAAATTAAGTGAAGCAAATGTGGAAGGAGCTGGGAAGAGGGAAAGGGGTAGAAAACATGATGATCTTTACCAGGAATTGGTTGAAATGAAAACATTCAACAAATTAGTAGAAAAGGAAAACAGATGGAAAAGGGCATTTCAGAGTGAAATAGATGAAATTAAGAAGCAATTTCGTATGCAGGAGGAAAATGAAAAATCAGTAAAGGAATTAAACAAGAAAGACACAACAGTAGATGAGCTGTCAGTTGAGGTGGGTTCATTTAAAAGGATGATTGGCGAAATGGCAAGTACAGCTGTTAACCATGAAAGTATTACGGAGGAGTTCAGAAATGTTACAGAGACAATTAAGCAAGCAAGTAGTCTGATAGACCAAAATAGTGATACTGAAGAGAAGATAACCCAGGTGAATGACGTGATGCAAAGTTATAAAGATGATGTAGAAACTACGTATGCTAAAATGGTGAAAGTAAGGAAAGACTTAGAAACAAGAGCTAAAGAAAAAAGCATTAGAAAGGATGTGAAAAAAATAATCCAAAACAACCCTAAATTGGTCAAAGATTCAGCAGGTATCAATAAATCTATAGTAATCACTGGTATAGAGGAGGAAGAAAAAAAAAATCGAAAGACAAAAAGGAGATGGCAAATATAATGAGCATATTGAAGGAAGTATCAGAGGAAATCTGTAATAAAGACATAGAGGAACACAAAATGCTAGAGAAATATGAGAAAAATAATTCAAGGCCCCTGAAAATAACCTTCCACAGTGTGAACACTGTGGAGGAGATACTAAAGCAAACAAATTTATAGAAAAAGAGGAATTTAAAAAAGTATGGATAAAAAGATGCTTAACTCAAGAGGAATTGGGAATGCTAAACGAGAAAAGGGAGAAGGCAAAAACAATGAACGAGTAAATATCAGAGGAAGAGAAGACTGCTTTTTTTTTTTTTTTTTTTTACAAAGTAATTGGATTGCAGGTACAAAAGTGGTACATAACCAAGAGGGAACAAAAAGGAGGAAGTAGGAGACTGATGTTATGGCAAGTATGTCAACAAGATGGTTAGGCTGATGTACTCAAATATAGATGAAATGGTGTCTAAATTTTTGGAGATAAAAGACTACATCAAAGAAAAGGAACCACACATTATTTGCCTGACTGAAACAAAATTAACCCCAAAGATATCCAACGATACCCTAAACTTAGACGAATACAATATATGGAGAAGAGACAGAAATTTAAGAAAGGGAGGAGGAATTATAATCTTAACAAAGAAAAATCTACAAGTCAAAGAAATAAAACTAGATATATCCCCACAAGTAGAACTGATTGCATTGGAATTTAACACATCTGAAAGGAAATTAATTGTGGCAAATTTATACATGCCACCCAAAACAAACACTTGGGAAAGAGGTGAATATGAAGACCTTGCAGAAAGTACAATTCAAAGTTTAAGAACATTATTACATAGTGTCATAAAAAGACTTGGTAGTTACTTGTAGTGGAGTTATATATATATTAGACTTGTGGACGAGCGGTTGTTATACTTGAATAGCTTTGTAAGTAGATAATCTTCTTTCCCATTTGTCGTGCAATGACAGGAGAGGTAAAGAATAGTATGGGACTATTTTTATTTGTCTTAGAAATATTAATAAGTCTCTCACACAGAGCGAAGTATAAAGTAGAGTCCCGCTAGCTATCTCTCTGTCTCGCTCTCTCTGTCTCTCTCTCAAGTTGCTAAGCCCTTCTCCCTGTGACCTGTCTGTTCTTTGGCTAGCTTCCTTCTGAGCTCTCTTTCCTAAATTCTGGTGAAACAGGAGTCGTATCACGTGTGTTCCCTGTGATTGGAAAGTTCTAGAAGCCTGTGTGTGATTATGTGTGTATGTGTGTTCACCTGGTGATCGCTGACCAACTAACTGCATCATCTCCTGACTCCTACTTCCTAGTCTGTCGTCAGCTTTTCCTCAGTGTAACTTGCAAGATCATTTCCCATTCCCAGGCTCGCATAGAGCTGTCTGTCTATCTATTTATCTATCTATCTATTATGATTTGTAATTATAATATGGAGTCCTAATATATGCTCGGTCACGCGAAAATGGCGTACCATCGACAGTTAATAGTCATAACATATTAATACATATTACATACACATTATAATGAACTTATAAGCTAATTAAGTGAAATACATAATATTGTAAAAGTAACATAATTGTATGAATAGTGTATGCATATAATATTCATAGTAAATAGTGATTATTCAGTAATATTACATTTTAAACAAGTTGTATACATTTTGTGAGATGTGTATGTATAACAGACATACGCATATAATTGTGCAATGGTAATACTGCTAGGTTATACATTACATATTGAGTTATCACTTTAGTAATGTCTAATATTTCACCTAACTTGTATGATGATACTGGTAATACAGAATTGTGCTATAGTTGTATGACTTATAATATTGTACTAACATTGTGGTAATACATAATTGTAACATTTTATGAATTGTTACAAAATATTGTGGTAATGCATAATTGTGTTGGCCTTATAATTAAGTGTCTTGGCCTTATAATTGTAGTTAAAGTTACATAAAAGTTACATCTTGTTAATGCAACTGTTACATAATCGGCAAAGTGTAACATAATGCAATCGTTTGTCGTTACATAATTGTTACATATCGTTTGTAGTTACATAATTGTAGTTAAAGTTACAAAAAGTTACATCTTGTTAATGCAACTGTTACATAAATGGTACATATTGTTTGTAGTTACATAATTGTAGCAAGTGTAACATAATGGAATCGTTTGTCGTTACATAATTGTTACATATCGTTTGTAGTTACATAATTGTAGCAAGTGTAACATAATGCAATCGTTTGTCGTTACATAATTATAATATGGAGTTACATAATTATTACATATCGTTTGTAGTTACATAATTGTAGCAAGTATAACATAATGCAATCGTTTGTCGTTACATAATTGTTACATATCGTTTGTAGCTTATGTGGTATTTTGGCATATGTAGTAACACTTACACTTATTTTCATTTGTTTGTTATGTGATCTTACTCTATTTCTCTCTTTTTTCTTTCTTACTTTTTTTTTTTTGTATGTATTGATTTTCTATAGTTTGTTTTTCTTCGCTTGTGTACGCTTTTTCTATGTTGTTCATGGTTGCATAATTACTGGCTAATTTCCTTGGGATACTTTTTTAAAGTTTAGTTTATATTGCACAGGTATTACTGAAAATGATATTATATAGTCCCATATTTTGTTATTTTATATAAAAATATGTATATATACACCATATACAGTATTAACTATATACACTGACTTGTTGTTCACTTGTACCTATCGTGGGCAATATATGTGTCAGCACTGTGTGGAAATCATTGTCTTCACGATTGTGTTGAAGATGTTCATTCTTGCTAACGTCATTTGTGTTGGCCATTTTTTTTTTCTATAGTTTACCTTGTAACTTAATTTATATGTTTCCACTAGGTAGCTTTAATTAATAAATGTTTAATACAGTTCTCTTAATCGCTCACTGAGTAACTGTGATGGTATATTTTCCTTATCACTTTGTAGATATAATAATGTATAGCTGTATGTATGAAACACGTATTTTATGTAGGTATAAATGGTAACACTCGTTGGTGTGTAAATAAATGTTATAATAAATGAATGAATATATACAGTGTAGAATATTTATTGTTGGTGATTATTTAGTGTTTGAGTTATGCAGACAACTGAAGTAAATATGTGTATTTAAGCTGTAACTATACAGCACATTTTATATGTTTGTGCAGAAGCTTATTGTCTATCACTGTGTATTGTATAAATGAAGTAACTATGTAACTCACTAATTTTTACCGTGGTGGGAATGGTGTGAGTGGTGGTGCAGGTGGTGTGTTGACCGACGTGGCGTATTTTCAGCAATCACGCATGATGACGTCGACTTCCCACACTGGTAGCTGTGGTGAGTGAATGAGTAGCGTAGAGTATCTTGAGTGAAGACGAGTGAGTAAGATGAGTTGTGAATATGGACTTGGTATTTGCTTCGTCGTCTTGACCTCTTCACACCTGCGTAAGCGGTGGGGGTTGGGTGGATGTAGCAGAGAGAGGAGGGTGAGGTCTGGTGGTTATGAGTTATGAGTCGTGTCTCACTCTTCGTTTGTTTGTTTTGTATTTTCTTACTTGATGTGTTCTTGGTCCTTTTTTCTTGTGATTTACTCGTTATATGATGAAGACTGCCACTACTTGTAGGTGCGTGTAGAAGATTATACAGACGACTCGTAGAGTTGTTACTTGTAGTTGATTGTAGATGGTTGTAGTTCGTTCACTGTAGAACCGAAGTTAATATTGTAGAGTGTCGCTTGCTTTTGTAGAAGTTCACTGTTGATTCAAAGACGAGGTGCGTTCTTTTCGCTGCTACCAAATGTCATAAAAAGACTTTGTAACTCCTTGTAGAGAAGTTATATATATATTAGACTTGTGGACGAGCGGTTGTTATACTTGAGTAGCTTTGTAAGTAGATAATCTTCTTTCCCATTTGTCGTGCAATGACAGGAGAGGTAAAGAATAGTATGGGACTATTTTTATTTGTCTTGGAAATATTAACAAGTCTCTCACACAGAGAGAAGTATAAAGTAGAGTCCCGCTAGCTATCTCTCTGTCTCTCTCTCAAGTTGCTAAGCCCTTCTCCCTGCGACCTGTCTGTTCTATGGCTATCTTCCTTCTGAGCTCTCTTTCCTAAATTCTGGTGAAACAGGAGTCGTATCACGTGTGTTCCCTGTGATTGGAAAGTTCTAGAAGCCTGTGTGTGAGTATGCGTGTATGTGTGTTCACCTGGTGATTGCTGACCAACTAACTGCATCATCTCCTGACTCCTACTTCCTAGTCTGTCGTCAGCTTTTCCTCAGTGTAACTTGCAAGATCATTTCCCATTCCCAAGCTCGCATAGAGCTGTCTATCTATCTATTTATTTATCTATCTATTATGATTTGTAATTATAATATGGAGTCCTAATAATAGAATGGAAGAGAAATTTGAAAGAATTATATTAACTGGAGACATCGGTTCAAATATAAATTGGAATACATTAGATGTAAAAAACCATGAAAGCTGTTGGGATCAAAAGCTCCTAGATCATGTGCAGGAGTTTTTCTAACACAGCATGTAAAGGAAAACACCAGAAAAAGAGGAGTTGATGATCCATCATTACTATATCTTATATTTATTAGGCAAGGAAATGAAATTGACAATATAATGTATCACTCCCCATTCGGCGAAAGTGACCATGCAGTATTAAATTGTAACGTCAGGATTGCGTATGACGTTACCAGCAATGAGTTACAAAAAGAGTCTAAATTACAAAAAGGGTAATTACAATGACCTGAAGAAGTACTTTTTAGAAACAGATTGGGAAAAGAACTTAGATGACAAGATTTAGATATTATATATAGAAAATTCTGTGATCTTTATGAAATAGGAGTCCAAACTTATATCCACAAAGCAACAGAAATGAAAATAAAAAAATGGTTTAATACAGAATGTAAAAAGTCGAAAGGCAAAAAGAGACTTGCCGTGGAATAGATACAGAAAACACAATAATGAGAGGGCATGCAACAACTCTAAACAGGCAAGAAACGATTATACAAAGATAAGAAGGGAGGCTCAGAGATCGTTTGAGGAGGGGATTATAAATAAAAGCAGTGATCAACCTAAGCTTTTTTACAGCTACATCCGAAGCAAAACCAAAGTTGAAGATAAAACACAGTCCATTATGGATGACGGGATCATCTATACACGAGAGAATGATATTTGTGAAGCACTAAATGAAAACTTCCAATCAGTTTTTACAAAAGAAATTTTGAGAGAGATGATATGGAACATGCATGCCCACATGTATTACCAGATATACAATATCAGAAAAAGAAGTACCAAGATCTAAAGACTAACAGATCAGATCACTTCTGCCTCAGATCGAAACAACTTAGTGCATGACGTCACGCAGCTGCTTCCCGCTCTGTTCACCTGGACAGATGGGCTCAGTCGTATCCTGACATTCCATGAGTTAAGATCTCCCCAGCGACAAACCAAGGAGCAAGGAGCTCCACATTACCTCCCGTTTTGGGGGAGTCATTCAACTTAAATCTATTTTCTGAGACAATATGGCTACTTGTGTCGTTAGAGGACATATGGACATATATATATATATATATATATATATATATATATATATATATATATATATATATCATCACCATCATCATCATCAGCCATAACTAGTCAACTGCTGAACAAAGGCCTCCCCCAACCTTATCCACGAATTCCTTGACTGAGCCAATCTTTGTCACGTTTTCCCTGCAAATTTCTCTAACTCATCCCTCCACTTCCTGTCTGGTCTTTTTCTGCAATGCTTACACTCTCTTGGTGTCCAGTCTGTCAGCCTCTTACTCCATCAGTTATTCCTTATTCTTGCTATATGGCCTGCCCATCTCCATTTCTGTTCTTTTATAACTTCTATAATATCTTTGACTTTAGTCTGCTCTCTCCCCCAAGTTGATCTTTTCCTTAAAGATATTCCCTACGATGACCTTTCCATTGCTCTCTGAGAACGAATTGATTTATTTTCCATCGATTTTGTCAGTTTCCAGGTCTCACACCCATACGTCATAGCTGGAATTATACATTCGTTATATACTTTTCGTTTCACATAAACTGGCAAGCTACTTTTCATAATGTCTCTATGTTTACCGAAAGCTTTCCATCCAATTGTAATGCGTCTTTTTATTTCGCTATCATGATCTTTTGTTAATTTTAGTATTTGTCCCAAGTAGTTGTAATCCTCAACTTCTTCAAGAATTTCATCGCATATTCCGATGACGATCTTTGGTGTTTGTGGATTAAACATTAGTTTTACTCCGGTTCATCTTCAGTCCTACTTTCAAACTTTCTCTGTTCAGGTAATTTAACATTTCTTGCAATGTCTCTGCTCTTTCTGACATTAGGACAATGTCATCTGCAAATCTTACATGGTTTAGCTTTTCTCCATGTATGTTCACTCCTTTGTTTTCCCAGTCTAGCTTTCTTAAAATACTTTCTAGGCATGCTGTAAATTACTTTGGTGAAATTGTATCTCCCTGACGCACGCCCTTCTCAATCTTAATTTTTTCCGAGTCCTTATGTAATTTAACTGCAGCAGTTCCCTCTTTATATATGTTTTCGAGCAGTTTTACAATGTTCTCATTCACTCCTTGTTCTCGCAGTGAATTTATAATCTCTATGTGCTCCACTGAATCAAAAGCCTTTTCGTAATCAACAAAACCTAAGTACAGTGGTTTATTATATTCTGTAGTTTTCTCAGTTAGCTGATTCACTGTGTGTAGATGATCAGTAGTCGAGTACCTGCTTCGGAATCCTGCCTGTTAACGAGGTTGGTTTTCCTCCAGCTTTGTAGCTATTCTGTTTGTAAGGACTTTAGTGAAGAGTTTGTAAATGACTGATAGCAAGCTAATGGGTCAATAGTTACTAAGGTCTTTTGAGTCACCTTTTTTATAAAGTAAAATAACTATTGCATTACACCATGTTTTGGGAATTTTCTTCTGTTTTATACATTGGGGAAATAATTGAGCAAGCCTATTTTGTACTTCTGCTCCTGCATCCAACAGTAAATCTGCTACTATTCCGTCTACTCCCAGAGCCTTCCCTCTTTTCATATTTTTAAGAGAAATATTTACTTCGTCTGGTGTCACCTCAAGTATTTCACTTGTGTCAACTGAAAAGTTAGCGATTGGTACTACTGTCTTTGATGCATACAGTTCTTTGTAAAATTCTTTAACTCTCTTCATCATCTTATCTCTGCATTTAATGGCTTCACCGTTTTTGTCTTTTAGTGATGTCATTTGTTGCTTCCCTAGTGCCATTTTACTTTGGACCTGTTTCAGACTTTTTCCTTTTTTGATGGTTTCTTTGATTTGATCCATGTTTCTCTTTCTTTTTTCTTCTCTTTGTCTTTTGTTGATAAGCTTATTTAATTCTGCTCGTTCTATTTCATCTTTCTTTGTCTTTACTTTCATTTCATTTCGTTTTTTCATAAGCTCGAGTGTCTTTTCTGAATACTTCTTGGCACTGGTTGTATTAGGTTTTCCTACTACCTCCGCTGATTCTTTTAGCACTTTTGCTAGTCTGTCATTCAGCTCATCAATGTCACATTCGGCATTACTGAGAGCCTGAAATCTGTCCCTTATTTCCAACTGAAAGGCTGCTTTGTTTTCTTTTTACCTTTAATAATCTTCTTTTTTTTTCACTTTTGAAATTGAATCATGCTGTGCAACGCACCATTCTATGGTCACTTCCAATATTTACTTTGTTGATAGCTGTGTCGTTTGTGATTGCGTTACTCTTATTTGCTATAATGAAGTCGATTTCATTCTTTGTTTCTCCATTTGGGCTTCTCCAGGTCCACTTTCTCCCTGTTCTTTTGCGAAAAATGTGTTCATTATTCTCATGTTAAACATTTCTGCAAAGTTTACCAGCATTTCTCCTCTTTCGTTCCTTTCTCCTGCTCCAAATTTTCCCACACATGCTTCTCCATTTTTTGATTTTCCAACTTTTTCATTGAAGTCTCCCATGAGTATAGTATAGGTGGTCTTTTCCTCTTCCATAATCTGGAGATGTCATCATAGAATGTTTCATTTTCTTCATCTGAACTCTGAGAAGTTGGTGCATATACTTGTATTACTTTCAGGTATCTTTTTTGCACAGTCTGATTACAACCACTGCTGCTCTGTCAGCTACACTGCTGAATTTAACAATGTTGTCTGCAAGATTTCTGTTAATTAGAAATCCTACACAACTAACTCTTTCATTTTCCCTTCCTCTGTAGGAAAATAGGTGGCCACTGTCATTGAGCTGAATTACTTTTTTTTCTTTTCTGTGTGTCTCACTCAAACCTACAATATCCCACCTAATGTTTTCCAATTCAGCCATTAAGTTATCAAGTTTGTAATCTTCGGCGAGGCTTCTTACATTGTATGCATAGATCTTCGTGGATTTAAGATTGTTTAATATCCCAGTCTCTAACTTGTCAACACAGTGCTTACTCACCTTCGGTGGCACACTGCCCGTAAGCACAGGAGGCAGTGCGGTTGGACCTTTAGTAGACGATGATCCAACAGGAATGCCCGTCAAATACTTTGCAATAGAACTCATGTTTGGTTGGGATGTGGCAAATAATCTCACCTCCCTGCCACATAGTTTCTGGTGAGATGTAATTTTTTCTGCCACCTTATTCATCACATTAGGTGGAGCCCTATATATCTATAGGGGGTCCCATGGTCCACGCCGTCTAAGACGGTACCTTGTATATCTACAAGGTCTTCCCTTATCCACCACCTGGGGACGCACCAGGTAGCAGTGGGATCCTGCCCCTGGGTATATATATATATATATATATATATATATATATATATATATATATATATATATATATATATATATATATATTGTTATGGAACAGAGAGAGACAATGAACACTTCAAGTGAGAATACTAAAATCACTACTGTCCCGCAAAGTTCCAGGTTCAAAACAAAAGACTTAGGTAAAATTACAAGTTAAAGTTTAATGCACAAACTAACAACTAAACATTCAGGACTCATAAGGATAATGTAATGGCAAAAACAAGTTAAATATATGGATAACTGCAGTAGCCTTTATTAACACGAATTTAGCAAGAGCAAATTTATCTAAATCAGCCCTGATAAATGAGAGAACCGAATAATGCTCAGTTAAAGTAAGATATAATATTATTACAGATACAAAATATTACTAATACTGGGTGACATCAAAAACTTTACATGAACCACAAAAACCTTACCAGGCCTACGAATCAACGCCCCAGGCTACACAGTGCAAGAAAAATGGTAATAACACTTATACTCAAATTATACAGCAGCTAGATGGCTGGAGACTTCCTAAGCACTCACAAAAATAATAATACACTATACAGGGGAGGACAGAGATGTGAACAAAATGAGGAGTAGATCTAAGTGGCAATTAATGGAGAGACTGAGCTCATTATTTAGGGGCCGGCAGAGCTTGATTCAACTTGTAAGAAGGACGCGCGAATGAAGCCATAGGGGACAAAGAGTTGACAATCCTGCTCTGAACAACAGAAAGAACGACTTACTCTACTATAAGGGGAGAAGGGGGGAGTGAGGTAGAACACGCAAGCCTGGTCACTATGGAAGCCACGAGGCGAATCGTGATCAAACATGCAGCGTACTGTACGTTAGAATTATACAAAGGATGATGAAATCATAGGCTTTGTGGACTGTTTTAAGATTGTATGGACTTGATGGTAGGTTACTAAAAGGGGTGAAAAGTTTTTATGTAAATAGTAGAGCTTGTGTAAGAGTGGGAAATGCTGTGAGTGACTGGTTTCCTGTGAGAGTGGGGCTGCGACAGGGATGTGTGATGTTGCCTTGGTTGTTTAATATTTACATGGATGGTGTTGTAAGAGAGGTGAATGCGAGTGTTTTAGGTGGAGGTCTGAGTCTGGTGAATGTTGATGGTGGAGAGTGGAATCTGAAGCAGCTGCTGTTTGCAGATGATACTGCACTGGTGGCTGATTCAGAGGAGAGATTGAGACAGTTGGTAGAGGAGTTTGGAAGGGTGTGTGACAGGAGAAAATTGAAAGTAAATGAGAATAAGAGTAAAGTGATGAGGTGTACGAGGTTGGTAGATGGTAGGGGGATGAATATAGCTTTGAATGGCAAGTTGCTTGAGGAGGTAGAGTGTTTTAAATATCTAGGGACACATGTTGCTGTGGATGGAAGAATAGATGCAGAAGTGAAGTTTAGAATAAATGAAGTAGGAAAGGTGCTGGGAGGAATGAAAAAAGTGTTTAGATGTTTGCTTAGAATGGATGTAAAGAGAAGGTTGTATGAGGGTGTTGGGGTACCGACTGCGTCATATGGGGCTGAAACATGGAATATGGGTGTAGCAGAGAGGAAAAGTTTGAATGTAATGGAGATGAGGTGTCTGAGGGGTATGTGTGGAGTGATGCGTATGGATCGAGTGCGAAATGATGAAGTGCGAAGGAGAACTGGAGTTGTTTGGGAGATGGCTGGTAGAGTTGAACAGAGGGTGTTGCGATGGTTTGGGCATATGGAGAGAATGGATAATGAGCGATTGGTGAAAAAGATAATTAGATCTGATGTGAGAGGTTTAAGGCTGAAAGGAAGACCACGAATAGGATGGATGGACAGTGTGAAGAGAGCACTGGATGCGAGAGGGATGTCTGTTGAGCAAGGAAGAGTGGCTGTGCATGACAGAAATAAATGGAGAGAAATTGTGAATGAATAAGTGATGACGCAGCCCTGAGGGGATATTCTCCCGCATTTGGTCTGATCAGCTAGTCAGGTCAGGTGCGGGTAAGGGGATGGGTCTGTTATGATGTGGCAGGGGTAAACCAGCTCTGCTGCCGGGCCCTGCTGCGAATGTCAGTGATTGCATTGCGCAGTTAACCCTTGTGCGGTGTGGTGCAGTGAGGATCTGTCCGTTCTCCCCTTGGGGCTTAAATGCGAATGAATGTGTTTGAATGGATGGGGAGTGTGTTGTCCTGTCTCGGCTACCTCCCTTTCCTTGGGGGGAAGTAGCCTAGGTATATAGATAGATAGATAGATGTAACAATATATATATATATATATATATATATATATATATATATATATATATATATATATATATATATACCGGACTAATGGGTGTTTCTGATGAACATCCCTCATCTGTTGCATTCATGCACAGAATAAGAACTCATCTTCTTGGAAAAGAAAACAAGCTGTTAGACGGCAAATATAATATACATAAGGAAAGTGATGATGCAACAGTAGTGAGGGACCATTTCAGCAGGGAATATACAACTATATCCGATCCAAATGAGAGCAAGAAGGACTCCCTACAGCAAGAACTACGTTTTTTCTGCTATGCTCTTCTCCTCTCTAGATACTGATGATCCATATAAAAATCATGATCAGGAAAGCACACGTAGCATAGATCCAGATAATATTCCCCCGTAGAATTTGAGAAGGAAATGAACACAGAAGGACTGCGCTATTTTGGTGGATATATTGCTTATAAATTTCCCCAGTATGAGTTTTTTTTTTTTTTTTTGGGGGGGGGGCTCACAAGTATCAGCAGGTGAAAACACATGGAATGAAATAACTAGTTGGAGGCCAGGTGGTTCAATGACACCAAGTGACGATTTTTTTGGTAAACTTCAACAGATGGAAAACCTATTTGTATGCTACCATGGCCAGAAATCACTTCAACCAGGCAAAGACTCATCAAAAAAAAAAAATAATAAAATAAAAAAATGGTATATGTAACTATGTAAACTTGCCAGTGGAAGTTATAATTTTTTTTGTTTGTCTCGCATGTTTTTCAGAATTCGAGTCCTAAACAGAAACCTAATATCACATAGGGGTGAAAAAAGAAGGTACTCTTAATTAAATTATGTGAAGTCTAAAAGTTCACGTTGTTTAAATATCCCATGGTGTGTGTGTGTGTGTGTGTGTGTGTGTGTGTGTGTGTGTGTGTGTTCTTACCTAATTGTTCTTACCTAATTGTATCTTTACAGGAATGAGTCAAGCTCGTACTGTCCCGTGTCTTAAACCATATTTATCGTACATATCCTTAAATTTGTGAATTGTTTTGGCACACACTATTTCATTCGGTAGTGCATTCCATTGATCAATTGCCCTGTTTGGGAAACTGAATTTCCTTACGTCTTTATCACCTCTCTTCTTATGCAGTTTTTTGCAGTGTCCTCTTGCTGATGCTTCTCCATATGTTAAGTAATCATTTATGTCTATTTTCTCCTTTCCTGATATGCACTTATATAGCATTATCATGTCACCTCTTTTCCTTCTCTCCTGTAGTGTTGGTAAATTCAGTTTATTTAGTCTTTCTTCGTAGCTTAGGTCCCTTAAGCTTGGTATCCATCTTGTAGCGGCTCTTTGAACTTTTTCAATTTTGTCTATATGCTTTTTGAGATGAGGACTCCAGACTACTGATGCATATTCCAGGGTTGGTCTAATGAATGATGTTATTATCCTTCTTAGCATGTCTTCATTTATGTATGTGAATGTTATTCTCATATTTGCAAGCAGTGTATACATGTTCCGTACCTTCTCGCTGATGTGGTCAGCCGGAGATAGTCTGTTATTGATAATCACACCTAGATCTTTCTCTCTTTCTGATGTGTACAGGGTTTTATTTCCTAACTTATAATCCCAATCAGGTCTTTTTCCACTTTTACCAAACTTGATTACATGACACTTGTCCACATTGAATTCCATTTGCCATGTACTACTCCATTCATGAAGTTTATTTAATTCTTCTTGTAGCTCTTTACAAGAGTCTGTGTTAGTAATTCTCCTTTGTATTTTTGCATCATCTGCAAACATATTCAGATAGCTCTCATTTCCAATGTTACTGTTTATATCATTTATATACACTAAAAACATGATTGGTGCCAGCACTGAACCCTGTGGTACTCCACTAGTCACTTCTTTCCATGATGAGTAGTTTCCTCTTAGTACTGTCTTCATTTCTCTTTTTATGAGAAAGTCTTGCATCCAACAAAACAGTTTGCCTCGAATTCCTCCTTGATGGTACAGTTTCCATAAAAGTCTTTGGTGTGGTACTGTGTCAAAAGCTTTCTCGAAATCTAAATAGATACTGTCCACCCATCCTTCCCTTTCCTGTATCATGTTTGTTACTCTGTCATAGTAGCTCAACAGATTAGTAACACATGATTATTCCTTTTCTGAAACCAAACTTTCTTTCTGTTATCATACTGTGTTCTTCTAGATGATTTACCCAAGCTTTTCTTATAAGTTTTTCTAATACCTTGCTTACAACACTGGTCAGTGATACTGGTCGGTAGTTGAGTGGATTTTGTCTATTTCCTTTCTTGAATAAGGGGACAATATTTGCTTTTTTCCAAATATCAGGTAGTTTACCTTGACTCAAGGATTTCTTGAAAATTAAAAATAATGGTTTACTTGACTCCTTTGCACATTCTCGTAATACCCAACATGAAATTTCATCAGGACCACTTGCTTTTCCTCTGTCTAATCTACTTAACTCCTCCTGTATTACTTTTTCTGCTATTTGTATATCTGGCAGTATGTGTGGACATGCGTGTTCCACATAGTCCCTCCCAAAATTTTTTTCTTCTGTAAAAACTAATTGGAAATTCTTATTTAGTGCTTCACAAATATCTTTCTCTTGTGTATAAGTGATTCCCTCGTCCGTAATGGATTGTATTATATCTTTTACTTTGGTTTTGCTTCTGATATAGCTGTAAAACAGCTTTGGTTGATCACTACTTTTATTTATTATATCCTCCTCAAACTGTTTTTGGGCTTCCCTCCTTATTCTTGTATAGTCGTTTCTTGCCTGTTTGTAATTATTATACGCCCTTTCACTATTGTGTCTTCTGTATCTATTCCACAACAAATCTCTTCTTTCTTTTGATTTTTTACATTCTGTATTGAACCATTTCTGTATTTTCTTATCTGCTTCTTTGTGCTGTGGGATGTACTTCTGGACTCCTATTTCATAAAATTCACAAATTTTTTAATATACAGCATTTAAATCTTGTCCTCTAAGCTCATTTTCCCAATCAACTTCTAAGAAATACTTCTTTAGGTCTTGATAATTTCCCTTTTTATAGTTTAGGCTCTTTTTGTAACTGTCATTGCTGTTTACTACGTCATATGCTATCCTGAAGTTATAATTTAGTACTGCATGATCGCTTTTGCTGAGTGGAGGATGATATATTAAACAGTCAATATCATTTTCTTGCCTAGTAAATATTAGATCTAGCACTGAAGGTACATCAAGTCCTCTTTTTCTGGTGGTTTCCCTCACATGTTGCGTTAAGAAAAACTCTTGTACGAGATCCAGGAGCTTTTGGTCCCAACATCTTTCTTGGTTATTTATATCTAGAGTATTCCAATTTCGATTTGTATTGAAGTCCCCAGTTAGTATAATTCTTTCTGATTTCTCTTCCATTTTATGTAGCAATGATCTTATACTCTGAATTGTACTCTCTGCCAGGTCCTCATATTCGTCTCTTTCCCATGTGTTTGATCTGGGTGGCATGTACAAATTGGCTACAATTACTATACCTTCAGATGTGTCGATCTCTACTGCAATCAGTTCTACTTGTGATGGTATATCTAGTTTTATTTCCTTGACTTTTAGATTTTTCTTAGTTAATATTATAATTCCTCCTCCTTTTTTTAAATTTCTGTCTCTTATCCATATATTGTATTCCTCTGAGTTTAGTATGTCATTGGATATCCTTGGTGTTTAATTTGTTTCAGTTAGGCATATTATTTGTGGTTCATTTTCTCTGACATAATCATTCATCTCTAGTAATTTAGATACCATTCCATCCACATTTGAGTACATCAACTTTATCATCTTGTTTATATACTTGTCATGACATGGTTCTACTACCTTCCTCCTTTTGCTTCCATCTTGTTTGTGTACCACTTTCGTGCCTGCAATCCTATTACTTTGTAAAAACAATTTCTTCTTCTCCTCTTCTGATCTTCCCTCATTTTTTGTTTTTGCTTCCTCCCTCTTCTCTTTCAGTAATTCCAGTTCCTCTTGTGTTAGGCATCTTTTTATCCATACATTTTTGAACTCCTCTTTTTCCATAAGATTCTTTGCATTTTTTAGTATCTCTTCCACAGCGTTTACACTCTGGAAAGTCACCTTTTGAGGTCTTGTCTTGCTTTTCTCGTATTTCCCTAACCTTTTGTGTTCCTCTATGTCTTTACTACAGATTTCCTCTGATACTTCTTTCAGTAAGTGTTTGTGTGTGTGTGTGTGTGTGTGTGTGTGTGTGTGTGTGTGTGTGTGTGTGTGTGTGTGTGTGTGCAGTCACAGGCAGCTAGTACCATGAAAATGTACAAATATATACTGTACCTATTAAAGAGGGAGAGAGAGAGAGAGAGAGAGAGAGAGAGAGAGAGAGAGAGAGAGAGAGAGAGAGAGAGAGAGCGTGATTAGTATAGTTCCCCATTTTCACTGCTGTTCTCTTTGTATGGTAACCCCCTTTCCACCCCCGGGCAGCCGCGTGACGTCACTGACCTGCATACCAGGAGGAACTGAGTAGAACTGTTAATCTTTAGATCTTGAGAAGTACAGGAAGAGTTATGTAAAGTAGACAAAGGAAAAGCAAATGGTCCTGACGGAATTTCAGGTTGGGTGTTACATGAATGTGCAGAAGAGTTAAGCAGACCACTGTATTTAATATTCAAGGAATCTTCGGTTAACCACCTGATATTTAGAAGAAAGCAAGTATTGTTCCCCGATTCAGGAAAGGGAATAGACAAAATCCACTCAACTACTGACTAGTACCACTGACCAATGTTGTAAGATACTAGAAAAACTGATAAGGGAAGTTTCGGTAACACATCTAGAAGAACACAGTATGATAACAGAGGCAGTTCGGTTTTAGAAAGGGAAAATCATGTGTTACTAATTTATTAAGCTACTATGATAGAGTTACGGAAACACTTCAGAAAAGAGAAGGGTGGGTGGACAGTATCTATTTAGATTTTAAGAAAGCATTTGGCAGAGTACCCCACCAAAGACTTTTATGGAAACTGTACCATCAAGGAGGTATCCAAGGCAATCTCCACTGTTGGATGCGGGATTTTTCTTAGAGAAAGGGAAATGAGAACAATATTAAGGGGAAATTACTCATCACGGAGGGAAGTGACCAGCGGAGTGCCACAGGGCTCGGTGCTGACATTAATTATGTTTTTATTATATATAAATGACGTAGACAGTAACAATGGAAATGTAAGCTATCTAAATAGGTTTACGGATGATGCAAAAATTCAAAGGAAAATTACTAACACAGATTCTTACAAAGAACTGCAAGAGGACTTAAACAAACTTCATGAATGGAGGAATAAATGGCAAATGGAATTCAATGTGGACAAGTGCCATGTAATTAAATTGGGTAAAAGTGAGAAAAAACCTGATTGGGATTATAAGTTAGGACGATCAACGCTACATATATCAGAAAGAGAGAAGGATCTAGGAGTAATTATCAATAACAGACTATCTCCAGATGACCAGATCAGTGAGAAGGTACGAACATGTATACATTGCTTGCTAATATGAGAATAGCATTCACATATATAAATGAAGACAAGCTGAGAAAGATAATTACATCATTCACCAGACCAGCCCTGGAATATGCATCAGTAGTATGGAATCCTCATCTAAAAAAAACACATAGATAAGACTGAAAAACTAAGAAGGGCAGCTACAAGATGGATACCAAGCTTAATGGATCTAAGCAATGAAGAAAGATTAGAAAAATTGAATTTACCAGCACTACAGGAGAGAAGGAAAAGAGACATGATTATGCTATATAAATGCATCTCAGGGGAAGAGAAAATAGACATAAATGAATATATAATGTAAGGGAAAGCATCAACAAGAGGACACTGCAAAAAACTACATAAAACGAGAGGTGATAAAGTCGTAAGGATATTCAGTTTCCCAAATAGGGTGATTGGTCAGTGGAATGCACTACCGAATGAAGTAGTGTGTGCCAAAACTATTCACAAATTTAAGGATATGTATGATAAAAATGGTTTCATGCACGGGACAGTACGAGCTTGACTTATTCCCGTAAAGATACAATTAGGTAAGAACACACACACACACACACACACACACACACACACACACACACATGGAGATATATGTTTGACTTGTATTGCCACTCAATTCTGGCACCGCTGTGCGACTAGAAGTCTGGATATTACAACTACTACAAATAATACTATTACTGCTACTACTATTACAACTACCACGTTTGCAACTACTACTACCATTACAACTACCACTACTACAACTACTACTACTAGTACCACTACTTCTGCAAATACTACCACTACCACTGCGACAACTACTACTACTGCTACTACATAAAACCTAAAAAAAAAAATATTGTGAACGAAATAGTTATACACGTACTGTCCATAATCAAAAATATTGTAATTTCCACTATAACAGAATTTTTCCTTATCATTTAGACTTTTTCATCATAAAAAATATACACATGAAAATTTTCAATAAGAAATAAAGCACTGATTTCATCATGAAAGAAACTTCCTGCTTCCATTATTCACATAAGTAGACAGAGCAGTGGCACCAGGCACTGCATTTCCTCCTCCCTCCTCCCTCCCTCTCTCATCCTTTTCTTCACTCCACTACATTTTCCACTATAACAATTTTTTTTCCTGTGATTTGTACTTTTTCAGCATAACAAACAGACACACAAGTAAACTTCCATTAAAAAAAAAAAAGACAATTTCATTATCAAAGTTTCTGCTTCCATTATTCACGTAAATAGAGAGGGGTGGCGCAAGGCTCGACACAATTCATTTCCTCCTCCCTCCTCCCTTCCTCCTCCACCTCCTCCCTTTCTCCACTCCCTACCTCCTCTTCCATCTCCTTATCCTCACCAATATTCCCCTCTCCAGCATCGTCAATACCCTCTGAACCATTCCAAGCAACGGAAATAGCAGATGAGCATACTGGGGGAAACAATGGGTGCACAGTGGAGGAATCACGTCCTCCACCCTCCTCACACGACACATGATTGTCAACACTTATTATGGCGGCATATTATGGTGACCACTTTCCTAAGAGGAAGAGTCACTTTCTCCACTCACAATTGGCCATAATGTCACCTCGAGTTCTCTGCCTATCACACTATCACTAAGGCCTTTTCTTTTTTCGCCTTTGGACTTCATTGGTGTTGAAGACAGTGGCTATGGGCACTCAGACAAGGATCCGGACACAGGGAAAACTTTTGGCATAAGTCTATCCAATCTGGAGGTATGCAGGCAACTGGAGCATAACTCAGTTGAGTGCAGGAGGGTTGCCAGTGGCTGCATGTGGTGGAAATAACCCACGGAATATTCAAACAATGCTGCAAAACACTAGATCATGTATACGTGTCACCCGTACGGCCCTGGGAGGACATGTATACGTTACACCTGGACCAGATGAATTAAGAACAGAATGTACACACCTATGTATGTACTTTTGTATGCATCTATGTACATACTTACATACACATCCATGCACATAATTAATTATGCATCTGTTCCTGTATGAACGTATGTACATGCCTATGTATGCACCCATATATGTACTTACATATGCACTTATGTATGTACTTAACCCCTCCGTGGCCATCGGCATTGAATGACATTTAGCTAATGATGGCCACAGGCGTCGTTTGAGCATGGCCTATAAAAAACTGCAACAATTTTTGGGAAGTGAACGAACATTCTGAACATCTTCACACTGACCTACACTACACTCCCATACACCTCATCAAGCAGTTCAGAGCCTGCTGCTGTGATGAGTGTATTTTCGATTTTTTCCCTCCTGGCCATGCCTAAATTTCTCTAACTACCTACACCAAACTACATGCACAGTACACACTACACTTCCTTTTCCAAAAGCCAAAAATTATGGCGTCTCATCTCCAAGCCTCGGAGTCCCCAGGGAGGGGGGCCATAAATACCCCCACCATCCGCCCCTCTCCCAGTGACGACTCGAGGTGCCTGGAACCACTGTCTGACTCTCTTCTTCTGCAACATTCTCGGCCTTTCCTCTAACTTTCGCTCTGTTGAGCACCACCTCTCCTCCTCTAAACCTTATCTTCTTTTTCTAACGGAGACTCAGCAGTCTGAGGCAACTGACAGCAAACCCTTTTCTGGATCCTCCTACTTTCTCTATACTCATTTCAAAGCCAAAGGTGGCTGTTGTATATATATACGCAACGACTTATCTTGCTCTCGTGTTCCTGAACTCGATTCTTCTGAATTCTCTACACTCTGGCTTCGGCTTTCCGGTCATTCTCTGACTAAATATATCTGTGCTGTTTACTTATCCCCTAATTCTACTGACTATCAAAAATTCTTTGACTATCTTACTTCTATGATGGAATACATTCTATCCATTTCTTCTTTCTCTGAAATCTCCATTCTAGGAGATTTCAATGTTCAACACCACTTTTGGCTCTCCTCTCCTTTCACTGATCCACCTGGTGAACAAGCCTACATCTTTTCTATCCTTAATGACCTAGAGCAGCTTGTACAGCACCCTGCCCATATCCATGACCGCCTTGGAGAGAGTTCCAAAATACTTGACCTCTTCCTCACAACTAATCCTTCTGCTTACTCTGTTAATCTTTTCTCTCCATTGGGCTCCTCCGATCACAACCTTATTACCTTAACGTGTCCTATCAATCCGGTACGGCCTGTGGACACTCCAGGGAAACGTCATCTGTGGCATTTTGGAGCCGCGGACTGGGAGGCCCTCAGGCAGTACTTCTTTGATTTTCCCTGGAATGATTATTGCTTCCATGGCCGTGAGCCATCTGAGTGTGCCTTGCGCATTACGGAGGTTATTCTCTCGGGCATGGAAGCATACATTCCTTTCTCATTTCCTTTGAGTAACGCAAGAAAGCCTTGGTTTAATCACACTTGTTCTAATGCTGTCTGCAACAAGGAGAGGGCCTACAAAAGGTACTGGAGCCAACCCACCCCTGATTCACATCATCTTTATGTTTCTGCCTGGAATCGTGCTAAGTCTGTTCTTTGCTCTGCTAAAAATAATTTCATCCATACTAAATGCTCTCAACTCTCCAACTCGAATTCTTCCCGCTCCTTCTGGCACCTTGCCAAAAATCTTTCTAACAACTTTACCTCATCATCCTTCCCTCCTCTACTCTACTCTGATGGTTCTGTAGCTATTTCTTCTAATGATAAAGCAGATCTCTTCGCACAGACTTTCTCCTCCAATTCCACCTTAGACGATTCTGGTGCTGTTCCTCCATCACTTCCCCCCTCTGACTTCCTCATGGCTGACATTAAAATTTCTTCAGCTGATGTATTTTCTGCCATCACTGGCCTCAGTACTAACAAGGCACATGGGCCTGATGGGGTCCCTCCTGTTGTTCTCAAGAACTGTGCTTCTATGCTTACACCCTGCCTAGGCAAACTCTTTCGCCTTTGTCTGTCAACTTGTACCTTTCCTTCTTGCTGGAAGTTTGTTCTCATTCAGCCAGTCCCAAAGAAGGGTGACCACTCCCAACCCTCCAACTATCGTCCAATTGCTTTAACGTCCTGTATATCAAAAGTTTTTGAGTCAATTCTCAATAGAAAAATTTTAAGGCATCTTTCCTATCACAACCTCCTTTCCGATCGTCAGTACGGGTTCCGTCAGGGACGCTCCACTGGTGATATTCTCACCTACCTTTCAGACTCCTGGTCATCCTCCTTTCGGGACTTTGGCGAAAGCTCTGCCATTGCACTTGACATCTCAAAGGCTTTCGATCGAGTCTGGCATAAATCTTTAATTTCCAAACTGCCCTCCTACGGTTTCTATCCTTCTATCTGTGCCTTCATCACTAGCTTCCTTTCTGGTCGTTCTATAGCCGCTGTTGTAGACGGCCATCATTCTTCTCCTAGATCTATCAACAGTGGTGTTCCTCAGGGCTGTGTCCTATCACCAACTCTCTTCCTTTTATTCATCAATGATCTTCTAAACTGTACATCTAACCCTATCCACTCATACGCTGATGACTCCACCCTTCACCTTTCCATTCGGTTCCCGCAACGCCCATCTCAACAGTTACTTCAACAAACAAGGGATGAGGCTATGGCACACCTAATGTCTGACTTGGCTCGTATCTCTGACTGGGGTGAAAATAATCTGGTTGTTTTTAATGCATCTAAGACTCAGTTCTTACACCTATCAACCCGACAATAATATTGTATCATTCTACTTTGTTCAACTGTATTTCCATATAGCAAACAAATACTAAATCAATCTTATTCGTATGTGTGATAGTCCACAGTACCTCAGGTATTTATCTGGAAAAGGTGTGAGGGGCGTCATATAGCGGAGGCCTCTGTCAGGTGTCATGGAGGCCATTTTCACCACCTGGGCACCACCAGGGCCATACAGCAGGTAAACAAACAGGCTGCACCTGTACCACAGGTTCATGGTTCATAAAATGCTAAGTTTTCAAATGAAAACTCTAATATAACGTTACATAAGGGTTATAACTGTACTAAACATGGATTCTGCTTATACTTGAAGAAAATTATATCCATAACTAAAGTTTTTACCAATCACATTCAGAAGTTGATGGACTCATTTGTTGTTAAGGCTCAACCACGGTCAAGAGCGGCCTGGCAGATCCGTCGACCGCAGATGAGCAACTGCTACCATGGACATCGTCCTTTATGTGTTCTACACCATAGATGTCAGGTGCATATCTTAGTGTGGCATGATACTGTGCAGTGCTCTCCAATATGGATTATGTTGTGTAGGCCTATTATACAAGTGGGACACATGTCGTCTGAGATTCCATTCAACCAAAATCTAAGCTGGGAGATAAAGATGGCAGGATTATGTTCTGATTTAAGCCTAACTACGCGAACTCCATAATTTCTATTATTTTAATGATACCATTGATGAGTGGACTTCAGGAAGGAGCCTTGTAGTACAGCTTTCTCATCGAATTCCTCTGTTTACCTGCATTTGAAAATACGTGGAGGTATTTCTTCTTTGCAAGTGCTGGTACGTCTGGAGGTGGAATCTTATTAAAGTGTCCAGTGAAGTTTAGTATTGGCCGTTATATGTGCCTAGTTATGTTTTGAGGCTTTGTCATATAGTGGCAGGGATGTTCGGAGTTAGTGTGGGTTGATGCAGAGAACAGTGTGCCATAAAGGGAGAATTTTGCTTTCTCAGTATATGTGAGCTGTCGAAGTGAACTTAGTACAACCACTTATGGTGTGTAGCGGATTGTACTTTATGGCATGCAATGTTGGTGATGGTGTTAGAGAGGATGAGAACCCCTTCTCGGGAGGCATAGGACACCAGTGCTTTGAAAAATTGTATGTTTATCAAGGTTAGTTTTATTTATTTATTTTTTTTTTTGCTGTCGCCTAAATTTTGTACCTGGAATTACCTTAAGGAAGTAGACTGTAGCACCAGTCGAACAAGGTGGTACTACCGAGATGGATGGAAGGCTGATAGCAGGGAGAGCTGGAACTCCTGATTCATCAGCTGCTGGAACTAGCTTTTGACCATCCCCCTTTGCTGAAGCTTTTCAGTGTTTCAGTAACATAAAGAGTAGGCCAGCAAGCTCTCCAGTACCAGTTCCTCTAACTGTCATCACCAAACTACATGCACATTACGCAGTACACTTCCTATTAAAAAAAAAAAAAAAAAAAAAAGGCATCTCAACATCAAGCCTCAGAGTCCCCACGGGGAGGTGGGGGACCATAGAAACCCCCACCATGGTCCCCTGTCCTGGTGAAGAGCAAGCGAGGTGCCTGGAACCACCGTCTGACTCTCGTCTTGTCCATTTCTGCAACATTCATAAGCCTTTCCTCTAACCTTCTCTCTGTTAAACACCACCTCTCCTATAGACCACACTTTCTCTTCCTCATAGACTCAACCATCTGAGACAACCAGAGGGAAATCTTTCGCTGCATCCTCCTAATTTCTCTATACTGATTTCAGAGCCAAAGGTGGCTGTTGTGTATATGTATGCAACAATATATCTTGCTCTTGCATTCCTGAACATGAATATTCTCATTTCTCTACTCTCTGACTTCGGCTATTATGTCATTATCTGGCTGAATTTATCTGTGCTATTTACTTATAGCCTAATTCTACTGACTTTGAAAAATTCATCGACTATCTTACTTCTAATATGGAACCCATCCTATAAATTTCTCCTCCCTCTGAAATCTCCATTCTAGGTGATTTCAATGTTCTCCACCATCTTTGGTTCTCCTCTCCTTTCACTGATCCACTTGCTCAACAAGCCTACATCTTTTCTCTCTGACCTAGAGCAACTTGTTTTGTACCCTACCCGTATCCCTCACTGTCTTGAAGAGAGTTCCAATATACTTGACCTCTTCCCTACACCTAATCCTTCTGCTTATTCTGTTAATGTTTTCTCTCCATTGGACTCCTATGATCACAATTGTATCACCTTAACCTCTTCCATCACTCCAGTAAGGCCTGTGGAACATCCCAAGAAGCGGCGGCTGTGGCACTTTTGAACTGCTGATTGAGAGACCCTCAGGAAGTACTTCTTTGATTTTCCCTGGAATGATTATTGCTTCTATGGCCGAGAGCCATCAGTCTGCCTCGCGCATAAGGGCGTTGAAGCATACACTTCTTTTTCTTATCCTGTGACAAATGCAAAAAAAAAAAAAAGTGGTTTAATCATGCTTGTTCTATTGCTGTCCACATAAAGGCTTGGGCCTGTAAATGGTAATTTGATGTTTCTACCCAAAATCGTGCTAAGTCTGTTCTGCACTCTGCTAAAAATAATTTTATTCGCACTAAATGCTTTGAACTCTCCAGCTGAAATTCTTCCCACTCCTGTCATCTTACCAAAAACATTTCTAACAACCTTACCATCTCATCTTTTCCTCCTTTTTTCCATGCTGATAGCCGTGTAGCTGTTTCTTCTGCTGATAAGGAAGAACTTTTCACTCAAACTTCCTCCTCCAATTCCAACTTAGACAATTCCAGTACTATTCCTCCATCATTTCCCCCCACTGACTTCTTCATGGCCGACATTAAAATTTCTTCAGTTGATGTATTTTCTGCCATCACTGGCCTCAGTACTAACAAGGCATATCGGCCTGTTGAGGTCCCTCAGGTTGACCTCAAGAACTGTGTTCTTGTGCTTACATCCTGCCTAAGCAAAATCTTTCGCCTTTGTCTGTCAACATGCACCATTCCTTCTTGCTGGAAGTTTGCTCTCATTCAGCCTGTCCCAAAGAGCTGTGACCATTCCAAGCCCTCTGACTATCGCCCAGTTGCTTTAACATCCTGAACTTTAAAAGTTTTTAAATCTTTTCTTAATAAAAAAAAACCAAAGCACCTTTCCTATCACAACCTTCTCTCCGATCGTCAGTATGGATTCTGTCAGGGATGCTCCAATGGCGATCTTCTCACCTACCTTTCAGACTCTTGGTCATCCTTATATCGGGAATTTGCAAAAAGCAAAAGCTTTCGACTGAGTGTGAAATAAATCTCTAACTTCCAAAAACTGCCCTCTTATGGTTTCTATCCTTCTAAATGTGCCTTCATCTCTAGCTTCCTTTATGGTCATTCTATAGCGCCTGTTGTAGGTGGCCACCGTTCTCCTAGAGTTATCAGTAGTGGTGCTCCTCAGGGCCCTGTCCCATTACCAAGAAAAGCCATGCGAGCTGTTACGGTTAGTCTAGCAGTCTGATAATGATTCACAATGACGAAATTACTCAAACACATCAAGCCCATGACTGTCGCTGACACTTACCATATAATCACAGTTATGAAATATGGCTGAAAAACTTGTCATGATATGTAACTGAACAAAGATAAAGGCATTCATATGACTAATGCACTCTTTATATGCTTCTCGGTTTCCTGTGCAACATGTGAACTCGGTTCGTTTGAACTATCCTTTTCGGAACAGCTTCATAGTCTGTGATTATTAAAACAGTGGAGAAACTAATTCAAGCAATGTTGGAATATATCAATATGCAGATATCAGTGTTATTCATGCATTCTTGCTGCTTTCAATTCTTTCTCGTTGAGCCTCACCAGTCGCTGCTTTGAAATTATATTGGTGCTTCAAGAGTAGTGTGACACTGGAAAAGATAGTTCGAACAGGAACCATGTTCACATAATGCATGGGAAACCGAGATTGCATTAAGTGATATGAATGCCTTCACCATTTTTCAGTTATATTTCGTGACAAGTTTTTCAGTCACGTTCCATGACTGTGGTTATACGGTGGGCGTCAGTGACAATGTTAGGCTTGATGTGTATAAGTTATTCTGCCCTTGCGAACCATTATCAGACTGGTAGTTTGCTTGCCTGGTATTTCTTCAGCCTTGGCTTTGACTTCCCTCGAGCCAGGAGGATAAAGAAGCTGGGGATCGCGATAGTACATCTAACCATATCGACTCACGTGCTGATGACTCAACCCTTCACCTTTCCATCTGCTTCACACAGATCTCAGCAGTTACTTGAACAAACAGTTGATGGGGCTATGGCGCACCTTATGTCTGACTTGTCTCATATCTCTGATTGGAGTAAAAGTAATCTTGTAAATGATGCTTCAGAAACTCAGCTCTTACATCCTTCAACACCTCAAAATCTTCCGCAGAGGCATCCTCTGATTTTTATCAACATCCAACTCAATCCTGCATCATCTTTAATCATACTTGGGGTTTTATTTTCTCGGGATTTCGAGATTACTGGACACACTGCGTTTAATAGGCTGAAGGGCATAAGCAGTTGGATATACAAATAGAGGAAGACAGTTCCAGAGCTGACCTGTTGCGTACATGATGGAGTTGGATTAATGGTTAACTCTTGCATTAGAGAGTTGGAAAGAAAAGGGATGAGAGTTGCTGTTAGACGGGTGCTACGTGCCCGCCGTAGTGATGAAGGTATGCAAGCAGACTGTCCAGAAAAGCAGTGACCTTTGAAGTAGCGACAGAAAAATGATAAAGATGCAACAATGTAATGAAGATATATTTTGACTCCACCTTCGTGATGAAAGCTACATGTGGGGAGCCTTCTCACACATGAGAGTTGTACTCTACACAGGAGCTAATGAAGCTGGTGCATAAAGGCAACAACTGTGCAAAGGTAAAGAAGGCATGGAGTCGGCCTGGCATACTTGATATTTTGGAGGCAGATTTTACGAGAGGCAATATATCTTTTCTAATACAAATCCCAAGAGAACGAAACTCCAAGTATGTTTAATAATAATGTAGGAGTGAGTTACATGCTGATAAGATTTAGAGGATACTCCTGCAGGTAGATGACCAGAATTCTTAAAGGAAGGTGGGAAGACCACTACTGGAGCATCCCTGGTGGAACCCATACCGACGATCGGAAAGGTACAATAGGAAAAGTGCTTTTTTATAACATAGATTTAAAAACTTTAGTAATATGGGATTTTGGAACAACTGGGCAGCACTCTGAAGGCTGGGAATGGTCACCTTTCTTTGGGACAGGCTAAAGTAAAGCAAACTTCCAGCAAGAAGGAATGGTACAAGTCGACAGACAAAGGCAAGAGAGTTTACCTAGGCAGGCTGTAAGCACAGAAGCACAGTGCTTGAGGACAACATGAAGGATCCTATCAGGCTCATATGCATTGTTAGCACTGAGGCCATCGATGGCAGAAAGTACATCAATTGAAGTAATTTTAATGTCAGTCATCAGGAAGTCAGAGGAGGGAAGTGATGGAGGAACAGGACTGGAGTTGTCTAAGGTGGAATTGGAGGAAAAAGTCTGAGCAAAGAGTTCTGTTTTTCAGCAGAAGGAACAGCTTCAGAGCCATTAAAATGGAAAAGAGGAGAGATGGATGACGAAGCAATGTTGTTAGAAAGTTTTATGGCAAGGTGCCCAAAGGAGTGGGAAGAATCTTTGACAGAAAGTTCACTGCACTTAGTACGCAACGCTGAGTGAAGAACAGACTTATCACGGTTCGAGGCAGAGACATAAGAGACGAGATTCAGGGATGGGTTGGTTCCGTTACCTTTTGCAGTGTTCCTTTTGTAGGTCTCTTTGTTGTGGACAGCATTATAGGAAGCGTGATTAAACTTTTTTTTTCAAATTAGTCATAGGATAAGTAAAAAGGAATGTATGCTTCCATGTGGTTCAGTAGTGTGTATGTATGTATGTATGTATGTGTGTATGTGTGTGTGTCTGATGAAATGTCAATAACTGGTCCTCAAGCCTGCTTCCAACCTAGTACTCCACCTCCCTTTCGTCAGGAGAGTAATGAAACTACAGTAGTGATAGTGATAGTAAAAGTCGTTTAAATGTGATAGACTGTCGAATTCTCGGCGATTGTTACCTCCGCCAGCGGAGTTGGAAGAGGTTATCATTCACCCTGTTTGTCTGTTTGATTGTCCACAAAATGCCTAAAAAAGTTATAGATGGATTTCAATGAAATTTTGTGTATATGTGGGCCATGGGCCAATGATTTGTTGATTACATTTTACTGATGATCTGAGGTCAAGTCCCGGTTTAGGCCTGTTTTTTTGTTTGTTTGTTTGTCCACGAGATACTTCAAAAACTTTTTGATGTATTTTATTGCTTTTTTTGCGGGGTGGGTGGGCGGGATATGTGGGTCATGAGCCAAGGAAGGGTTGATAAAGTTTTGGAGGTGATTGAGTTTTTCTGGTATGTTAGTTGGCGGAGGTATGCGCTCTGTGAGTGCTAACTAGTTTTTACTGTGTTCATACCAGGCAGTATTTTTGGCGTGAGTGTCCCCAACAATTATAGTGTCTGTACTGGGAGGACGAGATGAGGGTCGTTTTGTGCTGGTACAGCGCGGGACGTGTAAATGGAAATGCACAGTAAAGGTTATAAATGTTAATGTCTTGTTTGTGACCAGATTTGTCACCGAGTTAGAGTAATTCACCGCTCTGGTAAAGTCACTCTTTGCATATGTTGTTCCTTTCTAGAGCATGGATATATGAATGTAGGAGGTCTTCGCCATGACTATAGGTTTTGTGGTGACTGAGTTGTGAAGATTTTTCGTGTGCGTGTGAGCTTTGTGTCTCGAAGGAGTGCCCAGGGTATGTTATGTTAATTAAGGTTTAGGCGAAAGCTTGAGTAACTGGCATTTCTTCAAGATTTCACAAGCGAATGTGGATAATTGGAGGAATTTTTGCTAGTATTTGCTTCGTGGGAGGAAATGAGGTTGGAGATGGTGTACGTTAGAGCCACATCTCATGCTCCTCCACTGACATATGTCAACATGGTGGGTTGTGCGTCAACCTCTCGAACATTTGTTTCCTACCCTTACTTCGACCTAGAAAATGTTCCCCTTTAGAGATGGAAAGGTGTAATAATTGGCTCTATTTCTGATTCAATAATTGCTTGTATTTCTGATACTTGATGATACTGTTCTGCTAAATAAAGATGGGTGCGAGCTGCAAAGCTTGGTGAATGAAACTGGAAGCGTAAGAAACGAAACTGAGAAGTGAATGAAGAAGGGAGATAGTTTCAGAATTTGAGGGGATAATGATATGGGGAGAGTGAGTAGAGAATGTGAGACCATTAGGCCATTCAAATGTTTCAGTAGTGATGAAAAAGTATACGTCTAAAGAGGATAAAATGCCACAAAAAGTTCAGCAGGAAAGAAAGGCAGATGATACACTGACGGCGATGACAAGTACAGTAATAGTGATGTATCAAAGTAAAGAGGTCTTTGAAAAAAAAAAAAAAAAGTATATCCTTATGAAATGGAAACTGAGACATCACTGGAAGGACTCAAGCCTAAAATGAGATGAATGAAATGAATTATCTGGAAGAAGTCTGGGTAATATGAATAGAATGAAAATAAGGTAGTTGGCATGCACTGTGATGTTGATGCTCATATCCTGGAGAGATTGCTTAATCATGTGGAGAGAGAGAGAGAGAGAGAGACTAGGGGTGTGTACGTGAGTGAGATTGAGGAGGAGATGCAGAGGGCAATACCAAAGATGAGGAGGAGGGGTGGGATTTAGAGGCACTATTGCGGACACAAATATCGATCCATATCACTACAATGCATAACGGGACTATGAATATTGACTTTTGAAACTCACGGGTTCACTGTTCGGAACGTTGAAAAATTTCCAAAACAATGAGAGTTTCATAACTACTCGTTTTAAAAGTCAAGGGATATTCCTAACTGCAACTATTCATTAATGAAGCAGCTTCCAGTTTGAAGTTAAGGCAATATGATGGCAGAGAATACGGTGTCGTGGAAGTTATTTGTTGTTGGCCAGTTCCTACGGCATTGCGGTGTCTATCTAATGATATATTCAGTTACGTTATCTCTCAAGAGACATATTTCACCAAACAACATTTAACTTATATATGACCTAATACGCTGTCTAAAATTGTCATCAAATATTACTTCACCATCATAATGCATCTCTCTTCCTTCTGGGTGGTTGAGTCTAAGATCATAAGTATACTGTATATTACATAAAATATACAACTATATTGAAAATTGTATGAGCCACTAAACGATTTGAAAGTCCTTGATCACAACTTACGCCGATAAACTCCTGTCTTGAATAACCAAAGATGACATTCGGGAGTACTGAAACGTCTATTAAAAGTCCTTCAAACTGATGATATTATAGCATCATTACCCTTTAGTTTGGAGAGGTGAGTCGATATTTAGCACCATGGTGTTCATCATGGAGAAGGTCCAGTGAGAGGCAACTAAATTTTCGATGTCCTCCGTGGGTAGGTGAGTGACCAGCAGTAGCCTCGTCGACCACACCAGCAGGCGGCCCTTGAGGGACCACTCAGCAAAGGCCATGAGGAGGGTTGGATCGTCACTCACCACCAATACTGTCGCGCACCATGACCTCCTCCTCATCTATTTATAGTACCTTGATGAAAATATGTTGAGCATCCTACAGTATGCATCTTACTCTCCCAGTGCAATGTGTTGTTTAAAGGAAAGTGGTATACCCACATGGGAGTACTGTGCTTAATTTCTATACTTCCAGTAATACCCTACACTGTCCGGATCATCATCATCATCATCATCAGCCGTTTGAGTATACACTGCAGGACCAGCCTATCCCGACCGAAGTCGGGACGATACAGCCAATGTATCTCTACCAAGTGGCTTAGGCTGTCTGGTAGAGAGTGTATATAGGGTGAGAAGTGCTTGTATGTGTAGTTGTAGTGTTGGAGTGGCTTTGGATGTGTGTGTAGTCTGTGAACCAAGTGTAATCGGCCCGCACAAGCTGACTGGGTGCAAGCATACTTTATAGTAAGTGACACTGGCTCAACCACAGCACCCCTGATGTCCGCCAATGAAGTACGTGGCCGGGTGAACACTCTCAAAGTTTGGGTTGGCGGGACGCGAACCCTGGTTCACCCGTGTACGAAATGCACACTCTACCACATATATATATATATATATATATATATATATATATATGTATATATATATATATATATATATATATATATATATATATATATATATATATATTTTTACATAGCCTATGATTTCATCATCCTTTGTGTAATTCTAACGTACAGTATGCTGCATGATTGATCACGAGCGTGTTCTACCTCTCTCCCCCCTTCTCCCCTTATAGTAGAGTAAGTCGTTCTTTCTGTTGTTCAGAGCAGGATTGTCAACTCTTTGTTCCCTATAGCTTCATTTGCGCGTCCTTCTTACAAGTTGTATGAAGCTCTGCCGGCCCCTATATAATGAGCTCAGTCTCTACATTAATTGCCACTTAGATCTACTCCTCATTTTGTTCACATCTCTGTCCTCCCCTGTACAATTGTTATTATTGTGAGTGTGCAGGAAGTCTGCAACCATCTAGCAGCTGTGTAATTTGAGTATAAGTGTTATTGCATTTTTTTCTTGTACAGTGTAGCATGGGGTGTTAATTCGTAGGCCTGGTGAGGTTTTTATGATTCATGTGTTTTAAGTGTCAGCCATTACTGATAATATTTTGTATCTGTAATTATAAATCTTGCATTCACTGAGCATTATCCGGTTTTCTCATTTTATCAGGGCTGACTTAGATAAATTTACTCTTCCTAATTTCGTGTTAACAGAGGCTATTGCAGTTAACCATATATGGAGCCTGTTTTTTGCCATTACATTATCCTTATGAGTCCTGAATGTTTTGTTGTTAGTTTGAGCATTAAACTTTAACTTGTAATTTTATCTAACTCTTGTTTTGAACCTGGAACTTTGCGGGACAGTTTTCTCTGTTCCGTAACATAAATTTGGCGACCTCTTATCAGGATATTCAGGATATTATCATAAGGATATTGCTTGATATTTTGTGACTGTGATTTATTCATGATGTCTACTATTACTACACTTGATGAAGCCAAAGATTTTTTGTCAAATGTGCAAACAGTGTGTGATGTAGAAAACAGAACAAAGAATGAACTTAAGCTTGTTGCTCAACAATTGGGAATTGCTGTTCGCTCTCATCATTCTAAAGATTAAATTGTTGACATGATTAATGAAAGCTTGTTTAATGTAACTCCTCCAAATGAGCAAACACAGATTGAATTAGCTAAGTTACAGCTAGCCCTGCAGGAGGCTCGTGCTAAGGAGGCTGAATATCAGGCAAATGCTCGTGTTCAGGAGGCTCAAGCACAAATTGAACTAGCTAGGATTCAGGCAGACCATGAGTATCGCATGAAACAAGGTGGAACTGGATCATCTAGCTCTGATGATTTTGATGTGGCTAAAAATGTTAAACTTGTCCCTCCTTTTAATGAATCTGATTTAACAAAGTATTTTCAATTGTTTGAGAGGGTAGCTACAGGTTTTAATTGGCCCAAACAGTATTGGCCAGTACTCCTTCAAACTGTTCTCCCCGGTAAAGCTCAAGTAATTTATGCTTCTTTGCCTCAGGATCAATCTGATAATTATGATGTAGTTAAGAGCTTGATTCTTAACCCCTTAACCGCGGGGCGTCACTTTCGTGATGCTTGGGAGCAAGGGATCATACCGCGGGGCGTCGCTTTTGTGATTCTGTGTTATTTTGAATTCACCCGGGCTTCCAAGTGGGGGCTTGTATCATCTATCAGTACTGCCAATGTCCAACACTAGTCAGCACTCCTAATCTCATCTGTACTCCCATCCATTGTTGACAATTTAGCCATTTCTCCCCGTTCTTGACTCCCCTCCCTACCCCCCATCCATTACTCTATCCTCTCGCCTGCCCGGCCGTGCTACGCTAAGTAAATCTTCCCTGGAATTTTTCACTGATTTCATCCATTGAAATAAGCCCTATGTCCTATTCTTATACCAAATAATATATACAAGAAAGAAATAATGTAAGTGAGAGTGCCATACACCTGGAATTGGCTAATTATCACCTGACAACACCTCACGTGCACTCGTTCGCTAATTTTCGCTGTTTTTTTCCCCTTGAAATATGCCGTATAATCTATTTTCATAAAAAAAATACATGTAAGGAGGGAAGGGAGAAGCCTAAGTGATATTTACATTCACCTCGAACTACCTAATTTATAATGTATTGTCTAGATTTCCTGCCAATCATATCAGTGCTAGACAAAGCTGTTTCAAGATCTAACATTGGTAGCTCTGAATATATTTCTCCTAAGTAGGCCTCTAATCTATTTTCGTAATAAATATACATGTAAGGAGGGAAGGGAGAAGCCTAAGTGATATTTACATTCACCTGGAACTACCAAATTTATAATGTATTGTCTAGATTTCCTGCCAATCATATCAGTGCTAGACTTAGCTGTTTCAAGAAGTAATATTGGTAACTCTGAATAACCCCTTAGCAGGCCTCCATGCTGGCCCTCCGTTATCAGTTTACTCTCATCTTCCGAAGCGAGGGTACGTATGTTTCTTCGTGCTGACTTCAAGGCCTTTTTTCACCCCAATGCAAATGGCCCTGTGACCTTTATCCCCTACTAAACCTCGTGTGGAAAGAGGTAAAGGGCTGACAATTGATAAAAGAGTGACTACGATCTTTCTATTGAGTAAAACAGTGCAAGTGGAATTGTAAATAATGTGTAAATAATGTGTAAACAGCAAGTGAAAGTAATGAATGTAAATATATGTGAACAATGGAAAATAGTTTTATAAGTTATTTCAAGTGACAGTGCACAACACAGTGTAAATAAAATAGAAATGTAAATAACGTAAATAAAATAGAGAACGTAAATAGAAATGTAAATGAGTAGTATTATAAGAATACGAGTATATACCCTAGTAGTAATGAAAGTGAAAGTTTCACTCTAGCATGTCTGAATGCTATGAGTTATGAGAGTGAAGATGAAAGTGACATTCACTCTCAATGCCAGTATACAGGACGAGAAAGTGAATGCTACGTATTTTACTGAAAGAAATTGAATCCCTACAGTGACAATAAACTAATACTACTGAAGGAAACTTATGGATAAAGACTGTAGATATATTTAAGTGTTATATAGTAATAGAAATATAAAGTGTGAGGGGTTTTATGAATAATAAATGACAGACTACCAAGAGCGAACTAGTGCCAGTGCGACGATCAAACGCACTCGTAATTTCCATTGCTTTCACAGTGTTTTTTTTTTTTGAGTATGGATCCCAAACTACTTGAAAATTGTAGAATAGTGTTTATAGTGTTTGTATCTGGCTGTGGTAATCATATTACGGGTTGTCCGGAAGTGTAAAGTGGAGACTTCGTTACCCTACTTCAGAGGTCTTCACAAGTCCTACGGTAACCGACGAAGGCTCAACAATCATTCCAGGAGAAAGCTGAAGGTATGTGCCATAAGCATATGTAATTTTATTATTCTAGGACTAATAACTGATTTTTGGCAAATATTTTTTGAGAGTCTGTCGGAGCCCAAATAACCCCGCGGCACACGCAAGTCATTGGTAAACAAGCCCGCGGTGTAGGGGTTAAGGCCTATGGGCTTGTTCCTGAAGCCTATAGAGTAAAATTTAGGACAACTTATAAGCAAGATAAGCAATCCCATGTTGAGTATGCAAAAATCAAAGAAGATCTGTTAGAGCAGTGGTTAAATTCTAAGAATGTGGATTCTGATTTTGGTAAATTTAAGCAGATGATTTTGCTGGAGGACTTCAAAAGGTGTATTAATAATGATGTAAGCCTATATCTTGATGAGAAAAGAATAGATAATTTGTATGATGATGCAGTTCTAGCTGATGAATATGATCTCACTCACAAGAGATATTATAAAGAAAAAAGGAAAGCTGAGAGTAAGTACGTTGCCTCTACTCAGAGTAAAGGTAACAGGAAAGAGAATAAAGATGATGTTTCTCAGGAAGTAAATACCAGCTTCACCTCTAGGTTTCAGAAAAGTAAATGTACTTATTGTAGTAAGCTTGGTCATACTACGGAGAAATGTTTCAGGAGACAGCGTGATGTGAACAAAAAGGAGTCTTTAAATATTCAGTCAATTGGTCTAGTGTCCACCCTTGAGGGTTCCCAGAATTCTTTAACTGAGTTAACTGAACCTGCTTTGAGGGGTAAATTAAATTCCCATGATGAAGCTCCTCTTTTGAGCAGTAACGTGGGTGACACTCTCAAGAGTTCATGTGCTAATTTCCTGTCTGATGGTTTTGTCAGTAATCTGGACAGTAATGACAGGAAATCAGTTAAAATATATCGTGATACAGGTGCTTGCCAGTCCCTTATGCTGACCAGTGTTCTAGGCTCTAATGTTAATTCCTCTGATGAAACTGTAATCTTACAAGGTGTAGGGAATAATTACTTCTCTGTCCCTCTGTGCAGTGTCAATTTAGAGTCTGGTTTTGTTAATGGTTCCGTTATGGTTGGGTTGGTTGAGACACTCCCAATGTCAGGTGTAACTTTCTTACTTGGAAATGATATTGGTGGAAGTCAAGTGTGTCCAGCTCCTCAGTTGTCTAGTGAGCCAGTGGCTGCGGCCCAGGATTGTGATGTCCCTGATGTGTTCCCTGCATGTGCTGTCACTAGGGCTAAGGCTAAAGCTACTGGTGATTTAGAGGATAATGATGATGATGATGTTATCCTAGCTGACACTTTTCTTGCTAATTTGGACCACTCACCAGATGAGGCAGTACCGCGTAGTGTTGATAATTTGTCTCGTCAAGAGTTGGTTGAGTTGCAGGTTGCTGACCCTGAGTTGAAAGGTCTAGCTAACTCTGCTTGCAGTGAGGAAGAGTCAGCTGGTGCTTCTACTTGTTATTATATAAAGTCAGGGGTACTTATGAGGAAGTGGAGACCCCCAACAGCATCAGCCGACTGTGAATGGGAGGTTGTACATCAAGTTGTCATCCCTCGTGTTTGTAGGCAGGATATCATTAGAGTGGCTCATGATTCCAGTTTGGCAGGACACCTTGGAGTGAGGAAGACTGTGGCACGCATTTTGAAACACTTCTACTGGCCAGGTATCTTCAGGGATGTTTCCTGGTATTGTAAGTCTTGTCACACCTGTCAAGTTGTGGGGAAGTGTAATCAGACCAAAAAGGTTGCACCTCTAGTTCCCATTCCTCCTTTTGAGGCGCCATTCACCCGTGTGTTGGTGGATATTGTGGGGCCCTCTTCCTAAGGCTTCTTCAGGATTTTCTTATGTGCTGACACTGATTGATATGGCTACTCATTATCCTAAAGCCATTCCACTTAGAAATATCTCGGCAAAGAACGTGGTTAAGGAAATGCTAGGGATCTTCACAAAGTTTGGTCTGCCCAAGGAGGTACAGTCAGACCGGGGAAGTAATTTCATGTCAAATGTTTTCAAGCAGTCTCTGAAAGAGTTGGGCATCACCCAGATCACGTCTTCAGCTTACCATCCCCAGACCCAAGGAGCGTTGGAGAGATATCATCAAACACTCAAATCGATGCTCAAGAAATACTGTTTGGAACATCAGAAAGACTGGGATAAAGGTCTTCCATTCATTGTATTTGCCGCAAGAGAATCCCCAAATGAATCACTGGGCTTCTCACCTTTTTAACTACTGTTTGGCTATGAAGTAAGAAGACCCCTTAAGCTACTCAAGGAATGCTGGCTGTCGGAGGAAGATGACGTCAACCTGCTGGAGTATGTGATGAAGTTCATAAAACGGCTGTCCACTGCTTTACAGCTGGCGAGAGAGAATTTAGGAGCTGCTCAGGAGAAGATGAAGACTTGGTATGATAAGAAGTCCATTTTACGCCACTTTCAGCCAGGAGATTAGGTTTTGATTCTGCTACCAGTGCATGGGCAACCTCTTCAAGCCAAGTTTAGTGGTCCTTATTTCGTGGAGAAGAAACTCAGTGATGTCAACTATGTCATCGCCACACCAGATCGTAGAAAGAACAAGCAACTTTGTCACATCAACATGCTAAAGTTATATCACAGGAGGGACGAAAATAACCCAGTCTGCGCTGTAGCTGTTCCACCAGAGTCTGCAAGTGAAGTTTTCCCATGCAGCATGAGCCTGAGTGATAGTTTGGGGAAGAATCCTGATATCATGAATGATCACCAGACTAAGCTTTCTCATCTAGCTCCCGAGGCAAGGCAGGAGTTTTCGGCATTACTGCAGGAGTATCCGCAAGTGTTCCGTGCCACTCCAGGAAGAACCACTGTGTTGATGCATGATGTCGATGTTGGAGACACAAAGCCAATTAAACTGCCTCCTTACCGTGTGAACCCAGTGAAAGTTCCTCTCATCTAGAAGGAGCTTGGTTACCTGTTGGACCACAAGATGATTGAGCCCTGTCAGAGCGAGTGGAGTTCTCCTGTCACTCTAGTCCCTAAGCCAGGTGGGTCACAGCGGCTTTGCGTTAACTACAGACGTGTTAATCAGATAACCAAAACAGACACTTACCCTCTCCCTCGCGTGGAAGATAGCATAGACAAGATCAGAAAGGCTAGGTACATAAGTAAGTTTGATTTGTTAAAGGGATACTGGCAAGTACCTATGACTGAACGTGCTAGGGAGATCTCATGTTTTGTAACACTAGGAAAGACTTTTGCATGTTTTGTAATGCCATATGGTATGAAGAATGCACCAGCCATATTTTAGAAGCTCATGAATGTTGTAACAGAGGGTTTGGCAGGGTGTGTTGTTTATATTGATGATGTATTAATCTTCATTGACAACTGGAATGATCACCTATGCCATGTCAGTAAATTTCTTGAGCGTTTGGTTCAGGCTAATCTTGTAGCTAATTTATCAAAGTGTGAGTTTGGTCAAGCTAAAGTTCAGTACCTTGGGTACATAATTGGTGATGGACACGTTGCACCACCACCAGGTAAGGTTCAGGTTATAAGTGATCTTCCCAGACCTAAAAGTAGGAAAGAGCTACAAAGATTTTTGGGAATGGTAGGTTATTACAGGAGATTTGTTCTTAACTTTTCAATTCTTGTATCACCACTTACAGACCTACTGAAAAAGGGAGTTAAATTTGTCTGGACCGATAACTGTGAATCCTCTTTCAGCAAACTTAAAGCTATCCTATTAAGTCAGCCAGTGCTCGCTACTCCAAATTTTGCTAAGCCTTTTAAGATGGCTGTTGATGCAAGTGATACAGGAACTGGGGCTGTTTTGCTGCAAGAGGATGATCAGGGTATTGAACACCCTGTATCTTATTACAGTAAGAAGTTCACTCCACCTCAAAAGAACTACCCAACTATTGAGAAAGAGCTTTTGGCCTTGATTTTGGGTTTACAGCATTTTTCATTTTATTTGTGTTCTGGTTTTGACCCCATAGTCAATTATACCGATCATAACCCACTGAAATTCCTTAGTACGTTTAAAGATAAAAATCAGAGATTGACAAGATGGAGTCTTCTTATTCAGGAGTATTCATTAGACCTACAGCATGTCAAGGGGAAAGAAAATGTTATTGCAGATTGCTTATCTAGACTTTAGACAGATTGTTTTAGAGTAATAAGAAATTTCCTTTGTAAATTTCTTTTTCTTTGTGAGGAAGTGTTACATAGCCTATGATTTCATCATCCTTTGTGTAATTCTAACGTACAGTATGCTGCATGATTGATCACGAGCGTGTTCTACCTCACTCCCCCCTTCTCCCCTTATAGTAGAGTAAGTCGTTCTTTCTGTTGTTCAGAGCAGGATTGTCAACTCCTTGTTCCCTATAGTTTCATTTGTGCGTCCTTCTTACAAGTTGTTTCAAGCTCTGCCAGCCCCTATATAATGAGCTCAGTCTCTACATTAATTGCCACTTAGATCTACTCCTCATTTTGTTCACATCTCTGTCCTCCCCTGTACAGTTGTTATTATTGTGAGTGCTCAGGAAGTCTCCAACCATCTAGCAGCTGTGTAATTTGAGTATAAGTGTTATTGCATTTTTTTCTTGTACTGTGTAGCATGGGGTATTAATTCGTAGGCCTGGTGAGGTTTCTGTGATTCATGTGTTTTAAGTGTCAGCCATTATTGATAATAATTTGTATCTGTAATTATACATCTTGCATTCACTGAGCATTATCCGGTTTTCTCATTCTATCAGGGCTGACTTAGATAAATTTACTCTTGCTAATTTCGTGGTAACAGAGGCTATTGCAGTTAACCATATATTTAACCTGTTTTTTGCCATTACATTATCCTTATGAGTCCTGAATGTTTTGTTGTTAGTTTGAGCATTAAAGTTTAACTTGCAATTTTACCTAACTCTTTTGTTTTGAACCTGGAACTTTGCGGGACAGTTTTCTCTGTTCCGTAAATATATATATATATATATATATATATATATATATATATATATATATATATATATATATATATATATATATATATATATGTGTGTGTGTGTGTGTGTGTGTGTGTGTGTGAGTTGGGAGCAGGGCAGTGAAATGGTGGGGGACAGGACGACGTGGAGGGGATTTGTTTGTGGCCACCCGAAACGGGATTGAGGCGTCTGGCAATATATATATATATATATATATATATATATATATATATATATATATATATATATATATATATATATATAACCAGTAACACGCCTGAGTGTTCTGGGACAGTGAGTACGGTTTTATGTGAGTTACTACACATACAGAAATCGTGTTCTACTTTCATATTCAGGTGTAACATTTTGATCTTACTGTTTCCTCCATTAAAAGAAATTGTTTACCCGCTGGATGGTAACCATATAATCAACAAGTTGATGTCTGGATATGTAGCTGGTGAAAGCACTGGTGTCTGATTTGCTGAATAAAAGTCCAAGTCTAAAGAGGTGACTGGTTTTCAGTACCTTTGTGTGTGTGTGTGTGTGTGTGTGTGTGTGAAAAAGACTTCCTTCCACAGAAAACAAAACATAAGAGAGCCAGATTCAAAATCCTTTGCATTCGAGATATTTGGATATATTACTTTAAAATACTGGGTAAACAGTTTACGAGTTGACTTGTTCCAAGCGTAAATGTCTGAAAATAACGCTAAACTTCGTATTAGAAAGCTAGGCAAAACTGGGGTGGGAGTGTAATGGGCGCTGAAAGTTACACACCTACTGAAATGAAATAGCAATATTAGAAGACAGTTCGGAGGAGAAGTGACCACTGAAGTGGTGATATTTAAAATAAACCTGCAACAGTGTTTCGAAGTGACTGATGTTGAAGGTAGTCAGTGAGAGAAGGGAACTTGATGAAATGAAAATCATTAGACTCTATAATATTTACAAGAACTGTGTGTGTGAAGTCCTCCACTCACATGAGAGTTGTAGGCTTCTCCAAACGGGCGAATAAAACCTCTGTACAAAATCTTCAGCTGTGTGGAGATGAAGGAAGATTTTTTTCCTCTTAGCACCCCCAATCTCATGGAAGTGGATTTTGCAAAAGCATTAAGATGAACTTTCCCGGATATGTCCCGAAAGAATGAAACATTAAGGATACTGAAAGAAGATGATGGACTGAGCTGTATTTTGCAGAATATTAAAGGATTCTCATATACAAGTTTTTGGCAGGTTGAAAGATGTAAGAACTGAATTCCTATTACTTTAAAAACCACAATATTGTTTTCAGCTCAATCAGAAGTATGAGCCAGGTCACAAACCAGGTAAGCCAAAGCCTCATCCCATAACCTCTGGAGTGACTTTCATGATGGACGCTCTGAGAAGTCAATGGAGACATGAAGGGTGGAGTCTCCTGTATATGAGTGGATGGTGTAATATGTGCAACTCAAAAGCTTATTGATAAAAATAATATTTTTGCTATGTGGACAGAACCAACTTGAGGAACACTGCTAGTAAAACTCTAGAAAAAGAACAGTGGTCATCTACAACAGCAGCTATATAACTACCAGACAAAAATGCTAGAGGTGAAGGCACACAAGGATGAACAGAATCATAAGATAGAAGTCTGGGAATTTGGGATTTATGGCAAAATTGGCTGAAAGCCTTTGAGATGTAAAGTGCAAGGGTAATGCTTGCTTCAAGGTCCCAGAAGGATAACCAGGTGTCAGAAAAGAATGTGAAAAGACAGCTAGTGGAACGTTAGTTGTGGAAAACTTAGTTTAGATCAGAAAGTTTATTATACAATAGTCACTTAAAATTTTGTATGCTAGCGATAGGGTTGGAAATATTATAAGATATTAAATTAGCCGGGACATAGGTACAGGGATGGGAACGGTCATCCTTCTGCAGAGCAGACTGAAAGAATGCAAAGTTCGTGCTAACAGGACGGGTAAAAGTTGACAACGTAAGAGTTTCCTAGTCAGCGTGTGAGCACAAGAGAACAGTTTTTTAAACAACAGCCGGGAACTCATATGGCGCATACTGGTATATTTTATTGAGTATAGTAAGGACAGAAGGTACTTCTTGTAAGAAATTATAATGTCAGGCATAATAAAGTCAGAGGAGGGTCTGGGATTGAGGGAAAGCATCGGAATCATCGAAAGTGAAACTGGAGGAGAACGTCTAAGCAGAGTTATGTCTTAACAACAAAGAAAAGATACAGTCCCATTGGAGTGGAAAAGAAGAGAAGAGTGAGGAAGAAGTATTGCTGTTAGAATGATTCTGGCAAACTGTCAGAAGGGGTAGGAAGAAAATGAGTCAGTACGGCAAAGATCAGATTTTAATGAAATAAAAGCATTCGGGAGCCAAATGTTAATCACTTGCCGAAATATGTTGTTGGCTATGGTACAAGCTACCTACAAACCAAATCTGAGGAAAATTCTCATAGCTTTGTGGAATTCAGTCACAGTGTTTCACAAAAATCCAGTCCTTATTAAAATATGTATGGTGGCTGGCATCCAGTTGTCTTTGATCAAATCCCACCAAAAGAAATAAGTTTCGGCACATTCACATAGTTGATATTTCCCGAAGGTTTGGTGAAAATTCGTCCACAACTTTTGAGAGATTTTAGCAACATATACATACAGACATACCCCGACAAAAGCTTTATTGCCTCGCCTTGCTAAAAGTGGACGATAACGATGATATTGGCTGAAACATAAAACAGACGAGATTCAGTGGTAGTTTAGCACGAGTACCATGTATAGTTGTCCTCCTTGTTGCAGACAGCATTAAAACGGGTGTGATTAAACCTATGCCTGTTTGCATTAATCATTTGGTAAGAAAAAGAAATGTATGTTCCACGACTGCATAACCATCACAGTGTGTTAAGCACAATCATATGTCCACTGGCTTATTTAAGCAATAACTCTACCAAGGAAAATTAAACGGTTACTGTCTGAGGACCTCCCCATCTGCAGCTCTTCTGTGCAACAGACATAAGTTCATGGAAGAGTCCACAAGCCTTACTGGAGTGACTGGAGAGCCTTAAAAGATGAGATTGTGACATTAGGTTTTCAGTGGTGAGAAAATGCTGACAGAGTAAGCAGAAAGGCTAGAAGTAAAAAAAAAAAAAAAAATGTGGGTTGCGGTGAGACTCTCCAAGACAATCAGGGATATGATCAGGGTGCTAAACAAGCTACTTTAGGTCATTAAAGAAAGAAAAGTTATGGTGTTGTTCACCAGGTAGTTTAATGATTGGATAGGTGAATCTATCAGATGACCATTATTTATAACTTTGTTCCTTAATTCCCCGGCAGGAGACGGTGTTTTGGAAATGACGTCCATAATTTGGCCATTAAAAAAATATATATGTTTTCATAGGCTGTTTGACCCATCGATACCAAACCAACAAGGTAAAATTTGTCAAAACCTCAGTCCGTCCATTCACTTCTGCAATAAACTAAAAGTTCCAGATGACTGCCTGGAAGTACTGGCGAGTTAAGACAAAGTGTATTTTGCCGTCATAGCATGCAGACCACCCAGTGTTGCAGGATTAGTCACCTGTCCTGCTCACTGCGAGAGCATATTCAGCCAAGGCCTTGGAGGCGTCATTATAACCCACGTCTGTGGTGCGGCAAAATACAGACAAAAAAAAAAAATGTTCACTAGCTGTTTTGACTCACTTCACTAAACACATTTAAAATTTAGACTAACAATGTACAATCTTTCCACTAATGCATGAAATAAACTGGAGGCCCGTAGATGATCAGGGGATGGAGGGATAGCGAGTTGAAGAGAAGGTATTGTTTGTGGTCTGCTGGCCAAGGCAGGAGCGAGAAAGTGTTGCAAGTGGCCACCACACGACGTGAGGTGAAGAAGTTTGGGAGATGACTTCCGTGCTTAGTAACACCGAAAATCAAGTTATTCACTAGTTTTCAGTGATAAAGACACTTGATTTACAGCATTTTGGCTATGGCTTTAACTTACAAGAACAAATTCACAAGTGCTTTGCTTTTCGCCAGATAAGTCACGTGAGTGTAACTGTAATCAAAGTGAGAGAACGTTGTATGTTCAAATATTTACTACTAGTTCCTTTCTCGAAGGTTATTACTGGTAGGGTAGGGTAGGGAAAGCCAAAGCATGGCAGGGGAAGGCAGGGTAGGTTTAAAGACCCATATGGGCTTTTAAGTGGTACCATGACCTTTGACTTAAGTGACCTTGGAAGGTCAAACTCAAGTTCATGGATATTCAGGGGGCTATAACTCGAAACTCGTTGAAGAAAGAGAGATATTTACTATCATCTTCATATACAAAGTCTCATATCTTTTTAATTGGTACTATGACTTTTGACCTTATCTCGAATCTGGTTGCATTGGGCGAGGTTTGTTGTGCCTGGAACCACTTCTTTTCCGTCTACAATATTTGGCCCATGTATGAAAAGAGTTATTATACCATAATATAAACTGAAAGAAGCACAGTTCCAGTCCAGCAGCTGTGGTGAAAACACCTCCTCCCCCAGCTCCTGCACAGTGATGACCTGCCACAGCCTATGACCCGTTGAGGGGGGCATCCAATGGCAGTGTCCAGTCACCACGAACCCAGACCATCATGGGGTCGGTAAAATGGTACAACATGAAGGCAGGGTACGGATTCATTCGGCGTCAGGACACTGGTGCTGATGTCATCGTGCACTGCCTCGGGATTGTTGCTCCCGATTCACGTCGCCTCCAGCACTCTTTAAGAGAGGGCAAGTAGGTTGTATTTCATCTCCATCAGACACCGAAGGGTCCTGAGGCCAGGGACATCACTGGGCCTGGGGGCGTGGCTGTGCAGGACTCGGACCAAGCATGGCATCACCCCATGGCCCGGAGGCACCGGCCTAAATATCCTGCTATGCTGGGGAGACTGATACAGTCATTGGAATGTGCGTCGTGATGGCGAAGGCGTTCTGTGGCAATGACAAGGCTGTGCTGCTCGTCCTCCTCCCACAAATCTTTGAGGAGAACTGACTGCCATGCCATGCTATACCTCAAAGCTTCACCCATGATGCACGTTCTGTACCTCATCGGGAGCACTGGGCTCAGCCGCTGCAGTCAGTCCTGCCTCGCACAACATCGTGGAAATGGCTGCAGCTGGATGACCCTCTCAACAGGGTGACAGCCACCACCACTACCGCTACCATTGTTGACGACCCGGCACCGGAAATGGACGTCGAACTGATCACTTCTATAACCTCCATGGAGGTCCACCCTCTGCCGTCAGCAACCGAGGCGGGGACGGGTTTCTCCTGTCCCTTCGATCCATCAGGAGGATCCTTCTTCACCACCACCTCTTGCTGCCAACTGGCTGGATGACACGCCTACCACACAGTTCCGTGCTTCTCCACCACCACCTAAGAACGGAGGAAACGGAAAGGCTCACACCTGCCCATACCCCTGACCGACACTGTGGTCTCACCACCTGCTTCCGTCGAGCCCACCACTGACCTTGAGCCCATGGCCACTCTACCCACCGACGTCGACATCGACCAGTTCTTCGAGCTTCACGTCAATAATATCGCCAATGAAGCGATGCAGTGCTTATGGCATTCTGGCCCATTCATGATGAAGGACTTAGACTTGTACAACAGCGTCTCCAACACATAACTAACCTCCTCTGTCGAGCTAACAAAGCTCCCCCCATTATATTCTGCTCTACTCTGATGAGCTTCATTTGCCCGTGTCCACTCTGTGTTCATAGGTGGACGAATGTAAACAGCAACGACAACACAAGAGGCAGTGTAAGGATACAAGGATGGTTTCCTAAATGGAAATAAAGTAGGTTAGATGATGGACCATGTGTTTAGCCTTTCTATATTTCACTCTCCATTTCACTACCTATAAAACGAAGAATTTCGTTGGAAGAAATGACCTTTGTCTGCATTTAGTCTAAGATATTGTATATTATTCACGCGGGCATTTTAATGTAAAATGTGATGTATAGGGCTAAGAAGGTTAACTTGTGAAAAACAATCCTTATAAAGTCTTTATAAGGTCTTTATATGCAAAAAAAATAAAAATAAAATGCATCTAACATATAATACCTCCTTTTGTTGACTGCTTTAGTTAAAAGAAAGGAATTCAAGTGTATCCATCCACTGCTTTATCAGATCTCCATTCACAAACAGAAGGAATCTTCACGACCTGTGCTGATTAATTCTGAGCAGTTCCTCAGTAATTGCAAAACTTTGTGAAGCTATACTGGATAAAATTTTCATTAAACGTAATGACTCTCAACATGCCATAGTGTTGCCAGCTCTTTTTTAACATCACATTTTAAAATAAGATGCCACTGTCACGCAAAACAATAAGCAAATAAGGAAAATACCAAAAAATTAAGAGTTGCAAGACTGTTGCAATGCATCTACTACAATGATTGGGATATTTACAACACAAACTACAACAACCCAGTCAACTGTGATTAATATGTTAGGTTAGGGAACCTTATTCATATACAGTATATACCTGATGAACAGTACGTAAATCATGCGAACTGTATTGGAGCTACAATGCTTTTGATGAGTATATGTAATCTCTGTTGAGAAGCACAAAGTTTGACACTTGCAACCATCTGTGATACACAGCAGATATGGTTTTAAAATATTTTGTACAGAAAACGCACATACTGTTGTAGAAATACAAGGGTTTGGGTCCATGCTCTTTAAACTGTAGTTTACGAAACATGAATGATGATGGTGTATTATATTTATTTTTATCATCATATATGATGGATGTTTTGTACTAGGATGAAATCATAGTATCATGTGTATTTACCCAACCAGCCTTCACATTTGCTAATTACTATGATGCTTTCACACCATAAGCTAAGAAACATGCAATACAATAACTACTATAGATCATTGATTATACTGCACGGGGTAGTACATGTACTGTGAATGGATTATAACTTGGTTGCTATCTATCTATCTCTCTACTGCCAGACGCCATAATCCCGTTAGGGGTGGCCATTTGACTTTGAGTTATTTGTTTTACGGGGAGGGGCACTTACCCTCCACCAACCCTCTTGTTGACACGTAGGGAACACGTATGGTTTGGTTATATGGTTACCACCCAGCGTTGTAAATGGTTTCTTGGCTTATAGGAAACCATTTGGCTTGTCACTCAATGTAAAGCCACCTGTAAAGGAAAGAAAAGCAAAAATAAGTGACAGGAAGATGGGAGAAATAAGAAGAAAGGAGGGCAGGCACACAAAAAGAATGATAAAAGCTAAAGAAGAAGTAGGCAGCACTACATCAAGTGAGTGGATGATGGTTGCCACCATCTACCACCATCTTTATTGCACAGCTCTGTAAAACTGGTGATAGGTACTGATTATATATATATATATATATATATATATATATATATATATATATATATATATATATCTTGTTACATAGCCTATGATTTCATCATCCTTTGTGTAATTTTAACGCACAGTATGCTGCATGTTTGATCACGAGCGTGTTCTGCCTCAGTTCCCCCCTTCTACCGTTATAGTAGAGTAAGTCGTCCTTTCTGTTGTTCAGAGTAGTATTGTCAGCTCTTTGTTCCCTATGGCTTCATTTGCGCGTCCTTCTTACGAGTTGTATCAAGCTCTGCTGGCCCCTATATAATAAGCTCAGTCTCTGCATTATTGCCACTTAGATCTACTCATTTTGTTCACATCTCTGTCCTCCCCTGTACAGTTATTATTGTGAGTGCTCAGGAAGTCTCCAACCATCTATCAGCTGTGTAATTTGAGTATAAGTGTTGTTGCATTTTTTTTCTTCTACTGTGTAGCATAAGGTTGATTCTTGGGCCTAGTGAGGTTTTTGTGATTTATGTAAAGGTTCTTGTTGTCAGCCATCATTAATAATATTTTGTATCTGTAATAATTTATCTTGCATTAACTGAGCATTACCCAGTGTATTTTCATTTTATCAGGGCTGACTTAGGTAAATTTACTCTTGCTAATTTCGTGTTAATAGGGGCTATTGCAGTTAACCATATATTAACCTGATTTTTGCCATTACATTTTCCTTATGAGTCCTGAATGTTTTGTTGTTAGTTTGAGCATTAAACTTTAACTTGTAATTTTACCTAACTCTTTTGTTTTGAATCTGGAACTTTACGGGACAGTAATGATTTTTAGTATTCTCACTTAAAGTGTACATTATCTTTCTCTGTTCCGTAACATAAATTTGGCAACCTCACCAGGATATTCAGAATATTATCATAAGGATATTCCTTGATATTTTGTGACTGTGATTTATTCATGATGTCTACTATTACTACTCTTGATGAAGCCAAAGATTTTTTGTCAAATGTGCAAACAGTGTGTGATGTAGAAAACAGAACAAAGAATGAACTTCAGTTTGTTGCTCAACAATTGGGAATTGCTGTTCGCTCTCATCATTCTAAAGATCAAATTGTTGACATGATTAATGAAAGCTTGTTTAATATAACTCCTCCAAATGAGCAAACGCAGATTGAAATAGCTAAGTTACAGCTAGCCCTGCAGGAGGCTCGTGTGAAGGAAGCTGAATTTCAAGCACTTGCTAAGGAGGCTGAGTCTCAGGCTAAGGAGGCTTGTGTTAAGGAGGCTGAATTTCAAGCAAATACTAAGGAGGTTGAATCTCAGGCTCGGATTCAGGAGGCACAGATACAGGCTCAGGCACAAATTGAACTAGCTAGGATTCAGGCAGACCATGAGTATCGTATGAAACAAGGTGGAACTGGACCATCTAGCTCTGATGATTTTGATGTGGCTAAAAATGTTCGACTTGTCCCTCCTTTTAATGAATCTGATTTAACAAAGTATTTTCAGTTGTTTGAGAGGGTAGCTACAGGTTTTAATTGGCCCAAAAAGTATTGGCCAGTACTCCTTCAAACTGTTCTCACCGGTAAAGCTCAAGTAACTTATGCATCTTTGCCTCAGGATCAATCTGATAATTATGATGTAGTTAAGAGCTTGATTCTTAAAGCCTATGAGCTTGTTCCTGAAGCTTATAGAGTAAAATTTAGGACAACTTACAAGCAAGATAAGCAATCCCATGTTGAGTATGCAAAAATCAAAGAAGATCTGTTAGAGCAGTGGTTAAATTCTAAGAATGTGAATTCTGATTTTGGTAAATTTAAGCAGATGATTTTGCTGGAGGATTTCAAAAGGTGTATTAGTAAAGACGTAAGCCTATATCTTGATGAGAAAAGAATAGATAATTTGTCTGATGCTGCAGTTTTAGCTGATGAATATGTTCTCACTCACAAGAGATTTTCTAAAGAAAAAGGGAAAGCTGAGAGTAAGTACGTTGCCTCTACTCAGAGTACAGGTAACAGGAAAGAGAATAAAGATGATGTTTCTCAGGAAGTAAATACCAGCTTCACATCTAGATTTCAGAAACGTAAATGTACTTATTGTAGTAAGCTTGGTCATACTACAGAGAAATGTTTCAGTAGACAGCGTGATGTGAACAAAAAGGAGTCTTTAAATATTCAGTCAATTGGTCTAGTGTCCACCCTTGAGAGTTCCCAGAATTCTTTAACTGAGTTAACTGAACCTGCTTTGAGGGGTAACTTAAATTCTCATGATGGAGCTCCTCTTTTGAGCAGTAATGTGGGTGACACTCTCAAGAGTTCATGTGCTAATTTCCTGTCTGATGGTTTTGTCAGTCCTCTGGACAGTAATGACAGGAAATCAGTTAAAATATATCGTGATACAGGTGCTTGCCAATCCCTTATGCTGGCCAGTGTTCTAGGCTCTAATATTAATTCCTCTGATGAAACGGTAATTTTACAAGGTGTAGGGAATAATTACTTCTCTGTCCCTCTGTGCAGAGTGAATTTAGAGGTTGGTTTTGTTAATGGTTCTGTTATGGTTGGGTTGGTTGAGACACTCCCAATGTCAGGTGTAACTTTCTTACTTGGAAATGATATTGGTGGAAGTCAAGTGTGTCCAGCTGCTCAGTTGTCTAGTGAGCCAGTGGCTGCGGCCCAGGATTGTGATGTCCCTGATATGTTCCCTGCATGTGCTGTCACTAGGGCTAAGTCTAAAGTTACTGGTGATTTAGAGGATAATGACGATGATGTTATCCTAGCTGACACTTTTCTTACTAATTTGGACCACTCACCAGATGAGGCAGTACCCCGTAGTGTTGATAATTGTCTCGTCAAGAGTTGGTTGAGTTGCAGGTTGCTGACCCTGAGTTGAAAGGTCTAGCTGACTCTGCTTGCAGTGAGGAAGTCAGCTGGTGCTTCTACTTGTTATTATATAAAGTCAGGAGTACTTATGAGGAAGTGGAGACCCCCAACAGCATCAGCCGACTGTGAATGGCAGGTTGTACATCAAGTTGTCATCCCTCGTGTTTGTAGGCAGGATATCATTAGAGTGGCTCATGATTCCAGTTTGGCAGGACACCTTGGAGTGAGGAAGACTGTGGCATGCATTTTGAAACACTTCTACTGGCCAGGTATCTTCAGGGATGTTTCCTGGTATTGTAAGTCTTGTCACACCTGTCAAGTTGTGGGGAAGTGTAATCAGACCGAAAAGGTTGCACCTCTAGTTCCCATTCCTCCTTTTGAGGCGCCTTTCACCCGTGTGTTGGTGGATATTGTGGGCCCTCTTCCTAAGACTTCTTCAGGATTTTCTTATGTGTTGACCCTGATTGATATGGCTACTCGTTATCCTGAAGCCATTCCACTTAGAAATATCTCAGCAAAGAACGTGGTTAAGGAAATGCTAGGGTTCTTCACAAAGTTTGGTCTGCCCAAGGAGGTACAGTCAGACCGGGGAAGTTATTTCATGTCAAACGTTTTCAAGCAGTCTCTGAAAGAGTTGGGCATCACCCAGATCACGTCTTCAGCTTACCATCCCCAGACCCAAGGAGCGTTGGAGAGATATCATCAAACACTCAAATCGATGCTCAAGAAATACTGTTTGGAACATCAGAAAGACTGGGATAAAGGTCTTCCATTCGTTGTGTTTGCCGCAAGAGAATCTCCAAATGAATCACTGGGCTTCTCACCTTTTGAATTACTGTTTGGCCATGAAGTAAGAGGACCCCTTAACCTACTCAAGGAATGCTGGTTGTCGGAGGAAGATGACGTCAACCTGCTGGAGTATGTGATGAAGTTCAAAGAACGGCTGTCCACTGCTTTACAGCTGGCGAGAGAGAATTTAGGAGTTGCTCAGGAGAAGATGAAGACTTGGTATGATAAGAAGTCCAGGTTATGCCACTTTCAGCCAGGAGATCAGGTTTTGATTCTCCTACTGGTGCATGGGCAACCTCTTCAAGTCAAGTTTAGTGGTCCTTATTTCGTGGAGAAGAAACTCAGTGATGTCAACTATGTCATCGCCACACCAGATCGTAGAAAGAACAAGCAACTTTGTCACATCAACATGATAAAGTTATATCACAGGCGGGATGAAAATAATCCAGTCCGCACTGTAGCTGTTCCACCCGAGTCTGGAAGTGAAGCTCTCCCATGCAGTATGAGCCTGAGTGATAGTTTGGGGAAGAATCCTGATATCATGAATGATCTCCAGACTAAGCTTTCTCATCTACCTCCCAAGGAAAGGCAAGAGTTTTCGGCATTACTGCAGGAGTACCTGCAAGTGTTCCATGCTACTCAAGGAAGAACCACTGTGTTGATGCAAGTGATACAGGAGCTGGGGCTGTTTTGCTGCAAGAGGATGATCAGGGTATTGAACACCCTGTATCTTATTACAGTAAGAAGTTCACTCCACCTCAAAAGAACTACTCAACTATTGAGAAAGAGCTTTTGGCCTTGATTTTGGGTTTACAGCATTTTTCATTTTATATGTGTTCTGGTTTTGACCCCAAAGTGATTTATACCGATCATAAACCACTGAAATTCCTTAGTAAGTTTAAAGATAAAAATCACAGATTGACAAGATGGAGTCTACTTCTTCAGGAGTATTCATTAGACATACAACATGTCAAGGGGAAAGAAAATGTTATTACAGGTTGCTTATCTAGACTTTAGACAGATTGTTTTAGAGTAATAAGAAATTTCCTTTGTAAATTTCTTTTTCTTTGTGGGGAGGTGTTATATAGCCTATGACTTCATCATTCTTTGTGTAATTTTAACGCACAGTATGCTGCATGTTTGATAACGAGCGTGTTCTGCCTCAGTTCCCCCATTCTACCGTTATAGTAGAGTAAGTCGTCCTTTCTGTTGTTCAAAGTAGGATTGTCAGCTCTTTGTCCCCTATGGCTTCATTTGCGCGTCCTTCTTACAAGTTGTATCAAGCTCTGCTGGCCCCTATATAATGAGCTCAGTCTCTGCATTATTGCCACTTAGATCTACTCCTCATTTTGTTCACATCTCTGTCCTCCCCTGTACAGTTGTTATTGTGAGTGCTCAGGAAGTCTCCAACCATCTATCAGCTGTGTAATTTGAGTATAAGTGTTGTTGCATTTTTTTTCTTCTACTGTGTAGCATAAGGTTGATTCTTGGGCCTAGTGAGGTTTTTGTGATTTATGTAAAGGTTCTAGTTGTCAGCCATCATTAATAATATTTTGTATGTGTAATAATTTATCTTGCATTAACTGAGCATTACCCAGTGTATTTTCATTTTATCAGAGCTGACTTAGGTAAATTTACTCTTGCTAATTTCGTGTTAATATAGGCTATTGCAGTTAACCATATATTTAACCTGTTTTTTGCCATTACATTATCCTTATGAGTCCTGAATGTTTTGTTGTTAGTTTGAGCATTAAACTTTAACATGTATTTTTACCTAACTCTTTTGTTTTGAACCTGGAACTTTATGGAACAGTAGTGATTTTTAGTACTCTCACTTAAAGTGTACATTATCTTTCTCTGTTCCGTAACAATATATATATATATATATATATATATATATATATATATATATATATATATATATATATATATATATATATATATATATTTGGTTGCCCCAGAAATGTACCAAACACCTTTTTTTTTCAAATTTATTATTCTCCACAGGGCTACTTCTGTTCCATATGATTTAAGGAGCTTTCATGCAAAACAATAAAGAAAATCGGCTTATACTTAGAAATCAGTCCCTGGAGGAAAAATATGTGATCCTGATAATACTATGTTCGATCACAAATGGCTTATTCTCTAATGAATAAATGACTTGGAAGTGTCTATAACTATCCCAAAACTGCGACAACTATCGAACTAAACAGTGAATAATGTCTGAGCAGTAGTCAAGAGACTAAACTTATTGTAACATGCGTTTACCACTGCTGTGTGCTGCAGGCGTTTGTTGGAAACTCCTGCGCAGCTGTAAAAGCACCACGTCTCACGCTCCAGTGCATGCTGAGTGGCTTGTCGATGACTCAGTGGTCATTCATTCACTCAGTGGATGACTATTTCTCCACACAGTACGACGTACTTTGATGTGCTCTTGATGACTAGTTTGTCGTGACATCGAGCAGTGAATTACTCTGATCTGGCATGTAAAATTTATATCATTATTATAACTATGAATAATGACACATCAAAAAGTTACTTTGATATAATAGGTTTTTATGCTCCACATGCCAGGCACTTGTGGATAAATATTTGTTTTATTAATAATAATGGAATACTTCTAATACCAAACACAGTGTTTAGTAATCACTGTATCCAGCAGATGGAAATGACTGTCATCCAGTTCTATTGACGTTGAAGGCTGTAGCACTTCCTCATCGGCAGAGTCTGAGGATGAATTTCAATGGCCATTGACATCCAAACAAATTAGACAGCAAAGTAAAGCTAAGAAAACCAGTGTAACTAAGGAAGTAGCTGTGTTCAACCATGTTCATCGTGGGCACTGTCGCACAAGCGTTTGGTCAAATAGAGTCTGTAGTACTGTCTTGAAATACTTTACAGCGAACACGAGCTACCACTTGAGAAGAAGAAGCAACTGATCAATGGACTGCTTTCACACCAGATATTCCACTTCTCTTACACGGGGATGGCAAATTTCTCCCAGATATCCCTGGAAACACTAAACCCACAGTGGACCGAGTTGCCATTTTGGTGACTGGCAGTGAGACAGAGCAACTTCTGGGGTTCCCAAGATAAAGTGCAGCAGCACAGGGAATGCACAGTGCAACACATGCATCAAAACATTAGATGAATGGAACCTAAAACCAACGATTCACTGGCTTGATTTTGATACAAAAGCAGCTAACACAGGCTTGAAGATGGAAGCATGTGAACTAATAGAAAAAGCTTTGGACAAAGAGCTCATCTGGATCACCTGCCGTCATCATGTGTCGGAGTTAATGCTCTCTGCTGTCTTGAATGCTTCTCTAGGGCCAAGCAGTCGACCTGAAGTGGGAGTCTTCTAGCATTTCCAAAAACTTTGGCCAGGTATGGATATAACTGATTTATATCCTGCTGGAGAAAAGTTGTTTGTTGGGATGCTCGATGGTCTATGCAAAGAAATGATTTTCTTCTGCACTGATGCCATGAACAGCTAGCTCCCAAGAGATGATTATAGAGAGTTACTGCAGCTCTCTTGTATGTTCTTGAGATATTCTCCAGGTAATAAACGGATAGTTCGTGCTCCAGGCACTGTGCACAATGCGTGCTGGATGGCAAAAGCAATATACTCTCTGAAGATTTTTCTATTCAGGAAGCAGTTGAACTTGACGGCGCGGGAGACAGCTGTTGTCATAAGAGGAAATTTGTTTGTCTCACTCATATACACGCACTATTGGAATGAGTTGCCAAAACCAGAGAAGGCCCCCATGAACTACATGAAGCTGATTTCTCTTCTCAATGAGTACCCCGATCGCATAGTGGCGAAGGCAGCTGCCAAGTCACTGTGCCGCCATTTGTGGTACTTCTCTGATCATTGTGTTGACGACGCCACAAAAGAAGCTATAGTGGAAAACTTTGACTGTCCTCCTCATCAGAAAGTGGCACGAAGTTTCGATGGTGATGCGTTCAACCATCGTGCTTCAGTGGCAACATACATCACCAGGCATTCATTGAAGCTTTTCAACCTACTCTCTGTGATAGGACAAGATGATGCCAGGGAGTTCATGGTGAAATCACCCAATCTTTGGCTGAGAGACCCCAGGTATATGTTGCTTCTGGCCAAGTGCAAACAATTGAAGGTTGACAATGACTGTCCTGAGAGAGAGAGGTAGCTCTCATCCAATTGTACAACGATGTCCTGACGAGAGACGGCACTCAAAAGCAGTATGTACTGCAGCTCGTCACTGAACACAGGGAATGATCGCCAGTTCCGATGAAAGCTGTTTTGATGAAGACAAAGTGATGCACTGTTCCTATACTTAGCATTTTAAATGTGTTCCTTTAGCACTCAGATAAAGAATGTCTATATTTAGAAATGCTGAATGTACATATTTCGTTTTTTGTTCAAAATCCGTCAACGTTGTGTTTTCAGTTCATTTTTTCGGAATTACGACATCGGGAGTGACCTCTAAAAATTGTGCATTTCATCAAATTTTTCACACAGTGCCTTCAGTGATGGTAAGGAACATATATAGCCTTATGGAAGTGAACAGTTTTTACTTTGTTTTTTGGGTTTCTAAATATATATATATATATATATATATATATATATATATATATATATATATATTTATATATATATAATTATTATATATATACTGATACATAGCCTATGATTTCATCATCCTTTGTGTAATTCTAAGGTACTGTGTGCTGCCTGTTTGATCACGAGTATGTTCTGCCTCAGTCCCCCCCTTCTACCGTTATAGTAAAGTCGTCCTTTCTGTTGTTAAAAACAGGATTGTCAGCTCTTTGTCCCCTAGGCTTCCTTTGCGCGTCCTTTTTACAAGATGTATCAAGCTCTGCTGGCCCCTATATAATGAGCTCAGTCTCTGCATCATTGCCACTTAGATCTGCTCCTCATTTTGTTCACATCTCTGTCCTCCCCTGTACCGTTATTATTATTGTGAGTGCTCCGGAAGTTTCCAACCATCTAGCAGCTGTGTAATTTAAGTATAACTGTTGTTGCATTTTGTTCTTGTACTGTGTAGCATAGGTTGTTGATTTGTGGGCCTAGTGAGGTTTTTGTAATTTATGTAAAGGTTTTTATTGTCAGCCATCATTAATAATATTTTGTATCTGTAATAATATATCTGGCATTCACTGAGTATTATCTGGTATCTCATTTTAACAGGGCTGACTTAGATAAATTTACTCATGCTAATTTCGTGTTAATAGAGGCTATTGCAGTTAACCATATATTTAACCTGTTTTTGCCATTACATTATCCTTATGAGTACTGAATGTTTTTTGTTAGTTTGAGCATTAAACTTTAACTTGTAATTTTACCTAACTCTTTGTTTTGAACCTGGAACTTAACGGGACAGTTGTGATTATTAGTATTCTCACTTAAAGTGTACATTATCTTTCTCTGTTCCGTAACATAAATTTGGCGACCTCATATCAGGATATTCAGGATATTACCATAAGGATATTGCTTGATATTTTGTGACTGTTACTTATTCATGATGTCTACTATTACTACGCTTGATGAAGCCAAAGATTTTTTGTCAAATGTGCAAACAGTGTTGGATGTAGAAAACAGAACAAAGAATGAACTTAAACTTGTTGCACAACAATTGGGAATTGCTGTTCGCTCTCATCATTCTAAAGATCAGATTGTTGACATGATTAATGAAAGCTTGCTTAATGTAACTCCTCCAAATAAGCAAACGCAGAATGAATTAGCTAAGTTACAGCTAGCCCTGCAGGAGTCTCGTGCTAAGGAGGCGGAGGCTCGTATTCAGGAGGCACAGATACACGCACAAGTTGAACTTGCTAGGATTCAGGCAGACCATGAGTATCGCATGAAACAAGGTGGAACTGGATCATCTAGCTCTGATGATTTTGATGTGGCTAAAAATGTTAAACTTGTCCCTCCTTTTAATCAATATGATTTAACAAAGTATTTTCAGTTGTTTGAGAGGGTAGCTACAGGATTTAATTGGCCCAAAAAGTATTGGCCAGTACTCCTTCAAACTGTTCTCACCGGTAAAGCTCAAGTAACTTATGCATCTTTGCCTCAGGATGAATGTGATAATTATGATGTAGTTAAGAGCTTGATTCTTAAGGCCTATGAGCTTGTTCCTGAAGCCTATAGAGTAAAATTTAGGACAACTTACAAGCAAGATAAGCAATCCCATGTTGAGTATGCAAAAATCAAAGAAGATCTGTTAGAGCAGTGGTTAAATTCTAAGAATGTGGATTCTGATTTTGGTAAATTTAAGCAGATGATTTTGCTGGAGGACTTCAAAAGGTGTATTAGTAAAGATGTAATCCTATATCTTGGTGAGAAAAGAATAGATAATTTGTCTGATGCTGCAGTTTAAGCTGATGAATATGTTCTCACTCACAAGAGATATTCTAGAGAAAAAAGGAAAGCCGAGAGTCAGTACGTTGCCTCTACTCAGAATACAGGTAACAGGAAAGAGAATAAAGATGATGTTTCTCAGGAAGTAAATACCAGCTTCACCTCTAGATTTCAGAAAAGTAAATGTACTTATTGTAGTAAGCTTGGTCATACTACGGAGAAATGTTTCAGGATACAGCGTGATGTGAACAAAAAGGAGTCTTTAAATATTCAGTCAATTGGTCTAGTGTCCACCCTTGAGAGTTCCCAGAATTCTTTAACTGAGTTAACTGAACCTGCTTTGAGGGGTAACTTAAATTCTCATGATGGAGCTCCTCTTTTGAGCAGTAACGTGGGTGACACTCTCAAGAGTTCATGTGCTAATTTCCTGTCTGATGGTTTTGTCAGTCCTCTGGACAGTAATGACAGGAAATCAGTTAAAATATATCGTGATACAGGTGCTTGCCAATCCCTTATGCTGACCAGTGTTCTAGGCTCTAATGTTAATTCCTCTGATGAAACTGTAATCTTACAAGGAGTAGGGAATAACTACTTCTCTGTCCCTATGTGCAGAGTGAATTTAGAGTCTGGTTTTGTTAATGGTTCTGTTATGGTTGGGTTGGTTGAGACACTCCCAATGTCAGGTGTAACTTTCTTACTTGGAAATGATATTGGTGGAAGTCAAGTGTGTCCAGCTCCCCAGTTGTCTAGTGAGCCAGTGGCTGCGTCCCAGGATTGTGATGTCCCTGATGTGTTCCCTGCATGTGCTGTCACTAGGGCTAAGTCTAAAGTTACTGGTGATTTAGAGGATAATGATGATGATGATGTTATCCTAGCTGACACTTTTCTTGCTAATTTGGACCACCCAACAGATGAGGCAGTACCCCGTAGTGTTGATAATTTGTCTCGTCAAGAGTTGGTTGAGTTGCAGGTTGCTGACCATGAGTTGAAAGGTCTAGCTAACTCTGCTCACAGTGAAGAAGAGTCAGTCGGTTCTTCTACTTGTTATTATGTAAAGTCAGGAGTTCTTATGAGGAAGTGGAGACCCCCAACAGCATCAGCCGACTGTGAATGGGAGGCTGTACATCAAGTTGTTATCCCTCGTGTTTGTAGGCAGGATATCATTAGAGTGGCTCATGATTCCAGTTTGGCAGGACACTTTGGAGTGAGGAAGACTGTGGCACGCATTTTGAAACACTTCTACTGGCCAGGTATCTTCAGGGATGTTTCCTGGTATTGTAAGTCTTGTCACACCTGTCAAGTTGTGGGGAAGTGTAATCAGACCGAAAAGGTTGCACCTCTAGTTCCCATTCCTCCTTTTGAGGCGCCTTTCACCCGTGTGTTGGTGGATATTGTAGGCCCTCTTCCTAAGACTTCTTCAGGATTTTCTTATGTGTTGACCCTGATTGATATGGCTACTCGTTATCCTGAAGCCATTCCACTTAGAAATATCTCAGCAAAGAATGTGGTTAAGGAAATGCTAGGGTTCTTCACAAAATTTGGTCTGCCCAAGGAGGTACCATCAGACCGGGGAAGTAATTTCATGTCAAATGTTTTCAAGCATTCTCTGAAAGAGTTGGGCATCTCCCAGATCACGTCTTCAGCTTACCATCCCCAGATCCAAGGAGCGTTGGAGGGATATCATCAAACACTCAAATCGATGCTCAAGAAATACTGTTTGGAACATCAGAAAGACTGGGATAAAGGTCTTCCATTCGTCATATTGGCCGCAAGAGAATCTCCAAATGAATCACTGGGCTTCTCACCTTTTCACCTTTTGAACTACTGTTTGGCCATGAAGAAAGAGGATCCCTTAAGTTACTCAAGGAATGCTGGCTGTCGGAGGAAGATGACGTCAACCTGCTGGAGTATGTGATGAAGTTCAAAGAACGGCTGTCCACTGCTTTACAGCTGGCGAGAGAGAATTTAGGAGCTGCTCAGGAGAAGATGAAGACTTGGTATGATAAAGAAGTCCAGGTTATGCCACTTTCAGCCAGGAGATCAGGTTTTGATTCTGCTACTGGTCCATGGGCAACCTCTTCAAGCCAAGTTTAGTGGTCCTTATTTCGTGGAGAAGAAACTCAGTGATGTCAACTATGTCATCGCCACACCAGATCGTAGAAAGAACAAGCAACTTTGTCACATCAACATGATAAAGTTATATCACAGGCGGGATGAAAATAATCCAGTCTGCACTGTAGCTGTTCCACCCGAGTCTGGAAGTGAATCTCTCCCATGCAGTATGAGCCTGAGTGATAGTTTGGGGAAGAATCCTGATATCATGAATGATCTCCAGACTAAGCTTTCTCATCTACCTCCCAAGGAAAGGCCAGAGTTTTCGGCATTACTGCAGGAGTACCTGCAAGTGTTCCATGCTGCTCCAGGAAGAACCACTGTGTTGATGCAAGTGATACAGGAGCTGTTGCTGTTTTGCTGCAAGAGGATGATCAGGGTATTGAACACCCTGTATCTAATTACAGTAAGAAGTTCACTCCACCTCAAAAGAACTACTCAACTATTGAGAAAGAGCTTTTGGCCTTGATTTTGGGTTTACAGCATTTTTCATTTTATATGTGTTCTGGTTTTGACTCCATAGTCATTTATACCGATCATAAACCACTGAAATTCCTTAGTAAGTTTAAAGATAAAAATCAGAGATTGACAAGATGGAGTCTACTTCTTCAGGAGTATTCAATAGACATACAACATGTCAAGGGGAAAGAAAATGTTATTGCAGGTTGCTTATCTAGACTTTAGACAGGTTGTTTTAGAGTAATAAGAAATTTCCTTTGTAAATTTCTTTTTCTTTGTGAGGAGGTGTTATATAGCCTATGATTTCATCATTCTTTGTGTAATTTTAACGCACAGTATGCTGCATGTTTGATCACGAGCGTGTTCTGCCTCAGTTCCCCCATTCTACCGTTATAGTAGAGTAAGTCGTCCTTTCTGTTGTTCAGAGTAGGATTGTCAGCTCTTTGTCCCCTATGGCTTCATTTGCGCGTCCTTCTTACAAGTTGTATCAAGCTCTGCTGGCCGCTATAGAATGAGCTCAGTCTCTGCATTATTGCCACTTAGATCTACTCCTCATTTTGTTCACATCTCTGTCCTCCCCTGTACAGTTGTAATTGTGAGTGCTCAGGAAGTCTCCAACCATCTATCAGCTGTGTAATTTGAGTATAAGTGTTATTGCATTTTATTTCTTCTACTGTGTAGCATAAGGTTGATTCTTGGGCCTAGTGAGGTTTTTGTGATTTATGTAAAGGTTCTTGTTGTCAGCCATCATTAATAATATTTTGTATCTGTAATAATTTATCTTACATTAACTGAGCATTACCCAGTGTATTTTCATTTTATCAGGGCTGACTTAGGTAAATTTACTCTTGCTAATTTCGTGTTAATATAGGCTATTGCAGTTAACCATATATTTAACCTGTTTTTTGCCATTACATTATCCTTATGAGTCCTGAATGTTTTGTTGTTAGTTTGAGCATTAAACTTTAACTTGTAATTTTACCTAACTCTTTTGTTTTGAACCTGGAACTTTACGGAACAGTAGTGATTTTTAGTACTCTCACTTAAAGTGTACATTATCTTTCTCTGTTCCGTAACAATATATATATATATATATATATATATATATATATATATATATATATATATATATATATATATATATATATTATATATATATATATATATATATATATATATATATATATATATATATATATATATATATATATATTTGGTTGCCCCAGAAATGTACCAAACACCTTTTTTTTTTCAAATTTATTATTCTCCACAAGGCTACTTCCGTTCCATATCATTTAAGGAGCTTTCATGCAAAACAATAAAGAAAATCGGCTTATATTTAGAAATCAGTCCCTGGAGGAAAAATATGTGATCCTGATAATACTATGTTCGATCACAAATGGCTTGTTCTCTAATGAATAAATGACTTGGAAGTGTCTATAACTATCCTAAAACTGCGACAACTATCGAACTAAACAGTGAATAATGTCTGAGCAGTAGTCAATAGACTAAACTTATTGTAACATGCGTTTACCACTGCTGTGTGCTGCAGGCGTTTGTTGGAAACTCCTGCGCAGCTGTAAAAGCACCACGTCTCACGCTCCAGTGCATGCTGAGTGGCTTATCGATGACTCAGTGGTCATTCATTCACTCAGTGGATGACTATTTCTCCACACAGTACGACGTATTTTGATGTGCTCTTGATGACTAGTTTGTCGTGACATCGAGCAGTGAATTACTCTGATCTGGCATGTAAAATTTATATCATTATTATAACTATGAATAATGACACATCAAAAAGTTACTTTGATATAATAGGTTTTTATGCTCCACATGCCAGGCACTTGTGGATTAATATTTGTTTTATTAATAATAATGGAATACTTCTAATACCAAACACAGTGTTTAGTAATCACTGTATCCAGCAGATGGAAATGACTGTCATCCAGTTCTATTGACGATGAAGGCTGTAGCACTTCCTCATCGGCAGAGTCTGAGGATGAATTTCAATGGCCATTGACATCCAAACAAATTAGACAGCAAAGTAAAGCTAAGAAAACCAGTGTAACTAAGGAAGTAGCTGTGTTCAACCATGTTCATCGTGGGCACTGTCGCAGAAGCGTTTGGTCAAATAGAGTCTGTAGTACTGTCTTGAAATACTTTACAGCGAACACGAGCTACCACTTAAGAAGAAGCAACTGATCAATGGACTGCTTTCACACCAGACATTCCACTTCTCTTACACGGGGATGGCAAATTTCTCCCATATATCCTTGGAAACACTAAACCCACAGTGGACCGAGTTGCCATTTTGGTGACTGGCAGTGAGACAGAGCAACTTCTGGGGTTCCCAAGATAAAGTGCAGCAGCACAGGGAATGCACAGTGCAACACATGCATCAAAACATTAGATGAATGGAACCTAAAACCAACGATTCACTGGCTTGATTTTGATACAAAAGCAGCTAACACAGGCTTGAAGATGGGAGCATGTGAACTAATAGAAAAAGCTTTGGACAAAGAGCTCATCTGGATCACCTGCCGTCATAATGTGTCGGAGTTAATGCTCTCTGCTGTCTTCAATGCTTCTCTAGGGCCAAGCAGTCGACCTGAAGTGGGAGTCTTCTAGCATTTCCAAAAACTTTGGCCAGGTATGGATATAACTGATTTATATCCTGCTGGAGAAAAGTTGTTTGTTGGGATGCTCGATGGTCTATGCAAAGAAATGATTTTCTTCTGCACTCATGCCATGAACAGCTAGCTCCCAAGAGATGAGTATAGAGAGTTACTGCAGCTCTCTTGTATGTTCTTGAGATATTCTCCAGGTAATAAACAGATAGTTCGTGCTCCAGGCACTGTGCACAATGCGTGCTGGATAGCAAAAGCAATATACTCTCTGAAGATTTTTCTATTCAGGAAGCAGTTGAACTTGATGGCGCGGGAGACAGCTGTTGTCATAAGAGGAAATCTGTTTGTCTCACTCATATACTCGCACTATTGGAATGAGTCGCCACATCCAGAGAAGGTCCCCTTCAACTACATGAAGCTGATTTCTCTTCTCAATGAGTACCCCGATCTCATAGCGGCGAAGGCAGCTGCCAAGTCACTGTGCCGCCATTTGTGGTACTTCTCTGATCATTGTGTTGATGACGCCACAAAAGAAGCTCTAGTGGAAAACTTTGACTGTCCTCCTCATCAGAAAGTGGCACGAAGTTTCGATGGTGATGCGTTCAACCATCGTGCTTCAGTGGGAACATACATCACCAGACATTCATTGAAGCTTTTCAACCTACTCTCTGTGATAGGACAAGATGATGCCAGGGAGTTCATGGTGAAATCACCCAATCTTTGGCTGAGAGACCCCAGGTATATGTTGCTTCTGGCCAAGTGCAAACAATTGAAGGTTGACAATGACTGTCCTGAGAGAGAGAGAGGTAGCTCTCATCCAATTGTACAACGATGTCCTGACGAGAGACGACACTCAAAAGCAGTACGTACTGCAGCTCGTCACTGAACACAGGGAATGACCGCCAGTTCCGATGAAAGCTGTTTTGATGAAGACAAAGTGATGCACTATTCCTATACTTAGCATTTTAAATGTGTTCTTTTAGCACTCAGATAAAGAATGTCTATATTTAGAAATGCTGAATGTACATATTTCGTTTTTTGTTGAAAATCCGTCAACGTTGTGTTTTCAGTTCATTTTTTCGGAATTACGACATCGGGAGTGACCTCTAAAAATTGTGCATTTCATCAAATTTTTCACACAGTGCCTTCAGTGATGGTAAGGAACATATATAGCCTTGTGGAAGTGAACAGTTTTTACTTTGTTTTTTGGGTTTCTCTAATATATATATATATATATATATATATATATATATATATATATATATATTTATTATATATATATATATATATATATATATATATATATATATATATATATATATATTATATATATATATACTGTTACATAGCCTATGATTTCATTATCCTTTGTGTAATTCTAAGGTACTGTGTGCTGCCTGTTTGATCACGAGCGTGTTCTGCCTCAGTCCCCCCCTTCTACCGTTATAGTAAAGTCGTCCTTTTTCTTGTTCAAAGCAGGATTGTCAGCTCTTTGTCCCCTAGGCTTCCTTTGCACGTCCTTCTTACAAGTTGTATCAAGCTCTGCTGGCCCCTATATAATGAGCTCAGTCTCTGCATCATTGCCACTTAGATCTACTCCTCATTTTGTTCACATCTCTGTCCTCCCCTGTACCGTTATTATTATTGTGAGTGCTCCGGAAGTCTCCAACCATCTAGCAGCTGTGTAATTTGAGTACAACTGTTGTTGCATTTTGTTCTTGTACTGTGTAGCATAGGTTGTTGATTTGTGGGCCTAGTGAGGTTTTTGTAATTTATGTAAAGGTTTTTATTGTCAGCCATCATTAATAAAATTTTGTATCTGTAATAATATATCTGGCATTCACTGAGTATTATCTGGTATCTCATTTTAACAGGGCTGACTTAGATAAATTTACTCATGCTAATTTCGTGTTAATAAAGGCTATTGCAGTTAACCATATATTTAACCTGTTTTTGCCATTACGTTATCCTTATGAGTCCTGAATGTTTTTTGTTAGTTTGAGCATTAAACTTTAACTTGTAATTTTACCTAACTTTTTGTTTTGAACCTGGAACTTAACGGGACAGTAGTGATTATTAGTATTCTCACTTAAAGTGTACATTATCTTTCTCTGTTCCGTAACATAAATTTGGCGACCTCATATCAGGATATTCTGGATATTACCATAAGGATATTGCTTGATATTTTGTGACTGTTATTTATTCATGATGTCTACTATTACTACGCTTGATGAAGCCAAAGATTTTTTGTCAAATGTGCAGTGTTGGATGTAGAAAACAGAACAAAGAATGAACTTAAGCTTGTTGCTCAACAATTGGGAATTGCTGTTCGCTCTCATCATTCTAAAGATCAGATTGTTGACATGATTAATGAAAGCTTGTTTAATGTAACTCCTCCAAATAAGCAAACGCAGATTGAATTAGCTAAGTTACAGCTAGCCCTGCAGGAGTCTCGTGCTAAGGAGGCGGAGGCTCGTATTCAGGAGGCACAGATACACGCACAAGTTGAACTTGCTAGGATTCAGGCAGACCATGAGTATCGCATGAAACAAGGTGGAACTGGATCATCTAGCTCTGATGATTTTGATGTGGCTAAAAATGTTAAATTTGTCCCTCCTTTTAATGAATCTGATTTAACAAAGAATTTTCAGTTGTTTGAGAGGGTAGCTACAGGTTTTAATTGGCCCAGAAAGTATTGGCCAGTACTCCTTCAAACTGTTCTCACCGGTAAAGCTCAAGTAACTTATGCATCTTTGCCTCAGGATGAATGTGATAATTATGATGTAGTTAAGAGCTTGATTCTTAAGGCCTATGAGCTTGTTCCTGAAGCCTATAGAGTAAAATTTAGGACAACTTACAAGCAAGATAAGCAATCCCATGTTGAGTATGCAAAAATCAAAGAATATCTGTTAGAGCAGTGGTTAAATTCTAAGAATGTGGATTCTGATTTTGGTAAATTTAAGCAGATGATTTTGCTGGAGGACTTCAAAAGGTGTATTAGTAAAGATGTAAGCCTATATCTTGATGAGAAAAGAATAGATAATTTGTCTGATGCTGCAGTTTTAGCTGATGAATATGTTCTCACTAACAAGAGATATTCTAGAGAAAAAGGAAAGCCGAGAGTAAGTACGTTGCCTCTACTCAGAATACAGGTAACAGGAAAGAGAATAAAGATGATGTTTCTCAGGAAGTAAATACCAGCTTCACCTCTAGATTTCAGAAAAGTAAATGTACTTATTGTAGTAAGCTTGGTCATACTACGGAGAAATGTTTCAGGAGACAGCGTGATGTGAACAAAAGGAGTCTTTAAATATTCAGTCAATTGGTCTAGTGTCCACCCTTGAGAGTTCCCAGAATTCTTTAACTGAGTTAACTGAACCTGCTTTGAGGGGTAACTTAAATTCTCATGATGGAGCTCCTCTTTTGAGCAGTAACGTGGGTGACACTCTCAAGAGTTCATGTGCTAATTTCCTGTCTGATGGTTTTGTCAGTCCTCTGGACAGTAATGACAGGAAATCAGTTAAAATATATCGTGATACAGGTGCTTGCCAATCCCTTATGCTGACCAGTGTTCTAGGCTCTAATGTTAATTCCTCTGATGAAACTGTAATCTTACAAGGCGTAGGGAATAATTACTTCTCTGTCCCTCTGTGCAGAGTGAATTTAGAGTCTGGTTTTGTTAATGATTCTGTTATGGTTGGGTTGGTTGAGACACTCCCAATGTCAGGTGTAACTTTCTTACTTGGAAATGATATTGGTGGAAGTCAAGTGTGTCCAGCTCCTCAGTTGTCTAGTGAGCCAGTGGCTGTGTCCCAGGATTGTGATGTCCCTGATGTGTTCCCTGTATGTGCTGTCACTAGGGCTAAGTCTAAAGTTACTGGTGATTTAGAGGATAATGATGATGATGATGTTATCCTAGCTGACACTTTTCTTGCTAATTTGGACCACCCACCAGATGAGGCAGTACCCCGTAGTGTTGATAATTTGTCTCGTCAAGAGTTGGTTGAGTTGCAGGTTGCTGACCCTGAGTTGAAAGGTCTAGCTAACTCTGCCTACAGTGAAGAAGAGTCAGCCGGTTCTTCTACTTGTTATTATGTAAAGTCAGGAGTACTTATGAGGAAGTGGAGACCCCCAACAGCATCAGCCGACTGTGAATGGGAGGTTGTACATCAAGTTGTTATCCCTCGTGTTTGTAGGCAGGATATCATTAGAGTGGCTCATGATTCCAGTTTGGCAGGACACCTTGGAGTGAGGAAGACTGTGGCACGCATTTTGAAACACTTCTACTGGCCAGGTATCTTCAGGGATGTTTCCTGGTATTGTAAGTCTTGTCACACCTGTCAAGTTGTGGGGAAGTGTAATCAGACCGATAAGGTTGCACCTCTAGTTCCCATTCCTCCTTTTGAGGCGCCTTTCACCCGTGTGTTGGTGGATATTGTGGGCCCTCTTCCTAAGACTTCTTCAGGATTTTCTTATGTGTTGACCCTGATTGATATGGCTACTCGTTATCCTGAAGCCATTCCACTTAGAAATATCTCAGCAAAGAACGTGGTTAAGGAAATGCTAGGGTTCTTCACAAAATTTGGTCTGCCCAAGGAGGTACAGTCAGACCGGGGAAGTAATTTCATGTCAGATGTTTTCAAGCAGTCTCTGAAAGAGTTGGGCATTTCCCAGATCACGTCTTCAGCTTACCATCCCCAGATCCAAGGAGAGTTGGAGAGATATCAAACAAACACTCAAATCGATGCTCAAGAAATACTGTTCGGAACATCAGAAAGATTGGGATAAAGGTCTTCCATTCGTCATATTGGCCGCAAGAGAATCTCCAAATGAATCACTGGGCTTCTCACCTTTTCACCTTTTGAACTACTGTTTGGCCATGAAGAAAGAGGACCCCTTAAGTTACTCAAGGAATGCTGGCTGTCGGAGGAAGATGACGTCAACCTGCTGGAGTATGTGATGAAGTTCAAAGAACGGCTGTCCACTGCTTTACAACTGGCGAGAGAGAATTTAGGAGCTGCTCAGGAGAAGATGAAGACTTGGTATGATAAGAAGTCCAAGTTATGCCACTTTCAACCAGGAGATCAGGTTTTGATTCTGCTACTGGTGCATGGGCAACCTCTTCAAGCCAAGTTTAGTGGTCCTTATTTCGTGGAGAAGAAACTCAGTGATGTCAACTATGTCATCGCCACACCAGATCGTAGAAAGAACAAGCAACTTTGTCACATCAACATGATAAAGTTATATCACAGGCGGGATGAAAATAATCCAGTCTACACTGTAGCTGTTCCACCCGAGTCTGGAAGTGAAGCTCTCCCATGCAGTATGAGCCTGAGTGATAGTTTGGGGAAGAATCCTGATATCATGAATGATCTTCAGACTAAGCTTTCTCATCTACCTCCCAAGGAAAGGCAAGAGTTTTCGGCAGTACTGCAGGAGTACCTGCAAGTGTTCCATGCTACTCCAGGAAGAACCACTGTGTTGATGCAAGTGATACAGGAGCTGGGGCTGTTTTGCTGCAAGAGGATGATCAGGGTATTGAACACCCTGTATCTTATTACAGTAAGAAGTTCACTCCACCTCAAAAGAACTACTCAACTATTGAGAAAGAGCTTTTGGCCTTGATTTTGGGTTTACAGCATTTTTCATTTTATATGTGTTCTGGTTTTGACCCCATAGTCATTTATACCGATCATAAACCACTGAAATTCCTTAGTAAGTTTAAAGATAAAAATCAGAGTTTGACAAGATGGAGTCTACTTCTTCGGGAGTATTCATTAGACATACAACATGTCAAGGGGAAAGAAAATGTTATTGCAAGTTGCTTATCTAGACTTTAGACAGATTGTTTTAGAGTAATCAGAAATTTCCTTTGTAAATTTCTTTTTCTTTGTGGGGGGGTGTTATATAGCCTATGATTTCATCATTCTTTGTGTAATTTTAACGCACAGTATGCTGCATGTTTGATCACGAGCGTGTTCTGCCTCAGTTCCCCCATTCTACCGTTATAGTAGAGTAAGTCGTCCTTTCTGTTGTTCAGAGTAGGATTGTCAGCTCTTTGTCCCCTATGGCTTCATTTGCGCATCCTTCTTACAAGTTGTATCAAGCTCTGCTGGCCCCTATATAATGAGCTCAGTCTCTACATTATTGCCACTTAGATCTACTCCTCATTTTGTTCACATCTCAGTCCTCCCCTGTACAGTTATTATTGTGAGTGCTCAGGAAGTCTCCAACCATCTATCAGCTGTGTAATTTGAGTATAAGTGTTGTTGCATTTTTTTTCTTGTACTGTGTAGCATAAGGTTGATTCTTGGGCCTAGTGAGGTTTTTGTGATTTATGTAAAGGTTCTAGTTGTCAGCCATGATTAATAATATTTTGTATCTGTAATGATTTATCTTGAATTAACTGAGCATTACCCAGTGTATTTTCATTTTATAAGGGTGACTTAGGTAAATTTACTCTTGCTAATTTCGTGTTAATATAGGCTATTGCAGTTAACCATATATTTAACCTGTTTTTTGCCATTACATTATCCTTATGAGTCCTGAATGTTTTGTTGTTAGTTTGAGCATTAAACTTTAACTTGTAATTTTACCTAACTCTTTTGTTTTGAACCTGGAACTTTACAGAACAGTAGTGATTTTTAGTACTCTCACTTAAAGTGTACATTATCTTTCTCTGTTCCGTAACAATATATATATATATATATATATATATATATATATATATATATATATATATATATATATATATATACATATATATATATATATATATATATATATATATATATATATATATATATATATATATATATATATATTTGGTTGCCCCAGAAATGTACCAAACACCTTTTTTTTTCAAATTTATTATTCTCCACAAGGCTACTTCTGTTCCATATCATTTAAGGAGCTTTCATGCAAAACAATCAAGAAAATCGGCTTATATTTAGAAATCAGTCCCTGGAGGAAAAATATGTGATCCTGATAATACTATGTTCGATAACATATGGCTTATTCTCTAATGAATAAATGACTTGGAAGTGTCTATAACTATCCTAAAACTGCGACAACTATCGAACTAAACAGTGAATAATGTCTGAGCAGTAGTCAATAGACTAAACTTATTGTAACATGCGTTTACCACTGCTGTGTGCTGCAGGCGTTTGTTGGAAACTCCTGTGCAGCTGTAAAAGCACCACTTCTCACGCTCCAGTGCATGCTGAGTGGCTTGTCGATGACTCAGTGGTCATTCATTCACTCAGTGGATGACTATTTCTCCACACAGTACGACGTACTTTGATGTGCTCTTGATGACTAGTTTGTCGTGACATCGAGCAGTGAATTACTCTGATCTGGCATGTAAAATTTATATCATTATTATAACTATGAATAATGACACATCAAAAAGTTACTTTGTTATAATAGGTTTTTATGCTCCACATGCCAGGCACTTGTGGATAAATATTTGTTTTATTAATAATAATAGAATACTTCTAATACCAAACACAGTGTTTAGTAATCACTGTATCCAGCGGATGGAAATGACTGTCATCCAGTTCTATTGACGTTGAAGGCTGTAGCACTTCCTCATCGGTAGAGTCTGAGGATGAATTTCAATGGCCATTGACATCCAAACAAATTAGACAGCAAAGTAAAGCTAAGAAAACCAGTGTAACTAAGGAAGTAGCTGTGTTCAACCATGTTCATCGTGGGCACTGTCGCACAAGCGTTTGGTCAAATAGAGTCTGTAGTACTGTCTTGAAATACTTTACAGCGAACACGAGCTACCACTTGAGAAGAAGAAGCAACTGATCAATGGACTGCTTTCACACCAGACATTCCACTTCTCTTACACGGGGATGGCAAATTTCTCCCAGATATCCCTGGAAACATTAAACCCACAGTGGACCGAGTTGCCATTTTGGTGACTGGCAGTGAGACAGAGCAACTTGTGGGGTTCCCAAGATAAAGTGCAGCAGCACAGGGAATGCACAGTGCAACACATGCATCAAAACATTAGATGAATGGAACCTAAAACCAACGATTCACTGGCTTGATTTTGATACAAAAGCAGCTAACACAGGCTTGAAGATGGGAGCATGTGAACTAATAGAAAAAGCTTTGAACAAAGAGCTCATCTGGATCACCTGCCGTCATCATGTGTCGGAGTTAATGCTCTCTGCTGTCTTGAATGCTTCTCTAGGGCCAAGCAGTCGACCTGAAGTGGGAATCTTCTAGCATTTCCAAAAACTTTGGCCACGTATGGATATAACTGATTTATATCCTGCTGGAGAAAAGTTGTTTGTTGGGATGCTCGATGGTCTATGCAAAGAAATGAATTTCTTCTGCACTGATGCCATGAACAGCTAGCTCCAAAGAGATGATTATAGAGAGTTACTTCAGCTCTCTTGTATGTTCTTGAGATATTCTCCAGGTAATAAACAGATAGTTCGTGCTCCAGGCACTGTGCACAATGCGTGCTGGATGGCAAAAGCAACATACTCTCTGAAGATTTTTCTATTCAGGAAGCAGTTGAACTTGACGGCGTGGGAGACAGCTGTTGTCATAAGAGGAAATCTGTTTGTCTCACTCATATACGCGCACTATTGGAATCAGTCGCCACATCCAGAGAAGGCCCCCTTCAACTACATGAAGCTGATTTCTCTTCTCAATGAGTACCCCGATCGCATAGTGGCGAAGGCAGCTGCCAAGTCACTGTGCCGCCATTTGTGGTACTTCTCTGATCATTGTCTTGACGACGCCACAAAAGAAGCTATAGTGGAAAACTTTGACTGTCCTCCTCATCAGAAAGTGGCACGAAGTTTCGATGGTGATGCGTTCAACCATCGTGCTTCAGTGGCAACATACATCACCAGACATTCATTGAAGCTTTTCAACCTACTCTCTGTGATAGGACAAGATGATGCCAGGGAGTTCATGGTGAAATCACCCAATCTTTGGCTGACAGACCCCAGGTATATGTTGCTTCTGGCCAAGTGCAAACAATTGAAGGTTGACAAAGACTGTCCTGAGAGAGAGAGGTAGCTCTCATCCAATTGTTCAACGATGTCCTGACGAGAGACGGCACTCAAAAGCAGTACGTACTGCAGCTCGTCAATGAACACAGGGAATGACCGCCAGTTCCGATGAAAGCTGTTTTGATGAAGACAAAGTGATACACTATTCCTATACTTAGCATTTTAAATGGTTCTTTTGGCACTCAGATAAAGAATGTCTATATTTAGAAATGCTGAATGTACATATTTCGTTTTTTGTTGAAAATCCGTCAACGTTGTGTTTTCAGTTCATTTTTTGTTAATTACGACATCGGGAGTGACCTCTAAAAATTGTGCATTTCATCAAATTTTTCACACAGTGCCTTCAGTGATGGTAAGGAACATATATAGCCTTGTAAAGTGAACAGTTTTTACTTTGTTTTTTGGGTTTCTCTAATATATATATATATATATATATATATATATATATATACTGTTACATAGCCTATGATTTCATCATCCTTTGTGTAATTCTAAGGCACTGTGTGCTGCCTGTTTGATCACGAGTGTTTTCTGCCTCAGTTCCCCCCCTTCTACCGTTATAGTAAAGTCGTCCTTTCTGTTGTTCAAAGCAGGATTGTCAGCTCTTTGTCCCCTAGGCTTCCTTTGCGCGTCCTTCTTACAAGTTGTATCAAGCTCTGCTGGCCCCTATATAATGAGCTCAGTCTCTGCATCATTGCCACTTAGATCTGCTCCTCATTTTGTTCAAATCTCTGTCCTCCCCTGTACCGTTATTATTATTGTGAGTGCTCCGTAAGTCTCCAACCATCTAGCAGCTGTGTAATTTGAGTATAACTGTTGTTGCATTTTGTTCTTGTACTGTGTAGCATAGGTTGTTGATTTGTGGGCCTAGTGAGGTTTTTGTAATTTATGTAAAGGTTTTTATTGTCAGCCATCATTAATAATATTTTGTATCTGTAATAATATATCTGGCATTCACTGAGTATTATCTGGTATCTCATTTTAACAGGGCTGACTTAGATAAATTTACTCATGCTAATTTCGTGTTAATAGAGGCTATTGCAGTTAACAATATATTTAACCTGTTTTTGCCATTACATTATCCTTATGAGTTCTGAATGTTTTTTGTTAGTTTGAGCATTAAACTTTAACTTGTAATTTTACCTAACTCTTTGTTTTGAACCTGGAACTTAACGGGACAGTAGTGATTATTAGTATTCTCACTTAAAGTATACATTATCTTTCTCTGTTCCGTAACATAAATTTGGCGACCTCATATCAGGATATTCAGGATATTACCATAAGGATATTTCTTGATATTTTGTGACTGTTACTTATTCATGATGTCTACTATTACTACGCTTGATGAAGCCAAAGATTTTTTGTCAAATGTGCAGTGTTGGATGTAGAAAACAGAACAAGGAATGAACTTAAACTTGTTGCACAACAATTGGGAATTGCTGTTCGCTCTCATCATTCTAAAGATCAGATTGTTGACATGATTAATGAAAGCTTGTTTAATGTATCTCCTCCAAATAAGCAAACGCAGATTGAATTAGCTAAGTTACAGCTAGCCCTGCAGGAGTCTCGTGCTAAGGAGGCGGAGGCTCGTATTCAGGAGGCACAGATACACGCACAAGTTGAACTTGCTAGGATTCAGGCAGACCATGAGTATCGCATGAAACAAGGTGGAACTGGATCATCTAGCTCTGATGATTTTGATGTGGCTAAAAATGTTAAACTTGTCCCTCCTTTTAATGAATCTGATTTAACAAAGTATTTTCAGTTGTTTGAGAGGGTAGCTACAGGTTTTAATTGGCCCAGAAAGTATTGGCCAGTACTCCTTCAAACTGTTCTCACCGGTAAAGCTCAAGTAACTTATGCATCTTTGCCTCAGGATGAATGTGATAATTATGATGTAGTTAAGAGCTTGATTCTTAAGGCCTATGAGCTTGTTCCTGAAGCCTATAGAGTAAAATTTAGGACAACTTACAAGCAAGATAAGCAATCCCATGTTGAGTATGCAAAAATCAAAGAAGATCTGTTAGAGCAGTGGTTAAATTCTAAGAATGTGGATTCTGATTTTGGTAAATTTAAGCAGATGATTTTGCTGGAGGACTTCAAAAGGTGTATTAGTAAAGATGTAAGCCTATATCTTGATGAGAAAAGAATAGATAATTTGTCTGATGCTGCAGCTTGAGCTGATAAATATGTTCTCACTCACAAGAGATATTCTAGAGAAAAAAGGAAAGCCGAGAGTAAGTACGTTGCCTCTACTCAGAGTACAGGTAACAGGGAAGAGAATAAAGATGATGTTTCTCAGGAAGTAAATACCAGCTTCACCTCTAGATTTCAGAAAAGTAAATGTACTTATTGTAGTAAGCTTGGTCATACTACGGAGAAATGTTTCAGGAGACAGCGTGATGTGAACAAAAAGGAGTCTTTAAATATTCAGTCAATTGGTCTAGTGTCCACCCTTGAGAGTTCCCAGAATTCTTTAACTGAGTTAACTGAACCTGCTTTGAGGGGTAACATAAATTCTCATGATGGAGCTCCTCTTTTGAGCAGTAACGTGGGTGACACTCTCAAGAGTTCATGTGCTAATTTCCTGTCTGATGGTTTTGTCAGTTCTCTGGACAGTAATGACAGGAAATCAGTTAAAATATATCGTGATACAGGTGCTTGCCAATCCCTTATGCTGACCAGTGTTCTAGGCTCTAATGTTAATTCCTCTGATGAAACTGTAATCTTACCAGGCGTAGGGAATAATTACTTCTCTGTCCCTCTGTGCAGAGTGAATTTAGAGTCTGGTTTTGTTAATGGTTCCGTTATGGTTGGGTTGGTTGAGACACTCCCAATGTCAGGTGTAACTTTCTTACTTGGAAATGATATTGGTGGAAGTCAGGTGTGTCCAGCTCCTCAGTTGTCTGGTGAGCCAGTGGCTGCGACCCAGGATTGTGATGTCCCTGATGTGTTCCCTGCATGTGCTGTCACTAGGGCTAAGTCTAAAGTTACTGGTGATTTAGAGGATGATGATGATGATGATGTTATTCTAGCTGACACTTTTCTTGCTAATTTGGACCACTCACCAGATGAGGCAGTACCCCGTAGTGTTGATAATTTGTCTCGTCAAGAGTTGGTTGAGTTGCAGGTTGCTGACCCTGAGTTGAAAGGTCTAGCTAACTCTGCTTGCAGTGAGGAAGAGTCAGCCGGTGCTTCTACTTGTTATTATGTAAAGTCAGGAGTACTTATGAGGAAGTGGAGACCCCCAACAGCATCAGCCGACTGTGAATGGGAGCTTGTACATCAAGTTGTTATCCCTCGTGTTTGTAGGCAGGATATCATTAGAGTGGCTCATGATTCCAGTTTGGCAGGACACCTTGGAGTGAGGAAGACTGTGGCACGCATTTTGAAACACTTCTACTGGCCAGGTATCTTCAGGGATGTTTCCTGGTATTGTAAGTCTTGTCACACCTGTCAAGTTGTGGGGAAGTGTAATCAGACCGAAAAGGTTGCACCTCTAGTTCCCATTCCTCCATTTGAGGCGCCTTTCACCCGTGTGTTGGTGGATATTGTGGGCCCTCTTCCTAAGACTTCTTCAGGATTTTCTTATGTGTTGACCCTGATTGATATGGCTACTCGTTATCCTGAAGCTATTCCACTTAGAAATATCTCAGCAAAGAACGTGGTTAAGGAAATGCTAGGGTTCTTCACAAAATTTGGTCTGCCCAAGGAGGTACCGTCAGACCGGGGAAGTAATTTCATGTCAAATGTTTTCAATCAGTCTCTGAAAGAGTTGGGCATCTCCCAGATCACGTCTTCAGCTTACCATCCCCAGATCCAAGGAGCGTTGGAGAGATATCATCAAACACTCAAATCGATGCTCAAGAAATACTGTTTGGAACATCAGAAAGACTGGGATAAAGGTCTTCCATTCGTCGTATTGGCCGCAAGAGAATCTCCAAATGAATCACTGTTCTTCTCACCTTTTCACCTTTTGAACTACTGTTTGGCCATGAAGAAAGAGGACCCCTTAAGTTACTCAAGGAATGCTGGCTGTCGGAGGAAGATGACGTCAACCTGCTGGAGTATGTGATGAAGTTCAAAGAACGGCTGTCCACTGCTTTACAGCTGGCGAGAGAGAATTTAGGAGCTGCTCAGGAGAAGATGAAGACTTGGTATGAAAGAAGTCCAGGTTATGCCACTTTCAGCCAGGAGATCAGGTTTTGATTCTGCTACTGGTGCATGGGCAACCTCTTCAAGCCAAGTTTAGTGGTCCTTATTTCGTGGAGAAGAAACTCAGTGATGTCAACAATGTCATCGCCACACCAGATCGTAGGAAGAACAAGCAACTTTGTCACATCAACATGATAAAGTTATATCACAGGCGGGATGAAAATATTCCAGTCTGCACTGTAGCTGTTCCACCCGAGTCTGGAAGTGAAGCTCTCCCATGCAGTATGAGCCTGAGTGATAGTTTGGGGAAGAATCCTGATATCATGAATGATCTCCAGACTAAGCTTTCTCATCTACCTCCCAAGGAAAGGCAAGAGTTTTCGGCATTACTGCAGGAGTACCTGCAAGTGTTCCATGCTACTCCACGAAGAACCACTGTGTTGATGCAAGTGATACAGGAGCTGGGGCTGTTTTACTGCATGAGGATGATCAGGGTATTGAACACCCTGTATCTTATTACAGTAAGAAGTTCACTCCACCTCAAAAGAACTACTCAACTATTGAGAAAGAGCTTTTGGCCTTGATTTTGGGTTTACAGCACTTTTCATTTTATATGTGTTCTGGTTTTGACCCCATAGTCATTTATACCGATCATAAACCACTGAAATTCCTTAGTAAGTTTAAGATAAAAATCACAGATTGACAAGATGGAGTCTACTTCTTCAGGAGTATTCATTAAACATACAACATGTCAAGGGGAAAGAAAATGTTATTGCAGGTTGCTTATCTAGACTTTAGACAGATTGTTTTAGAGTAATACGAAATTTCCTTTGTAAATTTCTTTTTCTTTGTGGGGAGGTGTTATATAGCCTATGATTTCATCATTCTTTGTGTAATTTTAACGCACAGTATGCTGCATGTTTGATCACGAGCGTGTTCTGCCTCAGTTCCCCCATTCTACCGTTATAGTAGAGTATGTCGTCCTTTCTGTTGTTCAGAGTAGGATTGTCAGCTCTTTGTCCCCTATGGCTTCATTTGCGCGTCCTTCTTACAAGTTGTATCAAGCTCTGCTGGCCCCTATATAATGAGCTCAGTCTCTGCATTATTGCCACTTAGATCTACTCCTCATTTTGTTCACATATCTGTCCTCCCCTGTACAGTTATTATTGTGAGTGCTCAGGAAGTCTCCAACCATCTATCAGCTGTGTAATTTGAGTATAAGTGTTGCTGCATTTTTTTTCTTGTACTGTGTAGCATAAGATTCATTCTTGGGCCTAGTGAGGTTTTTGTGATTTATGTAAAGGTTCTTGTTGTCAGCCATCATTAATAAGATTTTGTATCTGTAATAATTTATCTTGCATTAACTGAGCATTACCCAGTGTATTTTCATTTTATCAGGGCTGACTTAGGTAAATTTACTCTTGCTAATTTCGTGTTAATATAGGCTATTGCAGTTAACCATATATTTAACCTGTTTTTTGCCATTACATTATCCTTATGAGTCCTGAATGTTTTGTTGTTAGTTTGAGCATTAAACTTTAACTTGTAATTTTACCTAACTCTTTTGTTTTGAACCTGGAACTTTATGGAACAGTAGTGATTTTTAGTACTCTCACTTAAAGTGTACATTATCTTTCTCTGTTCCGTAACAATATATATATATATATATATATATATATATATATATATATATATATATATATATATATATATATATATATATATATGTATATATACATATATATGTATATATACATATATATATATATATATATATATATATATATATATATATATATGTATATATATATATATATATATATATATATATATATATATATATATATATATATATATATATATATTTGGTTGCCCCAGACATGTACCAAACACCTTTTTTTTTCAAATTTATTATTCTCCACAAGGCTACTTCTGTTCCATATCATTTAAGGAGCTTTCATGCAAAACAATAAAGAAAATCGGCTTATATTTAGAAATCAGTCCCTGGAGGAAAAATATGTGATCCTGATAATACTATGTTCGATCACAAATGGCTTATTCTCTAATGAATCAATGACTTGAAAGTGTCTATAACTATCCTAAAACTGCGACAACTATCGAACTAAACAGTGAATAATGTCTGAGCAGTAGTCAATAGACTAAACTTATTGTAACATGCGTTTACCACTGCTGTGTGCTGCAGGCGTTTGTTGGAAACTCCTGCGCAGCTGTAAAAGCACCACGTCTCACGTTCCAGTGCATGCTGAGTGGCTTGTCGATGACTCAGTGGTCATTCATTTCTCCACACAGTACGACGTACTGTGATGTGCTCTTGATGACTAGTTTGTCGTGACATCGAGCAGTGAATTACTCTGATCTGGCATGTAAAATTTATATCATTATTATAACTATGAATAATGACACATCAAAAAGTTACCTTGATATAATAGGTTTTTATGCTCCACATGCCAGGCACTTGTGGATTAATATTTGTTTTATTAATAATAATGGAATACTTCTAATACCAAACACAGTGTTTAGTAATCACTGTATCCAGCAGATGGAAATGACTGTCATCCAGTTCTATTGACGTTGAAGGCTGTAGCACTTCCTCATCGGCAGAGTCTGAGGATGAATTTCAATGGCCATTGACATCCAAACAAATTAGACAGCAAAGTAAAGCTAAGAAAACCAGTGTAACTAAGGAAGTAGCTGTGTTCAACCATGTTCATCGTGGGCACTGTCGCACAAGCGTTTGGTCAAATAGAGTCTGTAGTACTGTCTTGAAATACTTTACAGCGAACACGAGCTACCACTTGAGAAGAAGAAGCAACTGATCAATGGACTGCTTTCACACCAGACATTCCACTTCTCTTACACGGGGATGGCAAATTTCTCCCAGATATCCCTGGAAACACTAAACCCACAGTGGACCGAGTTGCCATTTTGGTGACTGGCAGTGAGACAGAGCAACTTGTGGGGTTCCCAAGATAAAGTGCAGCAGCACAGGGAATGCACAGTGCAACACATGCATCAAAACATTAGATGAATGGAACCTAAAACCAACGATTCACTGGCTTGATTTTGATACAAAAGCAGCTAACACAGGCTTGAATATGGGAGCATGTGAACTAATAGAAAAAGCTTTGGACAAAGAGCTCATCTGGATCACCTGCCGTCATCATGTGTCGGAGTTAATGCTCTCTGCTGTCTTCAATGTTTCTCTAGGGCCATGCAGTCGACCTGAAGTGGGAATCTTCTAGCATTCCCAAAAACTTTGGCCAGGTATGGATATAACTGATTTATATCCTGCTGGAGAAAAGTTGTTTGTTGGGATGCTCGATGGTCAATGCAAAGAAATGATTTTCTTCTGCACTGATGCCATGAACAGCTAGCTCCCAAGAGACGATTATAGAGAGTTACTGCAGCTCTCTTGTATGTTCTTGAGATATTCTCCAGGTAATAAACAGATAGTTCGTGCTCCAGGCACTGTGCACAATGCGTGCTGGATGGCAAAAGCAATATACTCTCTGAAGATTTTTCTATTCAGGAAGCAGTTGAACTTGACGGCACGGGAGACAGCTGTTGTCATAAGAGGAAATCTGTTTGTCTCACTCATATACACGCACTATTGGAATGAGTCGCCACATCCAGAGAAGGCCCCCTTCAACTACATGAAGCTGATTTCTCTTCTCAATGAGTACCCCGATCGCATAGTGGCGAAGGCAGCTGCCAAGTCACTGTGCCGCCATTTGTGGTACTTCTCTGATCATTGTCTTGACGACGCCACAAAAGAAGCTATAGTGGAAAACTTTGACTGTCCTCCTCATCAGAAAGTGGCACGTAAGTTTCGATGGTGATGCGTTCAACCATCGTGCTTCAGTGGCAACATACATCACCAGACATTCATTGAAGCTTTTCAACCTACTCTCTGTGATAGGACAAGATGATGCCAGGGAGTTCATGGTGAAATCACCCAATCTTTGGCTGACAGACCCCAGGTATATGTTGCTTCTGGCCAAGTGCAAACAATTGAAGGTTGACAATGACTGTCCTGAGAGAGAGAGAGAGAGGTAGCTCTCATCCAATTGTACAACGATGTCCTGACGAGAGACGGCACTCAAAAGCAGTACGTACTGCAGCTCGTCACTGAACACAGGGAATGACCGCCAGTTCCGATGAAAGCTGTTTTGATGAAGACAAAGTGATGCACTATTCCTATACTTAGCTTTTTAAATGTGTTCTTTTAGCACTCAGATAAAGAATGTCTATATTTAGAAATGCTGAATGTACATATTTCGTTTTTTGTTGAAAATCCGTCAACGTTGTGTTTTCAGTTCATTTTTTCGGAATTACGACATCGGGAGTGACCTCTAAAAATTGTGCATTTCATCAAATTTTTCACACAGTGCCTTCAGTGATGGTAAGGAACATATATAGCCTTGTGGAAGTGAACAGTTTTTACTTTGTTTTTTGGGTTTCTCTAATATATATATATATATATATATATATATATATATATATATATATATATATTATATATAATGTTACATAGCCTATGATTTCATCATCCTTTGTGTAATTCTAAGGTACTGTGTGCTGCCTGTTTGATCACGAGCGTGTTCTGCCTCAGTCCCCCCCTTCTACCGTTATAGTAAAGTCGTCCTTTCTGTTGTTCAAAGCAGGATTGTCATCTCTTTGTCCCCTAGGCTTCCTTTGCGCGTCCTTCTTACAAGTTGTATCAAGCTCTGCTGGCCCCTATATAATGAGCTCAGTCTCTGCATCATTGCCACTTAGATCTGCTCCTCATTTTGTTCACATCTCTGTCCTCCCCTGTACCGTTATTATTATTGTGAGTGCTCCGGAAGTCTCCAACCATCTAGCAGCTGTGTAATTTGAGTATAACTGTTGTTGCATTTTGTTCTTGCACTGTGTAGCATAGGTTGTTGATTTGTGGGCCTAGTGAGGTTTTTGTAATTTATGTAAAGGTTTTTATTGTCAGCCATCATTAATAATATTTTGTATCTGTAATAATATATCTGGCATTCACTGAGTATTATCTGGTATCTCATTTTAACAGGGCTGACTTAGATAAATTTACTCATGCTAATTTCGTGTTAATAGAGGCTATTGCAGTTAACCATATATTTAACCTGTTTTTGCCATTACATTATCCTTATGAGTCCTGAATATTTTTTATTAGTTTCAGCATTAAACTTTAACTTGTAATTTTACCTAACTCTTTGTTTTGAACTTGGAACTTAACGGGACAGTAGTGATTATTAGTATTCTCACTTAAAGTGTACATTATCTTTCTCTGTTCCGTAACATAAATTTGGTGACCTCATATCAGGATATTCAGGATATTACCATAAGGATATTGCTTGATATTTTATGACTGTTACTTATTCATGATGTCTACTATTACTACGCTTGATGAAGCCAAAGATTTTTTGTCAAATGTGCAGTGTTGGATGTAGAAAACAGAACAAAGAATGAACTTAAGCTTGTTGCTCAACAATTGGGAATTGCTGTTCGCTCTCATCATTCTAAAGATCAGATTGTTGACATGATTAATGAAAGCTTGTTTAATGTAACTCCTCCAAATAAGCAAACGCAGATTGAATTAGCTAAGTTACAGCTAGCCCTGCAGGAGTCTCGTGCTAAGGAGGCGGAGGCTCGTATTCAGGAGGCACAGATACACGCACAAGTTGAACTTGCTAGGATTCAGGCAGACCATGAGTATCGCATGAAACAAGGTGGAACTGGATCATCTAGCTCTGATGATTTTGATGTGGCTAAAAATGTTAAACTTGTCCCTCCTTTTAATGAATCTGTTTTAACAAAGTACTTTCAGTTGTTTGAGAGGGTAGCTACAGGTTTTAATTGGCCCAGAAAGTATTGGCCAGTACTCCTTCAAACTGTTCTCACCGGTAAAGCTCAAGTAACTTATGCATCTTTGCCTCAGGATGAATGTGATAATTATGATGTAGTTAAGAGCTTGATTCTTAAGGCCTATGAGCTTGTTCCTGAAGCCTATAGAGTAAAATTTAGGACAACTTACAAGCAAGATAAGCAATCCCATGTTGAGTATGCAAAAATCAAAGAAGATCTGTTAGAGCAGTGGTTAAATTCTAAGAATGTGGATTCTGATTTTGGTAAATTTAAGCAGATGATTTTGCTGGAGGACTTCAAAAGGTGTATTAGTAAAGATGTAAGCCTATATCTTGATGAGAAAAGAATAGATAATTTGTCTGATGCTGCAGTTTTAGCTGATAAATATGTTCTCACTTACAAGAGATATTCTAGAGAAAAAAGGAAAGCCGAGAGTAAGTACGTTGCCTCTAGTCAGAGTACAGGTAACAGGGAAGAGAATAAAGATGATGTTTCTCAGGAAGTAAATACCAGCTTCACCTCTAGATTTCAGAAAAGTAAATGTACTTATTGTAGTAAGCTTGGTCATACTACGGAGAAATGTTTCAGGAGACAGCGTGATGTGAACAAAAAGGAGTCTTTAAATATTCAGTCAATTAGTTTAGTGTCCACCCTTGAGAGTTCCCAGAATTCTTTAACTGAGTTAACTGAACCTGCTTTGAGGGGTAACATAAATTCTCATGATGGAGCTCCTCTTTTGAGCAGTAACGTGGGTGACACTCTCAAGAGTTCCTGTGCTAATTTCCTGTCTGATGGTTTTGTCAGTCCTCTGGACAGTAATGACAGGAAATCAGTTAAAATATATCGTGATACAGGAGCTTGCCTATCCCTTATGCTGACCAGTGTTCTAGGCTCTAATGTTAATTCCTCTGATGAAACTGTAATCTTACAAGGCGTAGGGAATAATTACTTCTCTGTCCCTCTGTGCAGAGTGAATTTAGAGTCTGGTTTTGTTAATGGTTCTGTTATGGTTGGGTTGGTTGAGACACTCCCAATGTCAGGTGTAACTTTCTTACTTGGAAATGATATTGGTGGAAGTCAAGTGTGTCCAGCTTCTCAGTTGTCTAGTGAGCCAGTAGCTGCGCCCCAGGATTGTGATGTCCCTGATGTGTTCCCTGCATGTGCTGTCACTAGGGCTAAGTCTAAAGTTACTGGTGATTTAGAGGATAATGATGATGATGATGTTATCCTAGCTGACACTTTTCTTGCTAATTTGGACCACCCACCAGATGAGGCAGTACCCCGTAGTGTTGATAATTTGTCTCGTCAAGAGTTGGTTGAGTTGCAGGTTGCTGACCCTGAGTTGAAAGGTCTAGCTAACTCTGCTTACAGTGAAGAAGAGTCAGCCGGTTCTTCTACTTGTTATAATGTAAAGTCAGGAGTACTTATGAGGAAGTGGAGACCCCCAACAGCATCAGCCGACTGTGAATGGGAGGTTGTACATCAAGTTGTTATCCCTCGTGTTTGTAGGCAGGATATCATTAGAGTGGCTCATGATTCCAGTTTGGCAGGACACCTTGGAGTGAGGAAGACTGTGGCACGCATTTTGAAACACTTCTACTGGCCAGGTATCTTCAGGGATGTTTCCTGGTATTGTAAGTCTTGTCACACCTGTCAAGTTGTGGGGAAGTGTAATCAGACCGAAAAGGTTGCACCTCTAGTTCCCATTCCTCCTTTTGAGGCGCCTTTCACCCGTGTGTTGGTGGATATTGTGGGCCCTCTTCCTAAGACTTCTTCAGGATTTTCTTATGTGTTGACCCTGATTGATATGGCTACTCGTTATCCTGAAGCCATTTCACTTAGAAATATCTCGGCAAAGAACTTGGTTAAATAATTGCTAGGGTTCTTCACAAAATTTGGTCTGCCCAAGGAGGTACCGTCAGACCGGGGAAGTAATTTCATGTCAAATGTTTTCAAGCAGTCTCTGAAAGAGTTGGGCATCTCCCAGATCACGTCTTCAGCTTACCATCCCCAGATCCAAGGAGCGTTGGAGAGATATCATCAAACACTCAAATCGATGCTCAAGAAATACTGTTTGGAACATCAGAAAGACTGGGATAAAAATCTTCCATTCGTCGTATTGGCCGCAAGAGAATCTCCAAATGAATCACTGGGCTTCTCACCTTTTCACCTTTTGAACTACTGTTTGGCCATGAAGAAAAAGGACCCCTTAAGTTACTCAAGGAATGCTGGCTGTCTGAGGAAGATGACGTCAACCTGCTGGAGTATGTGATGAAGTTCAAAGAACGGCTGTCCACTGCTTTACAACTGGCGAGAGAGAATTTAGGAGCTGCTCAGGAGAAGATGAAGACTTGGTATGATAAGAAGTCCAGGTTACGCCACTTTCAACCAGATCAGGTTTTGATTCTGCTACTAGTTCATGGGCAACCTCTTCAAGCCAAGTTTAGTGGTCCTTATTTCGTGGAGAAGAAACTCAGTGATGTCAACTATGTCATCGCCACACCAGACCGTAGAAAGAGCAAGCAACTATGTCACATCAACATGCTAAAGTTATATCACAGGCGGGACGAAAATAATCCAGTCTGCACTGTAGCTGTTCCACCCGAGTCTGCAAGTAAAGCTCTCCCATGCAGTATGAGCCTGAGTGATAGTTTGGGGAAGAATCCTGATATCATGAATGATCTCCAGACTAAGCTTTCTCATCTACCTCCCGAGGAAAGGCAGGAGTTTTCGGCATTACTGCAAGAGTACTCGCAAGTGTTCCGTGCCACTCCAGGAAGAACCACTGTGTTGATGTAATCAGATAACCAAAACAGATACTTACCCTCTCCCTCGTGTGGAAGATTGCATAGACAAGATCGGAAAGGCTAGGTACATATGTAAGTTTGATTTGTTAAAGGGATGCTGGCAAGTACCTATGACTGAACGTGCTAGGGAGATCTCATGTTTTGTAACACTAGGAAAGACTTTTGCATGTTCTGTAATGCCATATGGCATGAAGAATGCACCAGCCACATTTCAGAAGCTCATGAATGTTGTAACAGAGGGTTTGGCAGGGTGTGTTGTTTATATTGATGATGTATTAACCTTCAGTGACAACTGGAAAGATCACCTATGCCATGTCAGTAAATTTCTTGAGCATTTAGTTCAGGCTAATCTTGTAGCTAATTTATCAAAGTGTGAGTTTGGTGAAGCTAAAGTTCAGTACCTCGGGTACGTAATTGGTGATGGACATGTTGCACCACCAGGAGCTAAGGTTCAAGTTATAAGTGATCTTCCCAGACCTAAAAGTAGGAAAGAGCTACAAAAATTTTTGGGAATGGTAGGTTATTACCGGAGATTTGTTCTTAATTTTTCAATTCTTGTATGACCACTTACAGACCTACTGAAAAAGGGAGTTAAATTTGTCTGGACCGATAACTGTGAATCCTCTTTCAACAATCTTAAAGCTATTCTGTTAAGTCAGCCAGTGCTCGCTACTCCAAATTTTGCTAAGCCTTTTAAGATGGCTGTTGATGCAAGTGATACAGGAGCTGGGGCTGTTTTGCTACAAGAGGATGATCAGGGTATTGAACACCCTGTATCTTATTACAGTAAGAAGTTCACTCCACCTCAGAAGAACTACTCCACTATTGAGAAAGAGCTTTTGGCCTTGATTTTGGGTTTACATCATTTTTCATTTTATTTGTGTTCTGGTTTTGACCCCATAGTCATTTATACCGATCATAACCCACTGAAATTCCTTAGTAAGTTTAAAGATAAAAATCAGAGATTGACAAGATGGAGTCTACTTCTTCAGGAGTATTCATTAGACATACAACATGTCAAGGGGAAAGAAAATGTTATTGCAGATTGCTTATGTAGACTTTAGACAGATTGTTTTAGAGTAATAAGAAATTTCCTTTGTAAATTTCTTTTTCTTTGTGGGAAGGTGTTACATAGCCTATGATTCCATCATCCTTTGTGTAATTCCAACGTACAGTGTGCTGCCTGTTTGATCACGAGCGTGTTCTGCCTCAGTCCCCCCCTTCTACCGTTATAGTAAAGTCGTCCTTTCTGTTGCTCAAAGCAGGATTGTCATCTCTTTGTCCCCTAGGCTTCCTTTGCGCGTCCTTCTTACAAGTTCTATCAAGCTCTGCTGGCCCCTATATAATGAGCTCAGTCTCTGCATCATTGCCACTTAGATCTGCTCCTCATTTTGTTCACATCTCTGTCCTCCCCTGTACCGTTATTATTATTGTGAGTGCTCCGGAAGTCTCCAACCATCTAGCAGCTGTGTAATTTGAGTATAACTGTTGTTGCATTTTGTTCTTGTACTGTGTAGCATAGGTTGTTGATTTGTGGGCCTAGTGAGGTTTTTGTAATTTATGTAAAGGTTTTTATTGTCAGCCATCATTAATAATATTTTGTATCTGTAATAATATATCCGGCATTCACTGAGTATTATCTGGTATCTCATTTTAACAGGGCTGACTTAGATAAATTTACTCATGCTAATTTCGTGTTAATAGAGGCTATTGCAGTTAACCATATATTTAACCTGTTTTTGCCATTACATTATCCTTATGAGTCCTAAATATTTTTTGTTAGTTTGAGCATTAAACTTTAACTTGTAATTTTACCTAACTCTTTGTTTTGAACCTGGAACTTAACGGGACAGTAGTGATTATTAGTATTCTCACTTAAAGTGTACATTATCTTTCTCTGTTCCGTAACATAAATTTGGCGACCTTATATCAGGATATTCAGGATATTACCATAAGGATATTGCTTGATATTTTGTGACTGTTACTTATTCATGATGTCTACTATTACTACGCTTGATGAAGCCAAAGATTTTTTGTCAAATGTGCAGTGTTGGATGTAGAAAAAAGAACAAAGAATGAACTTAAGCTTGTTGCTCAACAATTGGGAATTGCTGTTCGCTCTCATCATTCTAAAGATCAGATTGTTGACATGATTAATGAAAGCTTGTTTAATGTAACTCCTCCAAATAAGCAAACGCAGATTGAATTAGCTAAGTTACAGCTAGCCCTGCAGGAGTCTCGTGCTAAGGAGGCGGAGGCTCGTATTCAGGAGGCACAGATACACGCACAAATTGAACTTGCTAGGATTCAGGCAAACCATGAGTATCGCATGAAACAAGGTGGAACTGGATCATCTAGCTCTGATGATTTTGATGTGGCTAAAAATGTTAAACTTGTCCCTCCTTTTAATGAATCTGTTTTAACAAAGTATTTTCAGTTGTTTGAGAGGGTAGCTACAGGTTTTAATTGGCCCAGAAAGTATTGGCCAGTACTCCTTCAAACTGTTCTCACCGGTAAAGCTCAAGTAACTTATGCATCTTTGCCTCAGGATGAATGTGATAATTATGATGTAGTTAAGAGCTTGATTCTTAAGGCCTATGAGCTTGTTCCTGAAGCCTATAGAGTAAAATTTAGGACAACTTACAAGCAAGATAAGCAATCCCATGTTGAGTATGCAAAAATCAAAGAAGATCTGTTAGAGCAGTGGTTAAATTCTAAGAATGTGGATTCTGATTTTGGTAAATTTAAGCAGATGATTTTGCTGGAGGACTTCAAAAGGTGTATTAGTAAAGATGTAAGCCTATATCTTGATGAGAAAAGAATAGATAATTTGTCTGATGCTGCAGTTTTAGCTGATAAATATGTTCTCACTTACAAGAGATATTCTAGAGAAAAAAGTAAAGCCGAGAGTAAGTACGTTGCCTCTAGTCAGAGTACAGGTAACAGGGAAGAGAATAAAGATGATGTTTCTCAGGAAGTAAATACCAGCTTCACCTCTAGATTTCAGAAAAGTAAATGTACTTATTGTAGTAAGCTTGGTCATACTACGGAGAAATGTTTCAGGAGACAGCGTGATGTGAACAAAAAGGAGTCTTTAAATATTCAGTCAATTAGTCTAGTGTCCACCCTTGAGAGTTCCCAGAATTCTTTAACTGAGTTAACTGAACCTGCTTTGAGGGGTAACATAAATTCTCATGATGGAGCTCCTCTTTTGAGCAGTAACGTGGGTGACACTCTCAAGAGTTCATGTGCTAATTTCCTGTCTGATGGTTTTGTCAGTCCTCTGGACAGTAATGACAGGAAATCAGTTAAAATATATCGTGATACAGGAGCTTGCCTATCCCTTATGCTGACCAGTGTTCTAGGCTCTAATGTTAATTCCTCTGATGAAACTGTAATCTTACAAGGCGTAGGGAATAATTACTTCTCTGTCCCTCTGTGCAGAGTGAATTTAGAGTCTGGTTTTGTTAATGGTTCTGTTATGGTTGGGTTGGTTGAGACACTCCCAATGTCAGGTGTAACTTTCTTACTTGGAAATGATATTGGTGGAAGTCAAGTGTGTCCAGCTTCTCAGTTGTCTAGTGAGCCAGTAGCTGCGCCCCAGGATTGTGATGTCCCTGATGTGTTCCCTGCATGTGCTGTCACTAGGGCTAAGTCTAAAGTTACTGGTGATTTAGAGGATAATGATGATGATGATGTTATCCTAGCTGACACTTTTCTTGCTAATTTGGACCACCCACCAGATGAGGCAGTACCCCGTAGTGTTGATAATTTGTCTCGTCAAGAGTTGGTTGAGTTGCAGGTTGCTGACCCTGAGTTGAAAGGTCTAGCTAACTCTGCTTACAGTGAAGAAGAGTCAGCCGGTTCTTCTACTTGTTATAATGTAAAGTCAGGAGTACTTATGAGGAAGTGGAGACCCCCAACAGCATCAGCCGACTGTGAATGGGAGGTTGTACATCAAGTTGTTATCCCTCGTGTTTGTAGGCAGGATATCATTAGAGTGGCTCATGATTCCAGTTTGGCAGGACACCTTGGAGTGAGGAAGACTGTGGCACGCATTTTGAAACACTTCTACTGGCCAGGTATCTTCAGGGATGTTTCCTGGTATTGTAAGTCTTGTCACACCTGTCAAGTTGTGGGGAAGTGTAATCAGACCGAAAAGGTTGCACCTCTAGTTCCCATTCCTCCTTTTGAGGCGCCTTTCACCCGTGTGTTGGTGGATATTGTGGGCCCTCTTCCTAAGACTTCTTCAGGATTTTCTTATGTGTTGACCCTGATTGATATGGCTACTCGTTATCCTGAAGCCATTTCACTTAGAAATATCTCGGCAAAGAACTTGGTTAAGGAATTGCTAGGGTTCTTCACAAAATTTGGTCTGCCCAAGGAGGTACCGTCAGACCAGGGAAGTAATTTCATGTCAAACGTTTTCAAGCAGTCTCTGAAAGAGTTGGGCATCTCCCAGATCACGTCTTCAGCTTACCATCCCCAGATCCAAGGAGCGTTGGAGAGATATCATCAAACACTCAAATCGATGCTCAAGAAATACTGTTTGGAACATCAGAAAGACTGGGATAAAAGTCTTCCATTCGTCGTATTGGCCGCAAGAGAATCTCCAAATGAATCACTGGGCTTCTCACCTTTTCACCTTTTGAACTACTGTTTGGCCATGAAGAAAAAGGACCCCTTAAGTTACTCAAGGAATGCTGGCTGTCGGAGGAAGATGACGTCAACCTGCTGGAGTATGTGATGAAGTTCAAAGAACGGCTGTCCACTGCTTTACAACTGGCGAGAGAGAATTTAGGAGCTGCTCAGGAGAAGATGAAGACTTGGTATGATAAGAAGTCCAGGTTACGCCACTTTCAACCAGATCAGGTTTTGATTCTGCTACTAGTTCATGGGCAACCTCTTCAAGCCAAGTTTAGTGGTCCTTATTTCGTGGAGAAGAAACTCAGTGATGTCAACTATGTCATCGCCACACCAGACCGTAGAAAGAGCAAGCAACTATGTCACATCAACATGCTAAAGTTATATCACAGGCGGGACGAAAATAATCCAGTCTGCACTGTAGCTGTTCCACCCGAGTCTGCAAGTAAAGCTCTCCCATGCAGTATGAGCCTGAGTGATAGTTTGGGGAAGAATCCTGATATCATGAATGATCTCCAGACTAAGCTTTCTCATCTACCTCCCGAGGAAAGGCAGGAGTTTTCGGCATTACTGCAAGAGTACCCGCAAGTGTTCCGTGCCACTCCAGGAAGAACCACTGTGTTGATGTAATCAGATAACCAAAACAGATACTTACCCTCTCCCTCGTGTGGAAGATTGCATAGACAAGATCGGAAAGGCTAGGTACATATGTAAGTTTGATTTGTTAAAGGGATGCTGGCAAGTACCTATGACTGAACGTGCTAGGGAGATCTCATGTTTTGTAACACTAGGAAAGACTTTTGCATGTTCTGTAATGCCATATGGCATGAAGAATGCACCAGCCACATTTCAGAAGCTCATGAATGTTGTAACAGAGGGTTTGGCAGGGTGTGGTGTTTATATTGATGATGTATTAACCTTCAGTGACAACTGGAAAGATCACCTATGCCATGTCAGTAAATTTCTTGAGCGTTTAGTTCAGGCTAATCTTGTAGCTAATTTATCAAAGTGTGAGTTTGGTGAATCTAAAGTTCAGTACCTTGGGTACGTAATTGGTGATGGACATGTTGCACCACCAGGAGCTAAGGTTCAGGTTATAAGTGATCTTCCCAAACCTAAAAGTAGGAAAGAGCTACAAAAATTTTTGGGAATGGTAGGTTATTACCGGAGATTTGTTCTTAATTTTTCAATTCTTGTATGACCACTTACAGACCTACTGAAAAAGGGAGTTAAATTTGTCTGGACCGATAACTGTGAATCCTCTTTCAACAAACTTGAAGCTATTCTGTTAAGTCAGCCAGTGCTCGCTACTCCAAATTTTGCTAAGCCTTTTAAGATGGCTGTTGATGCAAGTGATACAGGAGCTGGGGCTGTTTTGCTACAAGAGGATGATCAGGGTATTGAACACCCTGTATCTTATTACAGTAAGAAGTTCACTCCACCTCAGAAGAACTACTCCACTATTGAGAAAGAGCTTTTGGCCTTGATTTTGGGTTTACATCATTTTTCATTTTATTTGTGTTCTGGTTTTGACCCCATAGTCATTTATACCGATCATAACCCATTGAAATTCCTTAGTAAGTTTAAAGATAAAAATCAGAGATTGACAAGATGGAGTCTACTTCTTCAGGAGTATTCATTAGACATACAACATGTCAAGGGGAAAGAAAATGTTATTGCAGATTGCTTACATAGACTTTAGACAGATTGTTTTAGAGTAATAAGAAATTTCCTTTGTAAATATCTTTTTCTTTTTGGGAAGGTGTTACATAGCCTAGGATTCCATCATCCTTTGTGTAATTCCAAAGTACAGTGTGCTGCCTGTTTGATCACGAGCGTGTTCTGCCTCAGTCCCCCCCTTCTACCGTTATAGTAAAGTCGTCCTTTCTGTTGTTCAGAGCAGGATTGTCAGCTCTTTGTCCCCTAGGCTTCATTTGCGCGTCCTTCTTACAAGTTGTATCAAGCTCTGCTGGCCCCTATATAATGAGCTCAGTCTCTGCATCATTGCCACTTAGATCTGCTCCTCATTTTGTTCACATCTCTGTCCTCCCCTGTACCGTTATTATTATTGTGAGTGCTCCGGAAGTCTCGAACCATCTAGCAGCTGTGTAATTTGAGTATAACTGTTGTTGCATTTTGTTCTTGTACTGTGTAGCATAGGTTGTTGATTTGTGGGCCTAGTGAGGTTTTTGTAATTTATGTAAAGGTTTTTATTGTCAGCCATCATTAATAATATTTTGTATCTGTAATAATATATCTGGCATTCACTGAGTATTATCTGGTATCTCATTTTAACAGGGCTGACTTAGATAAATTTACTCATGCTAATTTCGTGTTAATAGAGGCTATTGCAGTTAACCATATATTTAACCTGTTTTTGCTATTACATTATCCTTATGAGTCCTAAATGTTTTTTGTTAGTTTGAGCATTAAACTTTAACTTGTAATTTTACCTAACTCTTTGTTTTGAACCTGGAACGTAACGGAACAGTAGTGATTATTAGTATTCTCACTTAAAGTGTACATTATCTTTCTCTGTTCCGTAACAATATATATATATATATATATATATATATATATATATATATATATATATATATATATATATATATATATATATATATATGTGTGTGTGTGTGTGTGTGTGTGTGTGTGTGGCCTCAGTGGTAAACTGTGCATTTTCGCACACTGAAGAACAAGGGATTATGCCCCGCTAGGGGTACTAAACTTTGAGAACGTTATTCTGGCCACATACTGCTTTGGCAGACATAAGGGGCGCTGTGGTTGAACCAGTCTCACATACTCTAAAGTATGTTTGGACCCAGTCGGCTTGCACTGGCCGATTACACTTGGTTCACTGACTACTGTACACACACATCCAAAGTCACTCCAACACAATAATTACAAGCACTTCTCACCCTACATACAATCTCTACCAGGCAGCCTAAGCCACTAGTTAGAGATACATAGGCTGTATCGTCCCCACTTCGGTCGGGATAGGCCGGTTCTGCAGTGGACACCCAAATGGCTGATGATGATAAATATATATATATATATATATATATATATATATATATATATATATATATATATATATATATATATATATATATATATATATATATATATATATATATATATATATATATATATATATATATATATATATATATATATATATATATTGTTACGGAACAGAGAGAGATAATGAACACTTCAAGTGAGAATACTAAAATCACTACTGTCCCGCAAAGTTCTAGGTTCAAAACAAAAGAGTTAGGTACAATTACAAGTAAAAGTTTAATGCTCAAACTAACAACTAAACATTCAGGACTCATAAGTATAATGTAATGGCAAAAACAGGTTATATATATGGTTAACTGCAATAGCCTCTATTAACATGAAATTAGCAAGAGTAAATTTATCTAAGTCAGCCCTGATAAAATGAGAAAACCGGATAATGCTCAGTTAATGCAAGATATATTATTACAGATACAAAATATTATTAATAATGGCTGACATCAAAAACTCCACACGAACCACAAAAACCCTACCAGGCCCACGAATCAACACCTTATGCCATACAGCACAAGAAAAAATGTAACAACACTTATACTCAAATTACACAGCAGCTAGATGGTTGGAGACTTCCTGAGCACTTACAAAAATAATAACAACTGTACAGGGGAGGACAGAGCTGTGAACAAAATGAGGAGTAGATCTAAGTGGCAATTAATGCAGAGACTAAGCTCATTATATAAGGGCCGGCAGAGCTTGATACAACTTGTAAGAATTACGCACAAATGAAGCCATAGGGGACAAAGAGTTGACACTCCTGCTCTGAACAACAGAAAGAACGACTTACTCTACTATAAGGGAGGAGAAGGGGGAAGTGAGGTAGAACACGGAAGCTTGGTCACTATGGAAGCCACGAGGCGAATCGTGATCAAACATGCAGCATACTGTACGTTAGAATTATACAAAGGATGATGAAATTATAGGCTATGTAACACCTCCCCACAAAGAAAAAGAAATTTACAAAGGAAATTTCTTATTACTCTAAAACAATCTGTCTAAAGTCTAGATAAGCAATCTGCAATAACATTTTCTTTCCCCTTGACATGTTGTATGTCTAATGAATACTCCTGAAGAAGAAGAATCCATCTTGTCAATCTCTGATTTGTATCTTTAAACTTACTAAGGAATTTCAGTGGGTTATGATCGGTATAAATGACTATGGGGTTAAAACCAGAACACAAATAAAATGAAAAATGATGTAAACCCAAAATCAAGGCCAAAAGCTCTTTCTCAATAGTTGAGTAGTTCTTTTGAGGTGGAGTGAACTTCTTACTGTAATAAGATACAGGGTGTTCAATACCCTGATCATCCTCTTGCAGCAAAACAGCCCAAGCTCCTGTATCACTTGCATCAACAGCCATCTTAAAAGGCTTAGCAAAATTTGGAGTAGCGAGCACTGGCTGACTGAATTCTTCCTTTTGTACAGGAAGGAAAAGAGAACGTTGTAGGCACCGACGATGAAGAAAAATATATCCTATTTCTAAGAACACTGTCGTTATCACTGCATACATTCTCTCCTATACTCAAACAAGTGCAAAGGTAACAGATGCAGGAATTCCAAGGCACTTCGCTTAATGCCGTTCTTGGGGAGAGGTGTGAGAGGGTGCAATATTATGCTGGGTGGTATAGTGCGACTTTGCTAGCGTCGGATACAAAAATAAAATATCTAACGCCTTAAATTGGTAAGAGACAGATAGACAGAACCGCTTGCAGATATTGTCCCTCAGGCAAAAGTTACTCTGGTTTTGACAGAATGAACGAACTGAAAACGACACTTTGTTTTTTCTGTTTGACTCTTTACCAGTGCTTCAGTCGGCCATAGGGTTGAAAGTTTGTGTATGGCCAGGGAAATGTTTGTATGATCATCTATTTATTTTTCATTTTTGCTCTACCGTAATCCATATTTGGGGGGCGTCTCGTCCCTCAACCCTCGTCCCCATCTATTGACTTGGCAGTTGACATTATGCATGTGTGTCAACAACTGGAGACAGGTCTTGACCACCATATTACTTATGCCTAGAGGAAATGACGGCTAGTTGGGTGGACGTGGGGCTGGTGGACAAAAGCGTCTGAGGTATACTGTACAGAATTCAGACATTTTCATTATGCACTGCCACATTTTTCAATGATGGTGGTCAGCTGGTTACAGAGGTTATCTATTGTCTGAATGGACTCGAGTTGGGCTCATGTCTGGGGAACAGAGCTCGATAATATGTGATTATAACTGATATTACTAGCACTCCACGAGACCAGTCGACTTGGGATAAATTCTCCAGTATCATCAGAGTAGTTCACCAAGGAGGCAGCTCTTGTACGTATTCAATATGAACAGTGAGCATCAGCCCCTAAGTGGTGATAGGGTGAAGGTACGTAGAGTGTACTGCTGGGCTATGCTAGACACAGGCATCTGCCGACCACATTGATTTTTAAATGAAGTGTGAAATTCTGTAGGTGAGTTCACTGGATCTAGTTTTTATTTTTTATTTTTTTTTTTTATTAATGTCTTTATATCTCATAACCTGAACAACACCGGAATTCTCTTCGAGTGCTGAATAACGTCTTAGGAAATATAATTTGTAATACTTCACCATACTGAAGGAGAAAGGAGAAAGGTATATTGCTAACCTTGTAATCTGTTTTATTATTTGATACAAGTTCATACTTTATTAAACTCACTCATTACCAGTGCAGTTCCATTAAACTCTGAAAACTCACTCCATAAAGTCCTGGTGTACGGACAAATAAAAAATGAAAAAAAACGTTAATTGATGGGAAGAAAAATTCATTCTGAAATTCATGTCGTGATATGACAAAATCATCATGGAACCAGAAGTATATACATATATATATATATATATATATATATATATATATATATATATATATATATATATATATATTCCTTTTCTTTTTCTGCCATTTATATTTCTGCCATAAGAGTATATCATGACAGTTACAAGAGTCACCTTTAGTTAAGGAATTATGGAGGCTGTTTCTAACACTGCCAGATGGGGAAACCTCGCCTAACCTCAATCAAGTCTGCAGGAGGAAACAAAAATAAGTTATAACCTGAGGCCTCCCAAGACGGGAATCACACTAGCCGTGAGCCGATAGATATGTAGCGCGGCTCGGAATATGACCTTGACCTTGACCTACTTTCACCACTTTCTAGCTTGGTATTGATTTTTTCCCTGCTACGTACCTGTAAAATTTTGTGGTGATATTTTGAGCAGTTGTGAAATTATCATGCTAACAGGCACACAGACAGACACACAGAGAAACAAATTGTAAGCAACACCAGCTTCGCTATCGCGGCAGATAAGTACGTGTCTGAATTGCAGATGTTAGATTAACAGTTACTTCAAAATCATTGCCTCTATTGTATATCTGGTAATTTTCTGGGCAAATGTTTCGGAGACATATTAATAACAGGGTGGGTACTGAGTGTGATAACAAAATACTGAGACTAATAAAAAGCAGGGATCATGGAGGATCACTGATGAAAAGGTAGAACTTTGGTTTCTGGAGCTCTGGTTCCCCCTTCAAAGGTGGTTTGACACTGGCGCTTTTAATCATAAGTGTTGTCTCCACAGTTCCTTCTGCCAGCGATGGATCCACCGGTAGACAGTGGAGGCACTTGCTCCTGTCTCATGAACTATGTCTCGTACTGACATGCCTGCCAGCCACATCCACACGATCTGCAGGCGATCCATCATCACAGGTCTGGACCTATAATTATGTCCGTACATTTTCCGTGCCCTGTCAGAGAAGGTGACAATTTTATAACCACTGATCTGCATTAATTTTATGTGATCATAATGTTGATGACTTTACTAAGAAAATGTGTTATACGGTTGAGTCTTATTACATCTGAATGCATTTAATCAGCTTAATGGAAATTTTCCGAAATCAAAGATATAATTTTTTTTTAACCCACTCATTTCCAACATGTGCTGGAAAAAGATGCCTGTCAGTGCTGGTACTGATATGCCCGCCTATGAGACGTTTTTTAACTCCCATCCCATCCAGTGAAGAAAGGATGGGATGAACTTTATAAGATGGGCAACTTCAGACTCCAGCAAAGCAAAATAAAACTCTCCTACTACTAATACTAATACTATTTCTACTATTATTTGTCTTTGTGCTATTACAACTAATACTGCAACAATTACAACTAATACTAGTACTACTACTCACACTACTACAGCTACTAATACTAATACTAATCAACATCATCATCATCATCATCATAAGTTGGAATAAAGAACTGTAGTGTATTAGTGTTGTAATGAGAAGGGGTAGATAGATTGTGATGGTTTGTGCATGTTGAGACGATCGAAAATGATAAATGGATGTGGAAGGTGAGAATTGTGACTATCGGGGGTACGGTTGTGAGAGGCAGACCTGGGACAAGGATATAGGGTTTGACCTCAGTGATAAAGGTCTCAAGAGGGAGGGTCCTAGAGATGGAACAGCACAGACAGCCACCATTAGGTGACCAAAGCCAAAAAACCCTCCCAGGCACATTGATGTGAATCACATTCTTTGTGGTTTGGTACATACATGCATATCGACGCGAATCGCGTGAAAAAGAAGAAAAAACACCGTCAAAGGAAAAGTTTTAGGCTAATTTGTGTCAAATTTGGACGCGTTCTAGCGGCGCATCCCTTTTCCAAGGTAAACACTTAGTAACACTTTAGAGCCTCCTCGGAGCCTGCCTGTAGCGAGAAACCTTAGTACCTCAGAAGGAGTCAGGCTGTAAAGCTGCATCATGTGTGCTGTCCCTTTAACCCATAAGCTTCGAAACACCCTTATCTGGACATTCCTGAGTGCATGCGATACACCCACATCTGGCCCGGACCTACTTCCCAAAGTGGGACAGATTGTAGGTCACAGCATCACCTATTAACTCCTCACATCTCCCTGGTCAGTCACCTGCCAGTCACGATGGAGGGTGGATGTAATGAGCAGTCACAGGAGTATCCTACTTCCAAGCATAGTGTTCCAGTACATGTTATGTTCTATGTTATATTTTTTTAGCTGGGAGAGTCTCAGAATATAAAAAAAATAAATAAAAAAAACTAAGAAATTACAATAAAAAAAACATTTCAGATTCTTCAAACTCGTGTAATTTTCCTTAAGATAATGAACTCGTCATTTTCCTCAGGTAAATGACACAAGTTTGTAATAAAAAAAAGTCAATCATAAAAGAAAATGATTAAAAACCCTTGATGCACTTCCATAGCCAATCACATCTGTCACCACTCAATCGTTTACCACTGAGCTACCACAGCCCTTGGAAATGAAAGTTAGACATGCAAACCATAGTTTCCCATACACCTTTCAGTGAAAAAAAGAAAAAAGTATAATCAAGACTCTTCAACCATTTTGCGATTTACAGCTAGCTTTTATCCCATGTATATTTATGTGTCTATATGACTTGACCATAACCCCGTAATCCATATCCATGCATATTACATTCAGTACTGTACAGTTTCAAATGAATGTGAGGAAGGCAGGAAATCTGAACCTTGACCCCGCTCTATTGAAACCACCCTTATATAAGCTACCACATATAATAATGACAGCACTTTAGCCAGCTGTTATCCTATCCATATGTATGTGTGCCTATATGACTTGAACATAACTCTTTCTTCCATATCCATGTCTTCCGTATTATACAATGTAAAAAGAATGCGAGGAATGCAGGAAATCTGAAACTTAGCACACTAAAGTGACAACCCCGATAAATCACCTACAATATTTGAACACTAGGCTTCCTCGACCTCATATGACAACAAATTGTTAGTCATCTTCTATAATCACATCTCATGAGTATGGAAATAGATTTATTAGACAAAGGAAATAGGTGCAATTCACTCTGCACACTTGATTTCCGGCAGCCTAGCCTTCGTCCATTTATCCCTTACCCTCACCTGCCCTGTGGTGACCTGAGCGAGCCCCGTCTTTGTCTCTCCTGTCTCCCACCGGTGTTCTCTCTCTCTCTCTCTCTCTCTCTCTCTCTCTCTCTCTCCCTCTCTCTCTCTCTCTCTCTCTCTCTCTCTCTCTCTCTCTCTCTCTCTCTCTCTCTCTCTCTCTCTCTCTCAGTACACCCCTTTTTTCCCCCTATGGTTTGTTTCCATACCCACATCCACGTACTTTTCTTGTGTGTGTGTGTGTGTGTGTGTGTGTGTGTGTGTGTGTGTGTGTGTGAGAACGCGGGTGTCTTGCATGAGGGGCGTGGTGTAGCCAGTGGTCTTTTTTCTTGTTTTTCACAGCACACATGAGCTTTTTCATCAGTAGCCTACTCCCCTTTTTTCCCCCATAGTTTATGTTTGCACCGACTTACATACTTTAGAGGCTGGTCAGGACACACACACACACACACACACACACACACACACACACACACGATAAATTCTTAGTGTTGCTAACTAGCTAACTTGTGAACATACCAAGGCATTTTAGCGAGCTATTATCAGGTGTACAGTTTTGTCGAGGTGTCGGTGTGACTTGAACTTCACCCTATCATTCATATCCATGCCATATCCATCTTATTTTCCACGGTCCACATCAGCCACATACTTTATGAGTACACCCATTTCCCAATGTGGTTTTCAGTTGTATTGGTGTATTCAGTTTACTTTATGGTCCTCTCTGATGCTCCATTTTCCCTCACACTCGGTATATATAAGATGCTTTATGTCACCAACTTCTCTAACTTCTGTTCAGAACTTCGCCATTACCACAGCGTTTAAAAAAAAAAAAAATGTTTACCAGAGGATACACAGATATATGGCGAGTACACTGATATATATTCCATGTTGTTTTGCGAGAGTTGAGTATTGGCTAGATAGCTGCACAGGCAAAGGGTCCCTTTCAACTAAATACCACAGCCAATGGGTTAAATCACCATAATTCTCCCCCTCCTACCCGAGTCGAAGCCCCTATGGACTCAGTGTGATAATATATTATTTCTGAGCATATTTTGAAGTGATTTTGTTGATGAAACATAGATATATATCTTGAGAAGAAATAGTAACCATTATCAGTCGTTAGGCCTAGGGGAAAGACGCGTGTTCACTGTAGCGGGGTTTCGCCACTCTGCCTCCCCTGGCCCCTGTGATGTGAGTACATTTACATATATAGAGAAGCCATTGCCTAAACTGTAGAGTGTGTGAAAGCTATAATGGCTGGCTTTGTGATATATTGGAACTAGCATGCGTTACATACGCCATAGCCATGGTGTGGAATGGGGCAGGCATTACCTGTACACCGCAGTTGGGAAGGGATTATTAGAGGTGTTCAGGGATGGAATTTGATACTGATATTGTACATGGGTATGAATTTGTGTGAAATATAAGACCAACATGCTGGAAGTGTTCGTGAAGGAGTGCGGTGTGTGCCAATATAGCGGCGCATCGTAAATCTCGAGGCAAAGGTGCTGCGTCATGGTCACGTTGTACCGCAATAAGAAACATAAATAACTGCGGAGGTAGGGGTGGAATCATTGTTGTAGTCATGTATTTGTGTATGATTTAATGTGAAGTGTTCATGAATTCTGCTGCAAGTGTTCATGAAGGGATAATTTAGGGTGTGTAGCGTATGTTAGCAATACCTTAGCACCAGGCATGCGGGGACATAAAGACGCCTAGCAACCACGGACGTCATTGGACAGGTACTGTAACTTGCTAAGACATTTAGTGAGAACTTATACTTTATGTACAATGAATGTGAAATGTGCAGCGAGTGTTCGTGAAGGAGTTTTGTGGGTGCATAGCGTAGGTAAGTGATACCTAGCAGCAGGTGTGTGGGGACGAAAGGATGCCTAGGAACCATGGACGTCATTGAACAGGTACTGTAACTTGCTAAGACATCTAGTGAGAACTTATACATTATGTACAGTGAACATGAAATATGCAGTGAGTGTTCGTGAAGGAATTCTGTGGGTGCATAGCACTGGTTAGCGATACCTTAGTGGCAGGAGTGTGGGGATATAAGGAGACCTAGCAACCACGTGCATCATTGAACAGGTACTGTAACTTTCTAAGACATTTGTTGATTATTTATGATTTATACAAAATGATTGTGATACGTATCACGAGTGTTTGTTGTGGGATATTGTGGGTGTGCAGCAGATGTGCAGATGACGTAAGGACGCCAGGCAACGACGGACGTCAGTGGACAAGCACTGTACTTTGCTAAGACAATTGTTGAATATTTATGATTTATAATAAAATGTTAGTGATATGTGTAACGAGTGCTTGTCGAGAGATAGTATCATGTGTTGCGGGAACCTTGGGGTAAGGAGGAAAAATAGAAATATATATATATATATATATATATATATATATATATATATATATATATATATATATATATATATATATATATATATAATGAATAGAGGAAGGAAAAACAAAAGGGAAAAAAAAATAAGTCCATGTGCCTAAAGGCATCCTCCATTCATAAAATACCCATAACAACTGGACTTGAACTGACGTGGATCAAATATTTGTGGGAAACAACTCCCAGGAAGCGAATTCCGGAGAGTAGTAGTTTTGGGGATGAATGAATTTTGATAAGCAGAGGTTCTGCATTGCGGGGGAGATAGTGTGAAATCATGGGCACTCCCAGTTGCCTGAGTATTTTGGGAAAAAATGTGAAGGGGAGGAACAACTGAAGCCAGTTCGTCTGAACACTTACGGTAAAAATATATATAAAATAATGCTAAAGAAGCAACATCTCTATGTACCGATAATAGAGGAAGGTCTTGCGTGATGGCAGGATTATTGATTAATCTAATGGCTTTATTCTGAATTTTGTCTAACTGCCTCAATGCAACCGCCCCACATCCACTCGACAGTGGTGAACAGTATTCGATCTGAGAACGCACATGACTTTTGTATATTGTGGCCATCTGCTCGTCAGAGAACTCACGATCTCTGTACATAAGTCCCAATTTTTTGGAAGCATTTTTAGCAAGGGATGTAACATAAGCTGTCCAGCTTAGGTTGAGGTTTAGATTAACACCTAGGATATCAATTGTAGTAGATATGGGAATATTGATATCATTTAAAATTATGTGAGAGTCTGAGGGATTCTTTCTGTTGGAGGAGAGATTGAGACAGTTGGTAGAGGAGTTTGGAAGGGTGTGTGAAAGGAGGAAATTGAAAGTAAATGAGAATAAGAGTAAAGTGATGAAGTGTACGAGGTTGGTAGATGGTAGGGGGATGAATGGCGAGTTGCTTGAGGAGGTAGAGTGTTTTAAATATCTAGGGTCACATGTTGCTGTGGATGGAAGAATAGATGCAGAAGTGAAGTTTAGAATAAATGAAGTAGGAAAGGTGCTGGGAGGAATGAAAAAAGTGTTTAGATGTCGTTCGCTTAGAATGGATGTAAAGAGAAGGTTGTATGAGGGTGTTGTGGTACCGACTGCGTTATATGGGGCTGAAACATGGAATATGGGTGTAGCAGAGAGGAAAAGTTTGAATGTAATGGAGATGAGGTGTCTGAGGAGTATGTGTGGAGTGACGCGTATGGATCGAGTGCGAAATGATGAAGTGCGAAGGAGAACCGGAGTTGTTCGGGAGATGGCTGGTAGAGTTGAGCAGAGGGTGTTGCGATGGTTTGGGCATATGGAGAGAATGGATAATGAGCAATTGGTGAAAAAGATAACTAGATCTGATGTGAGAGGTGTAAGGCTGAGAGAGAGACCACGAATAGGATGGATGGACAGTGTGAAGAGAGCACTGGATGCGAGAGGGATGTCTGTTGAGCAAGGAAGAGTGGCTGTGCGTGACAGAAATAAATGGAGAGAAATTGTGAATGAATAAGTGATGGCGCAGCCCTGAGGAGATATTCTCCCGCATTTGGTCTGATCAGCTAGTCAGGTCAGGTGCGGGTAAGGGGATGGGTCTGTTATGACGTGGCAGGGGTAAACCAGCTCTGCTGTCGGGCCCTGCTGCGGATGTCACTGATTGCATTGCGCAGTTGACCCTTGTGCGGTGTGGTGCAGTGAGGATCTGTCCGTTCTCCCCTTGGGGCTAAGATGCGAATGAACGTGTTTGAATGGATGAGTAAATGGGGAGCGTGTCGTCCTGTCTCGGCTACCTCCCTTTCCTTGGGGGAAGCAGCCTAGGTATATAGATAGATAGATAGTTTTCCGAGCATTAAATGAGACCAGATTTTTTTTTCCCCATTGATTAATTTTAGAAAGGTCCTGGTTCAGAGAAATAGCTGTGTTTATTTGGGAATTTATAATATCAAATTGTGTAAAGGAGGTACTAAATGTGAAAGAACTATGAAGGGTCGAGTCATCAGATAAGAGTGCTGAGGAGGTAGAAGGGTATCGGTAGGTGGACCCACTGCCTCCAGTGAGGGAGGTGTTGTTGCAGAGGATCCAGGGTGGAGCAGTAGCCCATTCACACCAGGTAATTGGCCCTTCACAGGATCCACAGGAATGAGGGTGGATCCGCCAACAACGCCTCTCCAGTTCTTCCAGCTGATTTTCACCAGGGAGTTATTGACATATTTCACCCTTGAGACCAACAGCTACACGTCATTCCTGGGGACTGTGTTGGACACATGGTTCACTTGTAATGAAGAGGAGATGGCCAAGTTCCTGGGGCTCTACTTCTTCATAGGTGTGGTGGTGGTCAATATGCCAACCATCAGGCATTACTGGAGGATATCCTGTCTCCATAACTACCCCCTTTTCCAGCGAGTGATGAGTGGGAGGTGTTTCAGGGCCATCCTGAAACACTTCCATGCCTTCAACTCACTCGCTATACTGCAGGACAATTGCGATCGGCTCATCAGGGTTCACACGGTGATGTAGTACCTCCCTCAGCAGTCCCAGGACACCTACCTATCTGAAGAGCACCTCAGCCTGGACGGGAGGTCGCTGGCGTGGAAGGGGCACCTCAGCTTCTGCGTCTACAACCTGATGAAGCCCTCGAAGTACTCCATCAAGTTTTATATCCTGGCTGAGGCTTCCTTGGGGTGCATCTGGAACTTTGAGGTGTATACAGGGCAGAGGAAGGTGCTAAAGACCACTGTTTGAAGCCTCGTACAACCGCTGGAGGACCAGGGATACAAAGTTTTCATGGACAACTCTGTATCCCTGTGTGAGCCCTTTTTCAATGCAGGAACCTATGTGTGTGGGACCCTACGCTTGGCAAGAGGAACACCAAAGCTGCTGCAGGCCATCGGCAGGGCCAAGAGCCTGCCAGAGGGGGGCATGGCAGCAATGCACAAGGACAATATGATGGTGTTGCTGTGGAAGGACAAGTGCATCATCAACATGGTCTCCACCTTCCACAGCTCAAGCACCGTCTAAAAGCAGGTTCAAGGGAAGACCAGCGGTCTTGACGGGAGGACAACCTATGTCCAGAAGATCGTGGACAAGCTCGTCGTGAAGGAGGAGTACAATTGACACATGGGTGGGGTGGACCACTTCGACCAGATGGCCCAGTATTACCCCATCCAGCGACAGATCGTGAAATGGACCATAAAGATCACCTTCTATTTCATCCAGATGGTCATTTTCAATGGGTTCACCCTGTACAAGAAGTGCTTGTGTGAGTCGGTCAGTCTGCTGGAATTTGTTGAGGAGATAGTTGACAAGCTCCTCCACTTTGATGAAGCAGAGTGGCCTACATCAGGGCACGTCATCCAACCCGACAGCCAGCAGGACCTCCAGCACTTGCGGCACCTGCACCAGCACCAGCACAGGTGCCAGCACCACTGTCTCCTGGGCCAGCACCATCTCCTGGACCAGCACAAGCACAGGTGCGAACACCACCACCTCAAGGAGCAGGACCAGCACAGGAGCCAATACCACCATTGCCTGCAGGACCACCACGGGTACCGAGACGACCATCTTCAGCAGTTCCTGGTCCGTCAAGAGAACCTGCTGCCACTGCCATGCCCGGCCCTGCAGCTGCACCTCCAGGATGACAGAACCGGGGAAGACCAGGAAGACATCCAACTAAGCATTGGAGAGTCATCAACAATAGAGTGCAGATGGATCACACACTGGGCCATTGACGGGAGAGGATCCCCAACCAAAGGAGGCTCCAGTGCGTCCTGTGTGGCCTGGCGAAGATGAGGAGGAACACAAGTCACATATGTCCTGTTTGTGATGTGCCACTTTGCGTGGGTGATTGCTTCGAACGGTACTATACTGAGCGAAGTATTCCCTACTGGAGCGTACATGCACACACACACACACACACACACACACTACATAATTCCTCATCTTGAAATCCCACAATGTCCTGCAAGCAGCTCAACATCCCTGAAGGAAGTGAGTTTTCCAAATTTTGTTGATATGTATATTGATGTGTTATCAATACCCCTATATTTTTCACACAAATAACCATTTTGCTCCAGATATTACACATATGACAGAAAGTGCAGCTTCATTAGCAGTAACTAGAAAAAAGAGTAGTGTTCATGTCTGGTAGGTTATAACACTATAAAAACTACCCTTGGAGATTTTACAGTCTGTACATAAAAAGAAAAAAGAAAAAGAAAAAAGGCTTTGCGAGCATAGTCTTCAGGCAAAGGGGGGGGGGGAAGACAGGGTTTTTTTTTTCCGCTTGCGGTAAAACTGGGTAGTGATCAGAAGAGTAATCTAGCTTTGTTTGTCTTATTACTCAAAAACTATTGGACGTATCGACTTCCTGTAAGAACCATGATAAAGATCAGTGAATTAAATGTATGTTCATTACCAAAATATAAGCCTTTGGGAGCATATTTTGTAGGAAAAGGCGGGGGAACAGAGTGTGTTTTTTTTCTCACTTGCGGTAAAAGTAGCCAGAGGTTGGAGGAATAATCTCACTTTGTTGGCCACTTACTCAAAAACTATTGGACATATCAATTTCCTGTAAGAACCATGATAAAGATCATTGATGTATACGTATGTTCAGTACCGAAATATAAGCCTTTGGATGCATGTTTTGTAGGAAAAGGCGGGGGAACAAACTGTTTTTTTTTTTTTCTCGCTTGTAAAAGTAGCGAGTGCTCGGAGGAGTAATCTCATTTTGTCAGCCAATTACTCGAAAACTTTTAGACGTATCGATTTCCTGTGAGAACCATGATAAAGAGCAGTAAATTCTAAGTATGTACAGGACATAACAATGTAATATCTCTGATAAAAAGTCTTCGTTACGTAGGCAGGAAAATAGCGTTTGCTGTGCGTGCATGACGAAAGTGCAGGATGGCCTTGAGTATCCAGTAGTTTTTTGAGATTTACTCGGAAACTGCGAGTCCTATCAAAAAAAGGTGGTTACCATGAGAAAGCCCATGAAATTCTACACAATATTATGAAATAAAAACATAACGTGTGAGTGAAAAGTTTTGCAGTAGAGCTCCGTGAACAAATTTTTTTTTTTTTTTTTTTTTTAGTGGCTTTTAGTTTTTGGCTATTTTCTCGAAAATTACAAATCGTACCAAAACCGGACAAAGCTCTTTTGAAAGCTGATGAAATTCTCTATCAAAATTTTAATAACATTTTTCTGTATGATGGAAAGCATTGGATTTGTGATGTTGGAAATTGAGATTGACATTGCAAAATGTTTATTCATGGCGGGCTAATGTAGTTTTATTCATGTTCTCTTTTTTTTTCTCTCTCTCTCTGCTTATCAGCTAGAACACACATCAACGAATAAGATGATGTAGGTTTTATGGCAGTATATTGAAGTTTGCGAGGGAAAATATGGTGAGAATACATGTTTTCAGCTGCCCTGGAGGGCTGGCCAGGCAGCCAATCGAGTAAAATTGTGTGCCATGAAACTTACTGAAACTTATGTGTGTGCGAGAGGGTAAATACTACTATTACTGCTACTACTGCCACTATCACAAAGATGTTTTAATGATCTTATTGGGTCTATATGGTAGTGGCAAGAGTCTGGCAAAACAACTTCCACAGGAGAGGGGATTCATGGTACATAAGTATGTTCCTACCCATAGCTAGGTGCCTTTATCCTGCAAATCATCTCAGTGGTATCCTGCCATTAGCTATGAGTCTATCCTCCTTTAACCCGCGCCGTCCCGAGGACGTACTTCCACGTCCTCAAGTTTTGTCACAGTTAATCCCGAGGACGTACTTCAACGTCCTGCAATTGCAAGGTTCATAATTTCCACAATTTTCAATTTTCGCGAGTCATTTTTGGTACGTATACACGGGACACCTTCCTCAACAAGATGCCAGGCAGAGACAATGCCTTACCCAGCATGACATCCTCCCCCCCCTGCATGCCCTTTTCTCAGCAATTCACCTGTTATCAGTGACCTGGCCAGTATAGCCATGTCATGCCACGGTACGAAATTCAGGGCCAGAGTGATTCCCCAATCAATGACAATGTGGAGGACAAACTTTACATAGCATTAGAGGAAGAAACAGTTAGAAATGATGATCAGGTAATGTGGCAAAAAAAGGTCAGGTATTAGTGAGTGAAACAATGCTTATAATGCCTATATTACTGCTTGAAAACCAATATACTCTTGTACTACATATAAATTCGTAACAGTAAATAAATAAATACCATTTATGAGTGGTGTGAAATAGTTATCCTCCCATAAAACTCGTTTTCTTTGGTGCCAGCCTGATAGAAAACCCAGTAAGGTAAGGAGGCTCTTCTACCTGTAATGAGTATTTTAAACTTCAGGTGAGCGATTTCTCTATGAATTTTCGATGTTTCTCACCAAAAGCGAAAGTTTTAGCAAAAAAGAAAAAAGGATCGAAAAATGGTCGGGATTGGGGGGTACCAGTGGTCAAAAAGTGGTCGGGACAGGGCGGGTTAAGCTCATACCGCTCTCATTTATATATAGTACTTCTCGACCCTGTCCCTTCACCTCATCCTCAGCATTTTTCTCCCTCGTACTCCCTCCACCTTTACTCATACATTTACTAAAGTTGGCACGTCAACTGTGACACCCTGTGTGTGTGTGTGTGTGTGTGTGTGTGTGTGTGTGTGTGTGTGTGTGTGTGTGTGATCTTATATATATATATATATATATATATATATATATATATATATATATATATATATAGAGAGAGAGAGAGAGAGAGAGAGAGAGAGAGAGAGAGACATACATACATACATAAATAATCTTGTATATATATATATATATATATATATATATATATATATATATATATATATATATATATATATATATATATATATATATATATATATATATATATATATATATATATATATGTATATATATATATATATATATATATATATATATATATATATATATTATATATATATATATAATATATATATATATATATATGTATATATATATATATATATATATATATATATATATATAATATATATATATATACATATATGTATATATATATATATATATATATATATATATATATATATATATATATATATATATATATAGACAGATAGATAGATAGATGGATAGATAGATAGATAGACAGATACATATACACATAAATAGATAGATACATACATACATAATTATATATATATATACATATATATATATATAGATAGATAGATAGATAGATAGATATAATATGCGAGAAAGAACGAACCAAAGGCCGAGCCCACATGAACGCTCCTTTCAAGAAGAAACAAAAACAATACAAAGGAGAGCCAAATTCAAGATCCATTCATTTCGAGATGCCTGGACACACTACGTCTGAAAGACTGGAGATCATAGGAAGTAGGAAATACAGACAGAGGGAAACAGTTCCAGAGTTGACCTGTTGCATAAATTAAAGACTGGGAGTAACGGTTAACTCTTGCATTAGAGAGTTGGACAGAATAGGGATGAGCGTTTGTTGCTAGACGGGTTCATCGCACCCGTCATAGAGGTGGAGGGATGCAAGCAGACAGTTTAGAGGAGCAGTGACAGATGAAGTAGCGATAGAAAAGAGATAAAGAGGCAACAGTGGATCCAAGAGACAGAGGTTGAAGGGAGCCAGTAAGAGGAGGAGAGCTGATGAGACGAATAGCCTTTGACTCCACCCTATTGAGAAGAGCTGTATGTGGTGTTACGGAACAGAGAAAACTGTCCCGCAAAGTTCCAGGTTCAAAACAAAAGAGTTAGGTAAAATTACAAGTTAAAGTTTAATGCTCAAACTAACAACAAAACATTCAGGACTCATAAGGATAATGTAATGGCAAAAAACAGGTTAAATATATGGTTAACTGCAACGGCCTCTATTAACACGAAGTTAGCATGAGTAAATTTATCTAAGTCAGCACTGATAAAATGAAAATACACTGGGTAAATGCTCAGTGAATGCAAGATAAATTATTACAGATACAAAATATTATTAATGATGACTGACATAAAGAACCTTACATGAATTACAAAAACCTTACTAGGCCTAAGAATCTACCTTATGCTACACAGTACAAGAAAAAAATGCAATAACACTTATACTCAAATTACACAGCTGCTAGATGGTTGGAGACTTCCTGAGCACTCACAATAATAACTGTACAGGGGAGGACAGAGATGTGAACAAAATGAGGAGCAGATCTAAGTGGCAAGGATGCAGAGACTGAGCTCATTATATAGGGGCCGGCAGAGCTTGATACAACTTGCAAGAAGGACGCGCAAACGAAGCCATGGGGACAAAGAGTCGACAAACCTGCTGTGAACAACAGAAAAAACGACTTACTCTACTATAACGGTAGAATGGGGGACTGAGGCAGAACACGCTCGTGATCAAACATGCAGCACACTGCAAGTTAGAATTACACAAAGGATGATGAAATCACAGGCCATGTAACACCTCCCCACAAAGAAAAAGAAATTTACAAAGGAAATTTCTTATTACTCTAAAACAATCTGTCTAAAGTCTAGATAAGCAATCTGCAATAACATTTTCTTTCCCCTTGACATGTTGTATGTCTAATGAATACTCCTGAAGAAGTAGACTCCATCTTGTCAATCTCTGATTTTTATCTTTAAACTTACTAAGGAATTTCAGTGGGTTATGATCGGTATAAATGACTATGGGGTCAAAACCAGAACACAAATAAAATGAAAAATGCTGTAAACCCAAAATCAAGGCCAAAAGCTCTTTCTCAATAGTTGAGTAGTTCTTTTGAGGTGGAGTGAACTTCTTACTGTAATAAGATACAGGATGTTCAATACCCTGATCATCCTCTTGCAGCAAAACAGCCCCAGCTCCTGTATCACTTGCATCAACAGCCCTCTTAAAAGGCTTAGCAAAATTTGGAGTAGCGAGCACTGGCTGACTTAATAGGATAGCTTTAAGTTTGTTGAAAGAGAATTCACAGTTATCGGTCCAGACAAATTTAACTCCCTTTTTCAGTAGGTCTGTAAGTGGTGATACAAGAATAGAAAAGTTAAGAACAAATCTCCTGTAATAACCTACCATTCCCAAAAATTTTTGTAGGTCTTTCCTACTTTTAGGTCTGGGAAGATCACTTATAACCTGAACCTTAGCTCCTGGTGGTGCAAAATGTCCATCACCAATTACATACCCAAGGTACTGAATAGCTTGACCAAACTCACACTTTGATAAATTAGCAACAAGATTAGCATGAACCAAACGCTTAAGAAATTTACTGACATGGCTAAGGTGATCTTTCCAGTTGTCACTGAAGATTAATACATCATCAATATAAACAACACACCCTGCCAAACCCTCTGTTACAACATTCATGAGCTTCTGAAATGAGGCTGGTGCATTCTTCATACCATATGGAATTACAGAACATGCAAAAGTCTTTCCTAGTGTTACAAAACATGAGATATCCCTAGCACGTTCAGTCATAGGTACTTGCCAGTATCCCTTTAACAAATCAAACTTACTTATGTACCTAGCCTTTCCGATCTTGTCTATGCAATCTTCCACGCGAGGGAGAGGGTAAGTGTCTGTTTTGGTTATCTGATTAACACGTCTGTAGTCGATGCAAAACGCTGTGACCCACCCGGCTTAGGGACCAGAGTGACAGGAGAACTCCACTCGCTCTGACAGGGCTCAATCATCTTGTGGTCCAACAGGTAGCCAAGCTCCTTCTGGATGAGAAGAACTTTCACTGGGTTCACACGGTAAAGAGGCAGTTTAATTGGCTTTGCGTCTCCAACATCGACATCATGCATCAACACAGTGGTTCTTCCTGGAGTGGCACGGAACACTTGCGGGAACTCCTGCAGTAATGCCGAAAACTCCTGCCTTTCCTCGGGAGGTAGATGAGAAAGCTTAGTCTGGAGATCATTCATGATATCAGGATTCTTCCCCAAACTATCACTCAGGCTCATACTGCATGGGAGAGCTTCACTTGCAGACTCGGGTGAAACAGCTACAGTGCAGACTGGATTATTTTCGTCCCGCCTGTAATATAACTTTAGCATGTTGATGTGACATAGTTGCTTGTTCTTTCTACGATCTGGTGTGGCGATGACATAGTTGACATCACTGAGTTTCTTCTCCACGAAATAAGGACCACTAAACTTGGCTTGAAGAGGTTGCCCATGCACTGGTAGCAGAATCAAAACCTGATCTCCTGGCTGAAAGTGGCGTAAAATGGACTTCTTATCATACCAAGTCTTCATCTTCTCCTGAGCAGCTCCTAAATTCTCTCTCGCCAGCTGTAAAGCAGTGGACAGCCGTTCTTTGAACTTCATCACATACTCCAGCAGGTTGACGTCATCTTCCTCCGACAGCCAGCATTCCTTGAGTAACTTAAGGGGTCCTCTTACTTCATGGCCAAACAGTAGTTCAAAGGGTGAGAAGCCCAGTGATTCATTTGGAGATTCTCTTGCGGCCAATACGACGAATGGAAGACCTTTATCCCAGTCTTTCTGATGTTCCAAACAGTATTTCTTGAGCATCGATTTGAGTGTTTGATGATATCTCTCCAACGCTCCTTGGGTCTGGGGATGGTAAGCTGAAGACGTGATCTGGGTGATGCCCAACTCTTTCAGAGACTGCTTGAAAACATTTGACATGAAATTACTTCCCCAGTCTGACTGTACCTCCTTGGGCAGAGCAAACTTTGTGAAGAACCCTAGCATTTCCTTAACCACGTTCTTTGCTGAGATATTTCTAAGTGGAATAGCTTCACGATTACGAGTAGCCATATCAATCAGGGTCAACACATAAGAAAATCTTGAAGAAGTCTTAGGAAGAGGGCCCACAATATCCACCAACACACGGGTGAATGGCGCCTCAAAAGGAGGAATGGGAACTAGAGGTGCAACCTTTTCGGTCTGATGACACTTCACCACAACTTGACAGGTGTGACAAAACTTACAATACCAGGAAACATCCCTGAAGATACCTGGCCAGTAGAAGTGTTTCAAAATGCGTGCAACAGTCTTCCCCACTCAAAGGTGTCCTGCCAAACTGGAATCATGAGCCACTCTAATGATATCCTGCCTACAAACACGAGGGATGACAACTTGATGTAAACCTGCCATTCACAGTCGGCTGATGCTGTTGGGGGTCTCCACTTCCTCATAAGTACTCCTGACTTTATATAATATCAAGTAGAAGCACCAGCTGACTCTTCCTCACTGCAAGCAGAGTTAGCTAGACCTTTCAACTCAGGGTCAGCAACCTGCAACTCAACCAACTCTTGACGAGACAAATTATCAACACTACGGGGTACTGCCTCATCTGGTGGGTGGTCCAAATTAGCAAGAAAAGTGTCAGCTAGGATAACATCATCATCATCATTATCCTCTAAATCACCAGTAACTTTAGACTTAGCCCTAGTGACAGCACATGCAGGGAACACATCAGGGACATCACAATCCTGGGTCGCAGCCACTGGCTCACTAGACAACTGAGGAGCTGGACACACTTGACTTCCACCAATATCATTTCCAAGTAAGAAAGTTACACCTGACATTGGGAGTGTCTCAACCAACCCAACCATAACGGAACCATTAGCAAAACCAGACTCTAAATTCACTCTGCACAGAGGGACAGAGAAGTAATTATTCCCTACACCTTGTAAGATTACAGTTTCATCAGAGGAATTAACATTAGAGCCTAGAACACTGGTCAGCATAAGGGATTGGCAAGCACCTGTATCACGATATATTTTAACTGATTTCCTGTCATTACTGTCCAGAGGACTGACAAAACCATCACACAGGAAATTAGCACATGAAGTCTTGAGAGTGTCACCCACGTTACTGCTCAAAAGAGGAGCTCCATCATGAGAATTTAAGTTACCCCTCAAAGCAGGTTCAGTTCACTCAGTTAAAGAATTCTGGGAACTCTCAAGGGTGGACACTAGACCAATTGACTGAATATTTAAAGACTCCTTTTTGTTCACATCATGCTGTCTCCTGAAACATTTCTCCGTAGTATGACCAAGCTTACTACAATAAGTACATTTACTTTTCTGAAATCTAGAGGTGAAGCTGGTATTTACTTCCTGAGAAACATCATCTTTATTCTCTTTCCTGTTACCTGTATTCTGAGTAGAGGCAACGTACTTACTCTCAGCTTTCCTTTTTTCTCTAGAATATCTCTTGTGAGTGAGAACATATTCATCAGCTAAAACTGCAGCATCAGACAAATTATCTATTCTTTTCTCATCAAGATATAGGCTTACATCTTTATTGATTCACCTTTTGAAGTCCTCCAGCAAAATCATCTGCTTAAATTTGTCAAAATCAGAATCCACATTCTTAGAATTTAACCACTGCTCTAACAGATCTTCTTTGATTTTTGCATACTCAACATGGGATTGCTTATCTTGCTTATAAGTTGTCCTAAATTTTACTCTATAGGCTTCAGGAACAAGCTCATAGGCCTTAAGAATCAAGCTCTTAACTATATCATAATTATCAGATTGATCCTGAGGCAAAGATGCATAAGTTACTTGAGCTTTACCGGTGAGAACAGTTTGAAGGAGTACTGGCCAATACTCCTTGGGCCAATTAAAACCTGTAGCTACCCTCTCAAACAACTGAAAATACTTTGTTAAATCAGATTCATTAAAAGGAGGGACAAGTTTAACATTTTTAGCCACATCAAAATCATCAGAGCTAGATGATCCAGTTCCACCTTGTTTCATGCGATACTCATGGTCTGCCTGAATCCTAGCAATTTCAACTTGTGCCTCAGCCTCCTTAGAACGGGCCTGAAATTCAGCCTCCTTAGCACTAGACTCCGCCTCCTTAGCCTGAGCCTTCTGCAGGGCTAGCTGTAACTTAGCTAATTCAATCTGCGTTTGCTCATTTGGAGGAGTTACATTAAACAAGCTTTCATTAATCATGTCAACAATTTGATCTTTAGAATGATGAGAGCGAACAGCAATTCCCAGTTGTTGAGCAACAAGCTTAAGTTCATTCTTTGTTCTGTTTTCTACATCACACACTGTTTGCACATTTGACAAAAAATCTTTGGCTTCATCAAGTGTAGAAATAGTAGACATCATGAATAAATCACAGTCACAAAATATCAAGCAATATCCTTATGATAATATCCTGAATATCCTGATATGTGGTCGCCAAATTAATGTTACGGAACAGAGAAAACTTTCCTGCAAAGTTCCTGGTTCAAAACAAAAGAGTTAGGTAAAATTACAAGTTAAAGTTTAATGCTCAAACTAACAACAAAACATTCAGGACTCATAAGGATAATGTAATGGCAAAAAACAGGTTAAATATATGATTAACTGCAACGGCCTCTATTAACACGAAGTTAGCATGAGTAAATTTATCTAAGTCAGCCCTGATAAAATGAAAATACACTGTGTAATGCTCAGTGAATGCAAGATAAATTATTAGATACAAAATATTATTAATGATGACTGACATAAAGAACCTTACATGAATTACAAAAACCTTAATAGGCCTAAGAATCAACCTTATGCTACACAGTACAAGAAAAAAATGCAATAACACTTATACTCAAATTACACAGCTGCTAGATGGTTGGAGACTTCCTGAGCACTCACAATAATAACTGTACAGGGGAGGACAGAGATGTGAACAAAATGAGGAGCAGATCTAAGTGGCAAGGATGCAGAGACTGAGCTCATTATATAGGGGCCGGCAGAGCTTGATACAACTTGCAAGAAGGACGCGCAAACGAAGCCATGGGGAGAAAGAGTCGACAATCCTGCTCTGAACAACAGAAAGAACGACTTACTGTACTATAACGGTAGAATGGGGGACTGAGGCAGAACACGCTCGTGATCAAACATGCAGCACACTGCACATTAGAATTACACAAAGGATGATGAAATCACAGGCCATGTAACAGTGGGGAGCCTCCCCACACATGGGAGTTGTACTCTAAACAGGGGCGAATAAAATCCGTGTATAAAGTCAACAACTGTCCAGGGGTTAAGAAGGCACGGAGTCCGCTTAGCACACCTAATCTCTTGGAAACGGATTTTACAAGAGATGCAATATGATCTTTCCAAGATAAGTCCCTAGTGAATGAGATCCCAAGCATGTTCAAGAATGATGCAGGATTGAGCTGGATATTATTAAACATTAGTGGGTACTCCTGTGGAAGATTTTGACGGGTTGATGGATGTAAAAACTGAGTCTTTGATTCATTAAAAACAAAATTGTTTTTACCCCAGTCAGAGATACGAGCCAAGTCAGACATTAGGTGTGCCATAGCCTCATCCCTTATTTGTTGAAGTAACTGCTGAGATGGACGTTGTCGGAACTGAATGGAAAGGTGAAGGGTTGAATCATCAGCATACGAGTGGATAGGATTAGATGTACAGCTTAGAAGATCAATGATGAATAAAAGAAAGAGAGTTGGTGATAGGACAGAGCCCTGAGGAACACCACTGTTAATAGATCTAGGAGAAGAACGATGGCCGTCTACAGCAACGGCTATAGAACGACCAGAAAGGAAGCTAGAGATGAAGACACAGATGGAAGGATAGAAACCGTAAGAGGGCAGTTTGGAAATTAAAGATTTATGCCAGACTCGATCGAAAGCCTTTGAGATGTCAAGTGCAATAGCAAAGCTTTCGCCAAAGTCCCGAAAGATGACCAGGAGTCTGAAAGGTAGGTGAGAAGATCGCCAGTGGAGTGTCCCTGACGGAACCCATACTGACGATGAGAAAGAAGGTTGTGATAGGAAAGATGCTTCAAAAATTTTCTGTTAAGAATCGACTTGAAAACTTATGAGACACAGGATGTTAAAGCAATTGGACGATAGTTAGAGGGATGGGAATGGTCACCTTCTTTGGGACTGGCTGAATGAGAGCAAACTTCCAGCAAGAAGGAAAGGTACAAGTTAAAAGACAAAGACGAAAAAGTTTACCTAGGCAGGGTGTAAGTACAGAAGCACAGTTCTTGAGGACAACAGGAGGGACTCCATCAGGCCCATATGCCTTGTTAGTATTGAGGCCAGTGATGGCAGAAAATACATCAGCTGAAGAAACTTTAATGTCACTCATGAGGAAGTCAGAGGGGGAAAGTGATGGAGGAACAGCACCGGAATCATCTAAGGTGGAATTGGAGGAGAAAGTCTGAGCAAACAGATCTGCTTTATCAGTAGAAGAAATAGCTACAGAGCCATCAGAATTGAAATGAGGAGGGAAGGATGATGAGGTAAAGTTGTTAGAAAGGTTTTTGACAAGGTGCCAGAAGGAACGGGAAGAATTCGAGTTGGAGAGTTGAGAGCATTTAGTACGGATGAAATCATTTTTAGCAGAGCGAAGAACAGACTTAGCACGATTCCGGGCAGAAACATAAGCAAAGATGTGATTCAGGGGTAGGTTGGTTCCGGTACGTTTTATAGGCCATCTTGTTGCGAATGGCATTAGAACACGCGTGATTAAACCAAGGCTTTCTTGCATTAGTCAAAGGATATGAGAAAGGAATGTACGCTTCCATGCCTGAGAGAATAACCTCCGTAATGCGCAAGGCACACTCAGATGGCTCTCGGCCATGGAAGCAATAATCATACAAGGGAAAGTCAAAGAAGTACTGCCTGAGGGCCTCCCAATCCGCAGCTCCAAAGTGCCACAGGCGACGTCTATTCCAAGGGTCCACAGGCCATACCGGAGTGATAGGACACGTTAAGGTAACAAGGTTATGATCGGAGGAGATATACTCGTATATCTACCTATCTATCCATCAATTAATCTATCTATCTATCTATCTATCTATCTATATATATATAGATATTTCTCTCTCTCTCTCTCTCTCTCTATGTTTATATATATATATATATATATATATATATATATATATATATATATATATATATATATATATATATTATATACTCGTATATCTCTATTTATCTATCATTCTACATCTATCTATCTATCTATCTATTTGTATATATATATATATATATATATATATAGTATATATGGACAGTATATATATATATATATATATATATATATATATATATATATATGAGCTGAATGACAGACAAACGTCAGTGCTAAGAGAATCAGCGGAGGTAGTAGGAAAACCTAATACAACCAAAGCCAAGAAATATTCAGAAAAGACATCAAGCTTATGAAAAAACGAAAAGAAATGAAAGTACAAACAAAGACGAAATAGAACGAACGGAATTATAGAAGCTTATCAACAAAAGACAAAGGAAAGAAAAAAGAAAGAAACATCGATCAGATCAAAGAAACCATCAATAATGGAAAAAGTCTGAAACAGGTCCGAAGTAAAATGGTACGAGGAAAGCAACAAATGACATCTCTGAAAGAAAGAAAAAAAAAAAAACGGTGAAATCATTAAATGCAGAGAAAAGATGGTGAAGAGAGTTGAAGAATTTTACAAAGAACTGTATGCATCAAAGACAGTAGTACCAATAGCTAACTTTTCAGTTGACACAAGTGAAATACCTGAGGTAACACCAGACGAAGTAAATATTGGTTTTAAAAATAAGGAAAGAGGGAAGGCTCCGCGGGGAAGATGGAGCAGTAACTTTTTTACTGATGGATGCAGGAGTAGAAGTACAAAATAGGCTTGCTCACTTATATACCCACTGTATAAAACAAAAAAAATCCCAAAACATGGTGTAATGCAATAGTTATTTACCTCTACAAAAAGGTGACTTAACAGATCTTAGTAACTATTGACCCATTAGCTTATTATCAGTCATTTACAAACACTTCACGAAAGTCCTTACGAACAGAATAACAATAATTTTGGAGGAAAACCAACCTCGTGAACCGTCCGGATTCCGAAGAGGGTATTCGACCACTGATCATCTACAGACAATGAATCAGCTAACTGAGAAAACTACAGAATATAACAAACCACTGTGCTTAGGATTTGTTGATTACGAAAAGGCTTTTGACTGAGTGGAGCACACAGCAATTATAAATTCATTGCGAGAACAAGGAGTGAATGAGAACATTGTAAAATTGCTCGAAAACATATATACAGAGGGAACTGCTACAGTTAAATTACATAAGGACTCGGAAAAAATTAAGATTGAGAAGGGCGTGTGTCAGGGAGATACAATTTCACCCAAATTATTTACAGCATGCCTAGAAAGTATGTTCAGAAAACTAGACTGGGAAAACAAAGGAGTGAACATAGATGGAGAAAAGCTAAACCATTTAAGATTTGCAGTTGACATTGTCCTAATTTCAGAAACAGCGGAGGCATTGCAAGAAATGTTAAATGACCTAAACAGAGAAAGTCAGAAAGTAGGACTAAAGATGAACCGCAGTAAAACTAAAGCAATGTTTAATCCACAAACACCAAAGATTAAGCGACGAAATTCTTGAAGAAGTTGTGGAGTACAACTATCTATCTATCTATTGCCAGACGCCTCAATCCCGTTTGGGGTGGCCACAAACAAATCGCCTCCAAGTCGCCCTGTCCCCCGCCATTTCACTACCCTGCTCCCAACTCACACCCCCCTCTCTCATATACCTCTCCACCCCATCCCTCCATCTCATCCTCGGTCTCCCCCTCCCTCTTCCACCCTCCACCTCACTCACATACACTCTCTTCGTCAGTCTTTCACCCTCCATCCTCTCCACATGGCCAAACCACCTCAGTGTGTTCCTCACAACGCTTCCTATCACATCCACATCAACACCACAACGCTCCTTTATATCCTCATTCGTCAGCCTGTCTCTCCACGTGACTCCACAAGCTCCTCTTAAATAACTCATTTCCACTGCTCTCACTCTTGACTTGTGTCCTTCCAACAACGTCCAAGCTTCACTTCCGTACGTTAGAGTTGGTATCACAATACTGTCATGTAGTAACTTTTTTACTTCCATGCTCACTTCCCTGTTTCTTATCACTGCTTTCAAGGAACCAGCAACCTTTCTTCCCTGCTGTACCCTTTCAAGCACTTCAACTACTTGGGCAAATACTAAAATTAACGAAAGATCATGACAGCAAAATAAAAAGACGAATTACAATTAGATGGAAAGCTTTCGGTAAACATAGAGACATTATGAAAGTAGCTTGCCAGTTTGTATGAAACGAAAAGTATATAACGAATGTATAGTTCCAGCTATGACGTATGGTTGTGAGACCAGGCAACTGACAAAATCAATGGGAAATAAATTAATCCGTTCTCAGAGAGCAATGGAAAGGTCAATGTTGGGAATATCTTTAAGAGACAGGGAAAGATCAACTTGGGTGAGAGAGCAGACTAAAGTCAAATATATTATAGAAGGTATTAAGAACAGAAAGGGAAGTGGGCAGGCCATATAGGAAGAATAAGGGATAACCGATGGAGCAAGATGCTGACTGACTGGACACAAAGAAATTGTAAGCGTAGGAGAAAAAGGCCAGACAGGAGATGGAGAGATGAGATAGAGAAATTTGCAGGGAAAACGTGGCAAAGATTGGCTCAGTCAAGGAATTCGTGGAAAAGGTTGGGGAGGCATTTGTTCAGCTGTGGACTAGGTATGAGGTGCTACCCAAGAGTTCCAGGAATTTGAGCAGAGGGAGCCATCCGTTTTTGCCTTTTGCCATTAGGAGGAGTCAGCAGTACCCCTTGTGCATCAGTGTGTCCCTGGCCATGTCTGTGAGCGGACGTGTTGTTGAGCTATGCTTACTATTGTAACGTGGTGTGTAGGTGGTTTGGTGGTTTTGCAATGGCGGACCAATGGCGCAGCAATATCAAGTTGAAGTTGATCGTTTTCCTCAGTATCCAAGGGAGTGTTGACACGGGATTCATCCCATCCGGTCAGTCTGTCATCGGAAAGTTTTACTGTGGAGTTTTGCAGCATCTGAGGGAGAACATCTGCCACAAACATCCAGAACGGTGGAAAAACAAGGACTGGGTACTGCATCATGACAAAACCCCCGCCCACACATCAATTGTTGTCCGGCAGTTCCTGGCTTCCACTAACAAGGTAGTCATTCCTGACCCACATTATTCGCCTGACCTTGCCCCCTGCGACTTTTTTCCTGTTTCCCAAACTGAAATTATGAATGAAAGGGAATCGATTTGACTCGACTGAGGAGATCCAGACAGAATCGCAGGAGGTGCTCAAGACCGTCACACCTGAAGCCTTCCATGGATGCATGGACTCGTAGAATAAATGCTAGGACCACCGCATACGTGCCCAAGGGGACTACTTGGAAGGTGACAGTGAGAACTAGGAGGTAAGGTAACTTATTTTCCTACAGTATTCAAATTACCAGAACATTTGGGTAGCACCTCATAAGTTGGTGTAGCCAGGAAGGATATTTTTTGAGAGGCTTATGAGGTTGAAAGCTATGGCACATTCTCCTTTATTGATTCCCGTATGTATAGTTTCTATCTGCCACATAATATTTCAATGATCTTCTTGGAGTTTCTTCAGGAGTTCCCCAAAGGATAGCTACATTTCGAAACTATCTTCTTCCATCTTCAGGCTGTAACTGATGGTTCTTTTTTTTATTTTGATTATGGCTTTATGGCCATTGCCCACTGTAAGGGGAAATAGGCCAAATAAGATGTTGAAGGGTAACACTTCATTGCCACACCAGCACTGCACATGACGGCGGTTCTGAGGGGCCAGACGTGGAGGCAACATATGGTAGAAGGCTTGTAGATTGGCTAGACGCACCTCCTCCTTCCTGACAAACAAGATGGGTCAGATTCTCACCCAGGTCAGCAGCCCAGAGCAGATCGTAGAGGTTGGAGTAAATCGTGGCTCCAAGCTGGTACAACCAGATTTGGGTGTCAAGGGCCAGGAAGTGTCAATAGAACATGTCCAGCTGATCCTTGTGGTCCATGACGGTAGGGCGAGATGGGTTGCCCTTCATTGCCGGAGGAGGGGAGGACTCATTGACCTCCTCTTCGGCCGAGGAGCTGGTCAACACATCCTCAGCCATGGAGACGGAGGAAGAAGAGTCCCGCCCCTCCTTGGTCTCTGACAGTGGATGGTGAATTTCTGCCGTGGTATTTGCCGTGTCCATGTCTGGAGCCGGGTCAGTGATTGGGGTGGCACTCCTGTTGAGAGGAGCCACCAGCCCCAGCCTCTTCTGCAATGTTGTGAGGGAGGCAGTAGGTTGCTGCTGCTGGGTACGGTGCTCCCGTCAGTGAGAAACAGTGTACATAATGGGTGAAGCACTCAGGGATGATAAAGAGAGGCAGTCTGTTCTCCTGAAAGATCTTGGGTAGAAGAATGTGCAGAGCCCCTTTGCCACCCCCTCAAAAAGCTTTTGCCATCATGATGCACATCTCCATGACAGTGCTCATCTCCCCAGGACTCACAGGATCCCTGGCCTGGCGTCCCCGGGCCGTGAGACGTCACCATGCATGGGCAGAACCCTGCACGGTCACACTTCCTGGTCCAGTAACATCCCGAGCCTCAGGACCTTTAGGAGTTCCAAGGAGACTAAACTCAACTGTCTCTCCATCCCCAAGGGAGCATTGGAGGTGCTGTAGGTTTGATTTAACGACAGCCTGGTGGGCACATAAACATCAATCCCAGTATCCTGGCACTTGATGAAGCCATACTCCACCCTGACATTAAACTAAACCACAGTCCCTCTGATCTTCTGGGCCGCATGAGACTGTGGTCTACTGGATGCTCCCCTCAACACATCGCAGGCAATAGCAGGAGATGTGTCAGCCATGGCTGTCGGTCATTCTCTCTCTCTCTCTCTCCCTCTCTATCGGGACCTGAAGGTTTTGTCGTGGGTGGCTGCTTATATATGATACAGGTGAATCAAGTGGAGACAGGTGGGTGGAGCTGATCAGCTAAGCTGATTGCTCATTGGCTGTTTCATTGGTTAAGCTTATGTGGAGTTTTCATCATAGTAGGACTTGAAAATCTTCGACTTATGTGTTTATTGTAGGTTGTTTTTTGATAATGTACAGTACATTGCCTCTAGAAACAAGAGCCGGTGAGGGTCTTATTTCCTGTCTATTATTTTGATGATTTCATGCAAGTCTTGTGTCAGGCGGGATGTGTGTAGGGTGGCGTAGTGGTTCTTCATGGTTCCATTCTGCAGGTGACAGGTGAGGCACCTCGATAGTCTGGTCCAAGTCATTCCAATGTATGAGTGAGGTTTGCACTCCTCACTGTTGCAGTTAGGCTGGTAAATAACATGGTCTTCCTGAAGGGGCGTCTTGGTCACGCTGGGTCGGTTACGAAGCAGAAGGTGGGCTGTTCTCTTTGTTTTGTAGATGATGAGGGCAATGTGTTGTTCCAGGTCTGTAGGGTGTACATTTCTGTTTACAATGTCCTTGATGATCTTCTCATCTGTCTTGTAGCCTGTAGACACGTGGATTCTCTAGTATATCTTGATGTGTTCATCGGTTGTGGGTGTAGTGGTGTTTTGCTGAGTATACCATTTGTCCATGTGTCTCGTAAGTATGTCAGTGTCAGTGTAGCCATTGTTAATGAAGACTTGAGTTAAGTGATCTAGTTCCTGGTGGTCATCTTTCCAGAAAGGGCTGTCCTTATATAGGCTGATGGTGGAGATCAGGTAACGTCTGCCGCACTCACTATCTCCATCCAGGCAGTCCTTTGTTCGTGGGCTTAGTGAATATTGTAGTCTTGAATCCTACGTTGTGTTTAGTGAAGCGTATGTCAAGGAATGGGAGGCTTCCGTCGTTGGCGTTTTCATAGATGAAGTTAAGTCCAGAGACATCGTTGAAGCCCTGTCTGAGGTCCTGGAGCTCCTGAAGGTCCTTGATACGAACGAAGATGTCGTCGACATAGCAGCAGTATAGGCAGGGGTGGCTAGTATCTAGGAGTTTCGATTCGATGGTCCTCACGTAGAAATTAGCGAACAGGACTCCGAGGGGAATGCCCATTGCTACACCGTCGATCTGTTTCTGACCACTTGGGCAAGTGAAAGGGGCTTTTTTCGTGCAGAGCTCCAGCACATTCTTCAAGGCCTTCTCTGGGATGTCGAGGGGCTTCGTGTCTTTTGCAGCGGTATACACGGTCGAGCATGTAGTCAATCGTCTTGTCTACAGGAACTACAATCTTAGAGCCTGCCCTGTCAATATGGTGATCAGTGGATGCTTTGTGCTGAAACGAACATAAATACGGTGTAGAAGCAGCTGCACAGAGTAGTGGTTTATTGCAGCACAAAGCATTCATTGATTACCATACTGACTGGGTAGGCTCTAAGATTCTAGCAAGATTGAAAAGCTTTGATAAAAAAAAAAAAAATGTAATAGAATCTTGCCTAATTTCTGGCACATATAAAATGAATGTAAACATGAGCTATGGTCATTCTAAGTTTGATAAATTTAAAAGTTAACTAAATTAATTTAAAAGCAATACCCCTCAGACTAACAACTGATTGTATCCTTGTCTTCTGGTTGTACAGTCACGCCTGTGTGGAACACACCGAACATTAATCCTCTATGTTCTTAAGTTAAGCAACAGTATTTACCCCCTTTTGTCAGGTGCATCCCCAAGGAAAAACATCAGGTACCTGTTGTTTTGTGTGTCGCTTATTTTAATTTCAGGTCGTCCTTTGTTCTATGTGCCACTCCCTGGTGTGTGTATAAAAGACCTCTATCCTTTTCGTCTTTGTATCACTCTTGAGATGTAATATACGAAGGTACTCATTGTCGCAACTTTCATTTCTCCTGTGGTTATTTTGTATATCTGTCTATCTATCTATCTACCTATCTGTCTATCTATTTTTTTCTCTCTTTATATATATATATATATATATATATATATATATATATATATATATATATATATATATATATATATATATATTATAAGAAATATGTGTTTGTATGAATGTATGCGAATGAGGGGGATCCCCAAGTTTCCTGGAACAGTTAAAAAAAAAAATTCGTTACAAAGCTTAAAAAAATTCAGTTTAGTTCCCTTCAAAGTACTCCCCTTGAGAAACTATTCACTAGTAACAGCGCACTTCCCATTCCTGGAAACATTTCCTATACTCGTCTTTTGTCACCTTGTCTGGAATTCCCTGCATTTTTTTTTTTTTTCCTAAGTTGTCAATTTTTCTCTATTTCAGGTAAAGCTTAAGGCTGGCGAAGAAGGAAAAATCACAGGGAGCGAGATCTGGAGAGTACGGGGAGTGTCGAGCAACAGCGACGTTGTTTTTGGCCAAAAAATGCCGAAACAACAACGTGGTGTGATTGGACGTTGTCGTGATGTGAGAACCATATCTGGATGCGCCACTTCTCTTAACGTTTGTGCCTAATGCTTTCCCGTAGACGCCTTAACACAATAATGTAAAACTACTGGTTCACAGTCTGTCCATGGAGAAGAAATTCTCTATGGAGAACTACTTCATTGGTAAGAAAAAATCAGCATTGTCCTGATTTGACCTGACCTGATGTGCTTTTTCCAGTCTTGGAGATATCGGTGTCTTCTACTGACTGAATTGCTGCTTGGTTTCGGGGTCATACCTGTAAATCCAGGTCTCGTCACCCGTAATGACATTTGAAAGAAGTTCTGGGTCATTTCTCAGCTGTTCCTCCAAGTTCTAACACACGTTTTGCTTTCTCATCTCCTGCTAGAAGACATGGAACGAATTTTGTTGTGACTCTGTACATGCCAAGATCTTGTCAAAATCCGTAGGACTGACTGCCAAGAAATATCCGTCGTCTCTACTAGTTCGTCAATAATGCGACGACGATCTTCCAAAATTGCCAGTCGAATTTTCTCGATTTTCTCATCTATTTGAGAGATCGAGGGACTGCTAAAATAAGAACAGTCTTCAACTAGTCTGTAACTGACATGTTGCCTTCTTAAAATGCGCGCACCATTTGCACTTTTTTTTTTTTTTTTAGTCTCTTCCTCAAATATTGTCATTGCCTAAGCCGCGGTTTTCCCAACCAAAAAAAAAAAAAAAAAAAAAAAAAGCACACCCATTACTCATTCAAATCTGCCATAGTGGTTTCAAGATGAAAACCACAGAAGTCACTCGCGCAAAAAAAAAAAAAAAAAAAAAAAAACAGAAATACGGACTCAACCCTCCCAGTGAGATACCACATGGAGAGTGATTCAACAGACTACATGCAATTGGTGCATACTGCTGCAACGAGGAACTACTTGTTTTTCTTGCACTATCGATCTATTCCGGGAGTTTTGGGAGTCCACCCTCGTATATCAGTCTGTCTGTTAATCCATCTATAATATTGAAATCTAACACACCCCATCCATAGTTCCGTAGATACACTGTTATGAAATTATTGAATACGAAGGCTCTCCCATTGTCATTCAGGTAAGTCATCCCAATATCTCCTAAAACGACCCTGGCTGTTTGTGTCTTACGAATGATTTTCGGACAAGAGGTTCTTCGCTTATGCAGACTTTAGCATCTTTAGTGAAGCCATTTCACACAACACTGGACCACACAATACCACACGAAATCAAGCTCATACAGCACACCCCACTAAACACCTAAGGTATTATAATTAAAGAAAGGCTCTGAGGGTATAGAATTTAGTACTTATGTAGTTGTACTCACTATAATAAAGATTTAAGGACCGAGATTAATCATTCTTACTTACCTCACTTCACTTCATCATTATCAAACAGCATTTAGGATCGCAAGATGATGTAAACATCTGTTCTCACCTTACTGATAAGGACATTGGCGAGTTCGTGCACTCTCTCCTCCAACCTCAGACCTTACCAACCATGTTTCCATGGTGGTTGCAAGAATAACAGTTACACGTCAGCCAACTGAAAGCGTTCAGATAGAATATGGCCATAATGTAAAGTATTAATATTTATCTTCCTTAGTCGCCAATCAGCTATGAAACCAAAATATTTGTTTTTATTTTAATCGCCCTGTATATCAAAAGTTCAGTACTCGTATCTGTCACTGCCACTTGATTCCTTCATGTGCTTGTCATCCACCGTTGTTAAAACTGCTTAACAGACGCTAGTAGATTAGCAGTGGAATTTTAGTTAGCATGGGTGAAAGTCTCCATCGATCACATATGTGCACCGAACTTCATTCTTTAGTTCCACACCGCTTGACCTTACATTTCAGTAATACATTAGGCATCTAGACTCGTTCTTTCAGAGAAAATGTGAACTAAAGAAATACATAGATCATTTTGAGGTTATTGAAGATATTGTGGTGAACGATATTATTTCAGAGTTGAAACCGGACCATCATTTTCCATCTATGATCGGTCAGTCTGCTCTCCTTTCTTGTGGCACACATGAACCTTACATTGAAATACTTTTGAATAACAAAGCCTAACCTTCATAAATTTCAGTCCACCATTACAATAGGATTCTAAAAGGGTCTTTGTAGTATTAACAAAGAGTCTGCTTGTGGTAAGGTGTTGAAAAAAAGTATGTATAACTGTGATAAATAGTAGCGGGAAATGTGGAAGATCAAGAAGAAGGTAGATTTTCTAAGTGAATGTGGGAATCAATGAGATGTGGAAGCTGTAGAAGTTGAATCTTTGATAAGGGATTAGAGAGATGAATAAACAATGTATCGAGATGCGAGTAGTATATATTTCTCCATTGGTACTCACTCACTTTATTTTCCTTTTCATATACGAACTTTTATTTCTTCCAAAAATCATTATGAAGCACATTATATGGATCATATGTCCAGTAACCATTTAAAAGAGATGATGCCTATTTCACTTAGCGCACTAGGGATAATCCTCGTATCTTTTGCTCTTTCCCAAGTATTACCGAGAAAAACAAGACGATGAAGAAGATGGGGCTGAAACATTCTCTTTCTTATATTGTTTCGTTATCTTTTCACGTAAGTTTCCATTCATTAATACATCCTTATGTGAACCACTCGGGGAGTCGATATAGTTGCCCAATATTTTGGGCCAAACAATCATTCTGCGAGCCACAGGCCTGAACATTCACGACCTCAGCACTAATTTTCGTTGTCCGTGCAGCATTTATGCAAATGACTTCTAATTCCGGATTTGTGCATTGGTATTACTGGTCTTTTTCCCATTCCACGGTTTGTTGTGGGTGGGGAACGAAAGGCTTGTTTTCAGCAGGAAGAGGAGGAGGATGAAGGAAATTAAGCGAAAAGCGCTCATACAGAAAACTGTTGTTACATCCCTGTCCCAAAATGCCACAGGCTCCAACAGCAGTAGTTTAGCATAGAAAGGACATTGCTCAATGAGTTGTTCTTCCTATGGTCACCCTTCTCCGAGTGCAACAACAAGATCGGGTCAAGCATGGAAAATAAACACTGGTTTCTCAAGTTCGCGGTCTTTATTCACCAAATAATTACACTCAGTGCTTGCCAACTACACTTCACTGTTTTCACAAGTACTGGAGCTATACAATCATCATTAGGCAGCACTGACACTGAACTGCGCTGAGACTAAAAACTAAAATGAGACTGACTCCCCTGGGCTTTTCCACCTCCTTTACCAGCCTTCCAACTTCTCCAAAATTCTAATACACTGTCGAAGGAACAACAGTTACCAATCAGAGACATTCCAATACACCAATCCTGTATGAGACAGCCCTAGCATGTATTCAACATGGAAGGTGGGTGTTAGCGCCGATGTGGTGACATGTGGAGGTATAGGAGGACTACTGGGCCTTGAGATAGGTCACTGCCCCCGAGAAATAGGCCTCGAAGCCTTAGCCCAGAGTCGGACACATAGAAAAAAAAAGTCAGAGACATTCAAAATACCCCCAAGTTTTCCTACACTACGTAACACTCCAAACCATTTACTATACAAACTGATATAAAATAACACAATTTAACAAACAATCACATTAATAAAACATAATAGAGAGAAAAACACAAAATGTAATGACTTTACAAATTGTCTCAGCTCACAAATAGCAGGCTAACTGGCAACTTTGACTCGTAAATGAAAAATACAAGAACTTTACTGAGAACCTTCCATACTTCCTATCTAGGAAATCTCTCTTCTCAACACAGCCCACTCCCTAGTCCTATTGTCGTCCCCACAAAACTACACAGTACCTACAAGCATAATCATTAATCCTAATGAAACATCTAATCATACACAAAATAATACTTCAACTTATCAGGTCTTCTCCTATGCTGCTTCCAACGACGTCCCTGCTTCTCCACATAGTCCACTCCTGGAAAGACTCGGCCCTCTCCCTGGTTCATTTCTTCTCTTGGGAAACAGTCATCATCCTCTCATGATTCAGCTCCTCGATCCTCCTCAACATCATTGGCTATGGGTGTGCACGATTCTTCGGAGACGTCCCAGCTGTACTGTCCTGGCCCATGGCACTGCCAAAGACGATTTACGTGCGCCATCTTTGGATGAGACTTCCCACCTCCCCGAATCTGGTACGTCATGTTTGACAAGTGGTCCTTCACAGTGCAGGGCCCATCCCATTGGCTCTGTAGCTTCGGTGACTGTCCTTTCTTCCCCTGAGGATAGTACAGCCAAAATCTGTCACCATCCTTGAAGCTCACCTCACTTGCCTTGGCATCATATTTGTGCTTCATCATTTTGCCTGAAAACTTCAGAGCCTCTAGAATGATGTACCTCAGCCAGTCTCTCCTGAAGTTGCTTCGCATAGCTGGAGGTGTCCGTAGGCAGCTCTTCACCAAGTAGTCTTCCCACTAACATATTAACTGGCAATCGTAATTTGTGGCCCAACATCAGTTTTGCAGGGGTGTAGCCGGTAGACTCATGGGATGATGACCGATAAGCCATCAGCAATGCAGGTAATTTCTGGTCGAATTCACTTTGTCCCTCTACACAGTACTTGGCCAGTTCCTGTACCAGGGTCCAGCCTGGTCTGCTTGATCCACAGTAACTTGCAGCACACACGGAACACAGCAGACTCGAAGTTTCTACTAGGGTCTGAATTTAGCTCTTGTGGCATCTCAGAATGACAGAAAAACTGGTCTGCCAATAGCAACAGTCCCAGCCTCTTGACTGGCGACGGCATAGGCTTCTGGCCACTTTGTGAAGTAGTCCATGGCGACATATATTGATTTCCTCTACCAGTGAGTGGCAGAGATCCAGCAATGTCCACCGTGACTTTTTACATTGGTGCACCCATTTGGTACAGCTGAAGCGGGGTGCAACCACGTTTCTTGGGTCCCTCCTTGGCTCAGCATACATCACAGGCCTGACACCACTCTTCAACATCCTGCCACATGCCAGTCCAGTTGAACCTTTGTCACAGCCAACTTAAAGTTTTCAACACTTCCAGGTGCTCACTAGTTATCTTCTTATGAGATTCATCCAAGATCTAAGACCTCATTTTTTTTTCAGAACCATCAGTTGCCAATACCTGCTGGGACCACCGGGTGTCTCCCACTGATGTTCCAGTAGTCCGTTGTTCAAATGAAGAAGGTCCCATTGACTCCAGTAGCTCTTAGTTGCAGGGCTGAACCTGGAAATCTCTTCCCAAGATGGTCGCACTGTACTCTGCTGCAGCCACTCTAGCATTGTAAATCTACATCCTCCATCTTCATGTTCTTCAGGTCTTCTTCATCTGACGTTGGCCCCTGTCACTGCAGTATGCATTTCTTGCTACGATCTTCTCTCACACTACAGTAAGATCTCTCATCTAATGAGTAATAGGTACCAAAAAAACACTCGCTAGATGCGAATTTGTTAGATGCAAATATATAAACATATGGAGAAAATTATAATAGGTAAAAAAATTGGACCGAAACCCTATTTTGACCCTATTTTCACTCATTATGTAAGTTATTGGCATTAATTTAAGTCATATAATCATACACAGTGATATGTAATCTAAAATAAAGAAGAAATAATGTGGATAACTCACCCATGAATGATGAATATGGTGCATGGGTAAGACGAAAGGTGGTATCCGAGGCGGGAAGGGAAGCTACTGGGCCGCTCCTCCTCCCTCCTCCTCACCAACGCCACCACCACCACCACCCTCCTCCCTCCTCTCGCTCTCCACTGCCTCTTGCGATACCTCCCTGAGTTTTGTTATCATTTCATCTGCATTCTTTTCCTTCCCAACAAATCCAGAAAAGTCATCAGGAATGTCACCAAGAAGATTCTCTATGTTCTCATCATCATCACTCACAGACTCTTGTCCTTCATTTGCATCGAGATTTGCCACAACTTCCCCAAGCTCACGGCGTTTGTTTAAATATTCGATGACAACTGTTTGTCTTCTTTCATTCACTTTCTTTGCATAGGTTTCACTGAGCTCCTGGTTTAGTTTCTATACCAAAGGTAACACCTTTTCCACCCACAGAGACTTTGATGCGCCAGTAACATGCAGAAACGCTTCCATTTGTGCCAGATCGGTAATCTTTCTAGACATGTAGCCAGCCATAAATTTTTTTTTTTTTCTTCTTTGCTTTCTTTTTCTTCTGCCATCAACTCAAGCGCTGCATCTTCCACCATCTCTTCAGCCAATGACGTCACGCACTTAGCAAGGTGGCGGCAGATTTGAACCGCACGCCCAGGATTTTTTTTGTTAGATTCAAAACTTCCTCATTAGATACAAATATGGGTAGAGGTCCAATAGTGTCGTTAGATGAATTCATTAGATGTGAACTCGTTAGATGCGAGATCACACTATACACTGCATGCAATCTGGGTCACAATGCCGATGACTCAGGCTGTCAGCATAGCCATGTACTTGCCCAGGATGGTGCTGCAGCTTATAGGTGTACTGGTGCAGCATCCAAAGCCAGCGCGCTAGATGTCCTTCCTGATTCTACCCTGGAATGGCAACCTGGGTCCAAAAAAGCCCAGCAGAAGTGCATAAAACCACATTTTTAGCCTGCGCACAGCGGTGGGAAGCAATATTCCAGTTCTCGGTCTGCATACACTTTAGTAGAGCAAGTGCCTTAATGGTAAGCAGATGTGTAGTGCTCCCTCTCTCTCTGTCTCGCCATGCCAGCACTCATGGTTGCCATTTTGAACCCACTGCACCAAGTGAGTACTTATTTTGTCTTACGTGACACTTTAGTATGTGTTGCCATACTGACCAGTATATTATAGATTGTGAATGAGACTAATAGGGAACTTAGCCAGAACCTTGGGCTACATGACCAAGCAGGCGCCACTGCCCGGTTTTGCCACATTTCTCCACAGGAAGATTTTTTTATAATGTGCTTCTCTTTTTTTGTTTTCTTGAGTTTGTTTTCTTGGTTTCGGCTGGAAGTTATAGGTATTTACAAATTAATATAATTATCATTGTTTGGTACCTACCCATAGTTTCCCATGTTTACCTTTATGATCCACTTACCTGTTATATGATGATATACTTACATGTTATATATGATGATATGCTTACCTGGTATATATGATGATATACCTACTTGTTATATATGATGATATACTTACCTGTTATTAACTGTCCTGCTTATTGATGCACTTACCTTTCAGTACCTGCAGAGGCTGATGCTATACTTCCCCATTATTATCTTTGTTGGCTAATGTTGTACTTACCTGTTATTACCTGTGGTGGCTGACAACTAACAACTTCCTTTCTCTTTTGTAGAGATATAGGCTCAAGACTGTGATGGTTTGTGATGTCAATACCCACTAAATGTGTAATGCCATGCCTTACCTGGGCAAGGGGACGGTGGAACTACCTAAGGGAAGGATGCGTGGGGAGTACTTCACGGTGGAACTGACAAGGGACGACACACGTCGAGGAAGAACCGTCACTACTGACAACTGGTTCTCGTCCCTACCCTTGGCCTTGTCACTCTGGGAGGCATGAATTGAATTCGTAGGTGCCATCAAACGCAAGCCTTACCTGCCAAGAGATGTACTGAACATGAGGATGGATGTGGGGAAGTCTGTGGCTCTTTACAACTATGAGAAGGAAGTGACACTGATCTGCCACCAAGCCAACAAGACGAAGAAGGTCCAACTCCTGAGCACAATCCACCATCGGCCTACCGTGATTAAGAAGGTCAAAACAGACGCCAGATGTTTTACAATGCTACGAAGGGAGGCGAGGACACCATTGACCATTTCTGCAGCAGCACCTCCTGCAGTAATAAGACACTTCGGTGGCCACTGTGCTTCTTCTATGGCAGGGTGAACTTGGCTCTTACAAATGCCCAAATCATCCACTCACACAAGTCAGGCAAAGAGGCCATGAGGAGGATGAATTCTAGCCTACGGTTGGCAGAGGAGCTGCGTCAGCCATGGGGCACTCAACGTCACGAGTCGCCCACACTGTCACGGGAGTTGAGGTTCCTTCCTAGAGGCACATTTGGTGTGAGGAGCCAGCACCTGCCTGAGGAATCTCCAGCAGACGAACCCAGGAGGCAGAAACGGTGTTATCGCTGCCCCAGAGCCACGAACAGCAGGACCCAGTTTACCTGTGTGACGTGCCACCAACCCCTCTGTAACAGCCAGAAGAACGAAGTCTGTGTGACCTGCTTCCAATAAAGGCAAGAGTCCAAACGCATTTTTTCTGGTTGGCAATGCTTTATTGTATACTCTTGGTCAGTTCTGTGGTTATTCAATGCATTTTGGCTGTGCTATTAATATTTTTCCTAAGGATTTCCAGAAAAAATCTGGCCCCCCTCAACAGTTATGGCAATATAACGTACCCTATTTTCTTTTTTTCACAGCTCTGCTCCTGTTGGAACAAACATTCCAACTCCTCACCACCAGAGACATCCATCCCTCTAGTCCACCACCTCCAAAACCCAAGTGCCTCTGTCTTCGTTGAGTACCTATTTTTTTTTTTTTTACATTTTTTTTAGTGCACTAATATTTTGACTAGATCTTCAATAAATAGAAACAATCACTGTTGTTTTATTATCATCTAACATAATGTTAAGGAATGCTTGAGGTGGTTATAGCGACCAATTAACTGAGACTCCATAAGTTTTTTTTTTTTTTTTTGTCAAATATTTAAGTAGCAGTTCCATTATTGGTACCACCCCACCAGGCAAGTCAAGATTTTTAAGGCTACTTTCCAGGGTTAATGTCTTCAGCCACTTCAGTGCTGCATGGTCCGTCCTGGTGATGAAGTAGGACTCATACAAGTAGGGATGGAAGAAATCAAGGCTCAAGGATTATCATCACAACCAATAGCTGCTTCCGAGTCAAACAATAGTTCCGCTCTGGTGGGCTGAGCTTCTTGCTGTAATTTGCTTCCACATACTCTTTGTTATCCTTCTTCTGCAACTGGACTCCGCCAATACCTTGGTCACTAGCATCACAGCCCAGAGTGAATGGCTAAACTCTGATCTGGGTATGACAACACTGAACAGTTTGCCAATGCATGCTTGAGTTCATCGAAAGCCTTTTGTTTCACTGCAGTCCACATAAACTTCTGCCTCTTCCCCAACAACTTGTGCAGAGGTGCTGCTATCATTGCAAAGTCCTTGACGAAAATGCCGATAGTAGATACACAAGCCCAGGAAACTCCACAGTTCCTTCACACAAGTTGGAACTGGCCAGTTTCTCACTAGCTAGTTTTTCACAGCTGCCAATGTCTCCAGATCAGTACGGACGCCGACCTCGCCTACAATGTGTCCTAGGTACTTCACATCCTTCTGGAACAAGTAGCACTTCTTGGAGTTTATCTTGAGGTGTGCTGGTCGGATCCTGTTGAACACCTCTGACAACCTCTCCAATTTCTGGTCAAAATTCCATCCAAACACATTTACATCATAGAGATAGATCAGAGCTGTCTGCCAGTGTAGGTCATCCAGTAATCTATCCATGAGACGCCCAAAAGTAGCCAGGGTGTTACATAGGCCAATGGCATCACTTTGAACTGCCATAAACCACGCCTGTACGAAAAGGCTGTTTTCTCCTTGTCCTTCTCTGCAACCTTGACCTGGTGATATCTTGCTTTCATGTCCAGGATGGAGAACCACTTGGCACCTGACAGAGCATCCAGTGTGTCAACAATTCTTGGCAAGGGGTACGTATCCTTCAGTCATTTCATTCAGTGATTAATAATCCACACACCACCTCAATGTGCCATCCTTCTTCTTGCCAGAACAACTCCTGATACCCAAGGACTGCTGGATTTTTCTATCACTCCTTGAGTTTGGACATTCTCCATCACCTTCTCCATTTCTGGGTGATAAGTTGGCGCCATCCTATGAGCTGGCTGTTTAATTGGGCGGTGATCCTCAGTGTCAATACAATTCACACAATTCACATCTGTGAATCGCAGGTTTAGGTCTCCAGTGGAAAAGACATCAGCAAACTGCACTTGCAGTTGCCTTAACTGCAGCACTTGTGAGTCATCCATGCACTAGCAACTCCTTGAAAACAGGTCTTGTTAGTGGTCTGGCAGATTCCCATCTTCTTTGACTACACTCATTTTACAGGTCCTCCACTGATGCCACTCGGGGTCCACCGCCTGGCACAGTCCAGCAATTTCTCCCTTCTTGATCTCCTATGGCTCTCGAGAGAAATTGGCCACAACAACTGGCTCTTCACCTGCACCTGTTTCCGCCAAATTTCTCCCCGTCATCACTCTGGCCTTCAACCTGCATCGTACATCAGGCTCCACTACCCCTAGACAGCTGTCAAAAGAGCCACTCCCCTTGCACTGGTGCAATAGTTCTGATCTTGGCGGTATCACTGTAGTGTGGAGCGCCCTCACCTTGCCAACAGAACTGGTACAGTCACTCATAAAAGAAACGAACCCCCCTTGGCCAAAGCTACAGTATCTCATCGCAGTCCAAGTCTGGTAACACTGTGGCCGACGTTGGGGGGATTGTTAGGGGGTCAGAGGCGGTGTAGGAGGGTGGGAGGCGGGTCTACACGACTTGCTGCTCAGATCATGTTTCATTTCATATAATACATGATTGAACACAAGAGGGGATCATAGTTAAATAAATAACGTTACATTAACATTTGTAATTAAAGACTGTTGTAACTCCACTTATCTGAGAACAAATTACATATACTCTGATAAGATATGAACTTTAAATCCCTATGATCCACACCGATACGAGAGTTACATGGACTACTGGTAGGCCTGGTGATAGCTCACTTGAATCTCTTGGCATGCCATCACTGGAAGATTATTTCAGATGGTATATTACATTAAAATATATGCACTAAGCAATGCAACATATATAATATGAACATTATGTATCAGCGATCTAACCAAACTATGTTTAATGTGGCTAAACCATTCATATGCATACTCGACCATAGTTTCGGTCAGAGCTGTGAGAGTCGTCGAAGTCGATGAGAAATGCTGAAGTGCCTAGGTCGGCAGTATCTTCTCATATCATACGTTGCGAGGTAAGGAAGTGTGGAGGTTGTGGAAAACTTCTGCTACACCTGCCCCAATCTGTCTGCCTTAGCTGGACTTATTCAGTGTTTCATGAAAACAGAGAGTAATCCAGCGTGCTCTCCCAGACATTTTTCATTTACTATCTGCACTACCCTTACATACACACTGCACATCATTAAACTTTACTGAAAATATTAGGGAGTGAACCAAGGTCAGCTTGGACCATAAATTCCCCACCGGTGGCCCTTCCTTTATGGGGAAGTCTTTGTTTGCAGGCGCTTTTGTGCTCTTGTCCTTCCTTCTGAGAAATACATAATAATGTTACTCTTAATATGACTTTGCACTACCATTTAAAGTCTCAGCTTATTTTAGTGGGCAACATAATGAAATAAATAGGTTGAATGTATTTATTATTACTTTTATTGATATTACTATTTACAGTATCGAAAAATACCATACTCATGCCGACACTAACATGTGCATCCAAGACCTGGACTAGGAACAGGGCACAACAGTCTAGAATACTGCAGTGGAAATGGCTATCTTAGAGGGTCATGTGGCTTGACGAGATGGGATGGGGTGAGGAGTGAGAGTGTCTGTGAGAGACGTGGCTTGAGTGAGACGGGAATTGACATTGAGTGTGGGGTGGTGGAGAGGGCGAAGTGTAAAAAGCAGAGGTGGTTTGGACATGTGGAGAGAACGCAAGATGGGGAGTTTGCAAGGAAAGTGTATAGGAGTGAAGTCGAGGGTCCTGGTGCGAGGGGCAGACCTCCAGTCAATTGGGTGAACAGGGTGGAGGAGTATGTGAGGGATTGATTGATTGATTGATTGCAAATAATTAAAATCTGGCGGCGCAACTGCCAGGGTCATATGCCGCCAGACGACAAAGTAAAAGACACGGCAAAATAAAAAGTGCATATTCATATTAGAGTTAATATCTGTTAGTAGGAATAAAACACTGAAAATAATAAAAGAATAGTTTATAAAATATCAATTACTTATAAAAGTGGAGGGAGGCCCGCCTCCTGAAGAAAACTAAAACCATCACGAAAATTGCTAGAGGCATCACCAAGCATCGAGGACAAACAGTAGGCACCATCTGTCCCCTTATGCCTATGGTGGAATCTCTGACGTTGGTTCCCCAGACTCGGACACTCGACCAGCAAGTGACAGACAGTAACTGGAACAAGGAAGTCATCACAGTACGGCTGAGATTCACCACTCATCAGGAACCCATGTGTAAGCCGTGAATGCCCAATGCGAAGCTAGTAAGAGCCACCTCCAATCGCCGAGACGGAGAGGGAAGAACCCTTGGCACAACCACTCTCTGAAAGATTTCTTTTAGTTTATTGTAAGAGACAACATCCCAGTGTCTCTCCCAACACATACGAATTGCATACCGCAAGTAAGGTGTTACATCAGAAGCAAGAAGTGGGTAGTCGGTTGGGGGCTGTTGAGAAGAAGCAGCTTTAGCTAAAGTATCTGCCCTCTCATTTCCCACCACACCAACATGTGCGGGTACCCAGCAGAAGTCTACTCAGCGGCCACGACGGCCAAGAAGAAAAAGCCACTCTAAAATTGATAAAACCAATGGATGGGATGCATTAAAAGACTCCAGTGCAGACAGAGCACTAAGCGAGTCACTAAAAATCACAAAAAAGGATTGGGGGAGAGTAAAAATAATTTTAACACCATATAAAATTGCAATTAGTTCCGCTGTATACACTGAAGTAATGCCAGGAAGGCTACCGCCCCTACTAAAGGATGGGAAGACAACACCAAATCCTACTCCAGTATCAGTCTTAGACCTGTCAGTATAGACGGGGACAGAACCCTCATGAATGGAGGCATGTTCTAAAAAGAGAGACAGGGACACATGAGAGGGAAGTGAGCCCTTTTTTTCAACAAAGGACCTGCAGAAAGTAATGCGAGGAAGCAGCCAAGAACCCACCCTTGGGATCCAATGTGGACAAATTGCCAGTCTCGGAACAGAGAGGGCTAACATAACAGACTGGACCCTGTAACCAAATGGCTTTGGGAGATTAGGACGGGTGTCAAAAACAGAAGATTGGGAATCCTGGGAGACGATGGCACAAAAAATTGAGTCTGGAATGCGGTGAAGATGATACCAACACCTCACCATTAGCAACTGGTGTCGCAAATCCAAGGGGAGTACACCAGCATCCACCAATAAACTCGAAATCTGGGATGATCTGAATGTCCCAGTTGCAAGTCGCACACCAGTGTGATGCACAGAATTTAACAACCGGAGACGTGCATCTGTTGCAGAGGAGTAGACTTCACACCCATATTCAAGTTTAGGAAGAATAAGAGACCTATGCAAGAGGAAGAGGGTCTGACGGTCAGCACCCCCAAGAGGTTTGAGCTAAAACCCTCAAAAGACTCAAAGCTTTGAGACAAGCCGCCTTAACAGAACGAATATGAGGAATAGGGTGGATCGTTTTTAGGGGGATTTTAACTTTTTTTCAGAAAGTGAAAATGGAGAGTGTTATTTCTTTGGGAATTGGCCTAAAAAGCACTCCTGTGAAATTTCAAAAATATTGTTCAATATTTTCAGGTGTCCCAAAGCATTAGTATTTTCATTTTATAGCAAAATGTTGCATTTTCTTCATATTTTTACCTATACGTTCCAAATGGTTTTGTTAACTGCATGTGGGTAGAATACTTGTTTGCACATTGGTTCATAAACAATGCCTATGATATCTCAATGTGTTTGTCATTTTTTTACGGGCCCCAAAATAGTTATGAGGGAAAATTTCACAAACAAATAACTTTATTTAGTTTTTTTCTATAATATGATATATGATACACAACAGCCTTTTGTTTACTCTAATTTCAGGTAATAATAAGACATTAAAGTTTGTTGCTGCTTTAATTCTAGCTCTTATTTGCAATTTAGCTGTCTTAGTAAATTTCAATTAATGAGAAATTAGAGTAACCCAGAACTCACCACATGGAGGTAGCTGTTATGGAGTTCTACCCTAGCCCAACCCAACCACCCTACCTTATGAAGGCTATTTACTATGGTATATACTGTTTTTTTAAGTCCAAATATGGCATGCGTTTGCATGAAGTCGGGACCTGATCCAGCCATCTCTGCTCTCAGGGTCACAAACTGCCAATGATGCCTCTGTCACAAGTTTAATGACTCTTTCAACTGCTTGGGTATGATTTAGGAATTTTTCATGTTCATAGAATTTTCCTGTTGTGATGTTGCCAGTAATGTCAGCATCTGAAAGGTGCATTGTCATGGGAGGTTCTGTTAGTTTGGTATTTTGCCAGTCATTCATTTCTGTATAATCTTGACAGTGAAACTTGTGTGTTGGAATTATGAACTGCCGTACAACATCTTCTTGGACATCCTTTCTGGCTTTTAGGATACGCCGCCATTCAAGCTTATGCAATACTTCCTTCTCATCTTGAATCATTGCAAGCAACAGGTTCTCTGGGTGTGCAAAGTAAGCATTCCACTATTGATGATAATATACCACTTTTTACAAGTTGTTGGGGCACCTGAAGTATTTTATATTTTAGATCAATTTTCTTTTTAGGGCATATAATACACCAAAAGGCACACAGTAAACATTACCAGTAATATGTATAAGGCTTCTAAAAATATATATAATATACATCAAATACTAATTTCTGATTAAGATACTCTTGACTTGGGGCACCTGTTAATATTTTCTGATTGTCATAAGATTTTGCACACTTAATATTGGCATCATTACGCAAAATAATAGCATACCCCACTCTAAAGTTTCACATTTTATTTTTTTGATCCACCCTAATGAGGAACCCAGGTTAGTCGTCTATCAAGCAGAAGACCCAGAAACCACGTCTCTTCCACACAGGATACTCTCCTACCATAGAGATACAAGTCAGGGTCTGGGTGAACCCATTGAAGACGACAAAAATGCATAGCCACTGTCTTTGTTGAAGAAAAATGGAAACCGCGAGTTTCTGCCCAGTCAGAAATTCGATTGAGAGCCAGCTGCAATTTCCTCTCTATCAGAGACATTCTAGATGCGGTGAAGGAAATCGAGAGGTCATCGACTTAAAGTGATCCTCGTACACCATCAGGAAGTACACTAATGACACTGTTAATGGCTACAGCAAACAGAGTAACACTAAGGATACTCCCCTGTGGTACTCCATCTTCTAGTGCTCGGGCAGTAGAAAGCACTCCTCCCACTCGCACCCTTAAAATTCTATTCGATAAAAAATATTGAATAAAAATGGGCAAGCGTCCACGAAGACCAAACTCATGAAGAGAGAGTAAAATACCATGATGCCAGGCAGTGTCATATGCCTTCTCCAGATCGAAGAAGACCGTGACCTGGTGTTGGTTAGTGGAAAAAGCCTCAGTGACAGAAGATTCCAAGGACAGTAGTGCATCAGTGGTAGATCGCATTTTTCGAAAACCATACTGGGCAGGGGATAAGAAGTCATCTCTCTCTAAAAACCATACAAGCCTAACATTGACCATCTTTTCCAAAACTTTGAGTATGCAAGATGTCAAAGAAATAGGCCGATAATTCGTCACCTGTAGGTGGTCTTTACCTGGTTTGGGGATGGGGATAACTACAGCAACACCCCAACAAGCCGGAAACTCCCCAGAACACCAGATCTTATTAAACAGTGAAAGCAAAATCAGCAGGGACTCATCAGACAGGTGGCGTAAAAATGCATAAGGAATATCATCATAACAGGAGAGGAATCATGGCCCTGCGACAGAGCCACCTGTAGTTCAGAAACTGAAAATGGAACATTGTAAGGCTCTCCTCCAACAGAGGCAAAACTGAGACCACGAGACTCCAGGCGCCGACGGTGGCAAGCCGAAGGCGTATCTGCATCCTTCTGTGACACAATGGCAAAATGATCAGCAAGCAACTCTGCAACAGCAAATGGATCAGCCACAGTTCCACCTGTTGCAGATAAAACAGGAGGGGAGGAAACAGTAAATTTTCCTGAAATTTTCCTTACCTGGTTCCACAACTGGGTGATGGAAGTCCTCGAATTAATGGAGGAGACATAACGCTTCCAGGATGAATGCCTGGCCTCTTTTAAAACCCGCCTCATATGAGCTCATGCCCTCTGATACGCCACCAAAAACTGAGGATCCCCACAGTGATGACGAAGTCGAGATAAGGCGACTCATTTGGCTCTCACTGTGGAACTGGACTCTGAGTTCCACCAAAGGACCGGACGTTTAGGGAACTGACCCTTCATTTTTGGAATAGATAACAGGGCTGCTGAGTGCAACACGATATTGAAATATGACACAGCCTCAGTAAGACAGCCAAACTCGTTGACAGAAAGGGAAATGGAACTTAATTCCCTGAAACGTGGCCAGTCGGCCTTATCCAGAAGCCAGCGAGGAAGACGTGGCTTAGGTCCACCAGCACTAGCTGTTAAAAATAACGGAAAATGGTCGCTGCCATATAGGTCTGGCAACACATCCCAGGTAAAATCTAAAACAGCATCAGCTGAGCATAAAGACAAATCAATGGCAGTAGAAGTTCCAGTCTGACTATGGAAATAAGTAATTTTATTGGTACTGAAAATGCCTAACTCCTCATCTTCCACTAAAGAGGCCAGCATTACACTCCGAGGGCTGGCCTCACTGCTTCCCCATAGCGGATGGTGACCATTCATATCTCCTAGTAACAGAAAGGGAGAAGGAAAGTCATGAATAAGGCATTCCAGATCAGCCCTTTCAATAGTAGCACTAGGAGGAAGATAAAGACTGCAAACTGTATACTGCCGGTGTAAAAACATCCGGACAGCGACAGCCTGCAGGGGAGTGGAGATGTCCAGATGACAGTATGGAATATCCTTGCGAAGGAAGATAGCAGCACCTCCATGGTAACCTTGGCCCGGCACAGGATCAGAATAAAAGGCATGGTAGCCAGAAGGACTGGAAGGAACAGTATCACCTACCATGGTCTCCTGGATGCACATGCACAGAGGAGTAAATTGAGAAACAAGATGACACAGTTCCTCATAGTTGGCACGTAAACCCCAACAGTTCCACTGGATGATGGAACCCATAATGGAGGAAATGATTAAGTGCGGGACTGTACACCTGACAAGCGAGTGGGTTTGGATTTATGCTTATGAAGACCCTTCATAGGAGCCTGCCCAGCACCAGAAACCCGTATCCTCTGTCTAACATCTGAAGACAAACGTGAGGATGTGGAAGTTTTACAACACTCCTTCTTGGAGTGGGCATACCAGTTTGTTTGGAAGGTGGCCTGGGGGCTGTCTTTGGAAGTGCAGGACGGCCATTGCCCCACCAGAAGCCCCAGAAGTGAAAGTAGAGTCCACAGGACTCGAATCATTTGAGGAGGACATCCTATGCTTTAGATCTGAAGCACCAGCAAGTTGTGCAACAACATCCCCAGGTGGGGACCGGACCTGCGTTGAACCATCAGCTTCAGATGTCCCCTGGCTAGATTCATCAGCCTGCGGGGCAGAGGAAACAGGAGAGGGGTCGACACAAGGGTTGACAACAGAGACCTTAAGTGGCTGGTCTTCATGCTCAGAGGACTCTGACAAACAACGGTGACGTTGCCAGGTACAGATGGAGCCTCAGTCATACTGGGTAAGACAGGAGAAGGAGTCCGGTCAATGTGGACATCTGCCACCACCACAGAAGTGTGCAAGTCATCAGCCACCGCAGTGAGGGAGGAAACAGTTGGAGTAGCGGTTGGGGAAACATCATTCTCACAATCAGTACTAATCATGTGGACAGCTTCCTGTAAATCACGAATTGAAGGAGTGGGTACTGGAACGGTTCGAGGCTGCCTCTGAGATACAGGGCGACGCACTGATGTTCCAGAATGGACAGAAGCATAAGTAGCCCCAGGCTGAAAGAAGAGAGTCTGGGCTCTCCTTTTAGCTTCAGGAAGTGAAACCCTCTCACATATACGAGTGGACAAAATCTCCTTTTCCAGGCAGTATCTTGGACAATGTTTTGAGTAGACAGCATGAGAACCTCCACAGTGATAGCATTGAAGGGGTCCTTTACAATCACTGGTATGGCTTGGTCCTCCACACGAGACACAAACACCAGGAAGGCCAGCCTGTGTATGATGACAAAATTTGCTGACATGTCCATACCCCTGACAGTGGAAATACTGTCTTGGGGTGGGCACATATGGCTTCACCGGAAGTGACAACCAAGCCAGCCTCACAGAGGTAGGTACGGTCAACTTGTTGAAAGTCAAGAAGAGGGTCGGAGTTGGGGTGGTCAGGACACCATCAATTTTTTTCTGTAGTTGCTCAACACATATCACACAAAAAGAACTCGGCTCCTCCAACAGCCGCGCCTCTGAGTATCGAAGGAGGTCACGGGAAAAAAATCACTCCTCTGCACCTGTTAAAAGTAGCATGGGGAGCACAGTCAACTGCAGCATCAGAAACAGAAGTCAGCGCCTGTAATCGAGAGCTCTCCTCTGGGAAGGACACCTCAATAAGGATGTTTTCATCCCCTTGGGAACAGATCTTAGGTTCCCTGCCGCAAGCTGAGACAATGGCACGGTGCAGATCAAATATGTCAAAATCCAGCATTGTCCCTTTTATAGAAGGTTTCATAACCAGATACTTTGCATATTTTTCCGGCACCTTATCGTCTGAGACGAACCCCAGAGCCGAATCAACCCGACGGGATCTCCTCCTATTCCCAGTTGAACGCTGGGGCAGAGAAGGAGAGTCCCTAGGGGCCTGAAAAGGCTCCGGAGTGGCAATGAGGGAGCTACATTCTGAAGAATGTCCAGGGACAGATGCAGTGTCATCACCAGATGTACTTTTAACGGCAGCCATGAAAACAAACAAAAACTTCATTCCCCCATCCCTCCACCCACCATGGAGCCCAACAAGGGGAGGTCATATGCCAGGGATAAATACCACTGGTGACCCCCAGGTAGCAGGAGAGTATATGCAGGTAATCACCAGGGGACCGGGCAAGGGTGACTCCAGGACGTCAGGAGCCACCAGGCCCCCCAGTGCCTACTTGACCCTGGCCAATGCATGACCAGCAGATTGACCTGGTCGGGCCCAACAAGGCTGCCAGTCTAGCCAGAATAAGGGACCAAAGAGGTGTATTGCTAGCTGCAGGGCACATCGTGCAGCATCGCTCAACCCCTAGGATTCCCGTCTCCCAGGATTACGAGACGCCACGCACGGCAAACACGTGGGGAGGCGATGGTCCTGCCCTAGATGGCAAAAGGGCAGGGACTAGCATCACCAGCAGGCCTCCTCCACCAGTGATGTAGGGGGTGCTTGGTCCAGACTGACAAATGCCGAACCCTACAATGGTAGGCACGCCTCCAAAGTAGATGGCACTGCCAACCACGCTCCAAGCTCCGCCACCACGTCCAGGTGACCCCCTGCAGCAGGGGTATGCGAGGGAGAGAGGTGTGAGAGGAGTGGGGGGGGGGGCTTTATCGACTAAGGAACAGGGAGAGATGGAGACTCTTCTGCCGTGGCCACTCCCTTGGAGGGAGTTCCCGGAGGGAGTGAGGCGTCAGAGCTACAAATAGATAGATAGATACTTAAGTATATAACCATTGCTATTTTGCAGAATGAACCAGCCTGGAAGAGTGCAGCACGAAAGAGCACAAAGACCTACAGGATGTGCTGATTGACCCAAAGTTATCACAAAACGTGGTGCTATCATAGGTATGCGAGATGCTGGCATGTCTATAAAAGCCATTGGCCGGGAAACAGGATCAAGTATAAACACCGTGAGAAGGTGAATACTGCGTTGGGATGAGGGGGCATCCTTACTACCCACCCTAGAAGTGGTCGTCCACGAATATTAGCTCCAGAAAATGATCAATGCATTGGAAATGTTGTGTTACAAAGGCCTCACACATCAGCTGTTGACGTCACTCAGGAATTAGACCTACCATGCCATCCGAAAACAACGAGATGGCATGTGAATGAGGCAGGCATTTACTGTTCCGTCTCTGCTAGAAAGGAAGCAATGTCTGTGGAACACAGGACTGCATGACTTGCATTTGCCAGACGTTATACACAAGAGGCATATGACGCAGAATTTTGGTGTAATTTGGACGGATGAAAGTCCTTCTCGACATCTGCTCCCAAGGCTTGTGTATGTTGGCGAATACCAAACACAAGATATGCGAAAGAAAACATTCAGGAGCAGCGCACGATTGGCCGCAGTAGTGTTTCTTTTCACGGATGGATGTGGGCAGAAGGACTTGGGGATCTCACACCCATTGAGGGTAACCTTACAGCGGCAAAATATGTCGATATTTTGAATGGAATGTTACAGTCTATTCGTGAGAGGGTAATTGCAGCTCCAGCCCCTACTAGATATGTCCATGATAGATCACCAATTCATATGAGCCAAGTGGTAAGGCAATGCTTCGGAGAAAATCCAGAATTTGAAGTTACAGAATGGCCAAGCAAGGGTTGTGATATCAATGTTAGAGAATGTTTGGGCAATGATGGTCAGGACATGGGATATCCGGGATGCGAGGAACAGAGAAAATATCATAAATCATGCCATGGCAGAATGGGAGAATATAAGACATATTTCAAACTATTGTCAGTATTTGGTAGATTCTGTTCCTAGTAGGTTACACGCAATCATACAAGCTAATGGAGGGTGGGCGAAATATTAGGTGCTTGGACATTTAATAATTAGATAACTGCAGGAGTCTAAAAACAGTATGCTACTAATGGTCATAATATAAAGTAAATCGTATACTGCTGTAAAGGGAAGTAACGTGTTTATTGTTTGTTGTTTATGTTATGTTTACTATGTTACAAATACTGTATACACCTAACATATGTTATTCACTAATTGATGCTGTTCATAATGAACCGCTATGAAAATAATTAATCACATTATTTATGTTTATAGATAATAGAACACCACATTTTTTTTCTACGATATTAGGATTATAATCCGAAAATTTGATATAGTCCTAAATAAACTAATAATGTAAATCGATATTATTTTCCTCTGTCCACTCATTCCTGCTGTATCATACACACAAATTACACAACCATGTGGAATGATAATGCCGTCAGTGTGACTGATATGAGTGGGTAAGTTGTAACCATTTAAAACACATATATAATCCTCCTTAAAGACAATTTAAAGGTTTTAAGTGGATAAATAGTTGCAATGTTAGGTGGGTAGTAAGGCTGCTTTTATCGTACGATATTTTGAGAAATCAGTCCATGGATTAAAAATATCTAATTATACGAACCCCTTGGGTTCGATTTCAATCAATCAATCAATCATTTCCTGTGGCACCCTCGGGGATGCAAAGGGCCTCGATGAACTCACACCACCACATCCTATCTTGTGCTAACTCCTCAAGATCTCCCCAACACTCATCTCCAGCTTCCCGTCTCATTGTCCTCACCCACGTCTCTTTTGGCCTTCCTCTACCTCTCCTACCAAGTGCCACCCACCCTGGTGTACCTCGTACTATTCCCTGTCTCCTATACACATGTCCTAGCCACTTCCATCGTGAGAACCTAACATATTCATCGACCGGCTGCACTCCCGTTATTTCTCTAATTCTACTATTTGGTATCCTTTCCCATCACTTAACTCCTAATATTCTTCTAAGTGCTTTTCTTTCAAACACCAAGAATTTATTTTCCATAGTCACTGTGCTGTACCAAGACTCGTGTCCATAAATTAAGATACTCCTAACCATTACCTTATAAAGTTTGATTTTTGTATGCACAGAAAAATTGTTATTATTCCAAATATTTTTAAGCATTCCCATTGCCTGATTAGCCTTCTTTAACCTTTCCTCGAATTCAAAGTTCAAAGAACCATCCTTGGCTAAATAAGTACCTAAATATTTAAACCTATCAACTTGCTTTACAACCATACCTCCAATTACACATTCCTGCGCATTTTCCATATTCATATTGATTATTTCAGTTTTTCCACAATTAATAACCAAACCCACCTTGCGACCTTCACTCACCAAACAGTCCAACACCCTCTGCATCTCTTCTGGCCCATCACAAATCAAAACTATATCATCTGCATAATCTAAATCCAAAAGTTTCCTGTTCTCTCCCCAAAGTATACCTGCACCAGTTTCTGTTCCAACACGTTTCATAATGTAATCAATGACCAATATAAATAGTAAAGGCGATAGAACACCACCTTGAATTACTCCGGACTTGACTTCAAACGAATCACTCAGACAATCATCAACCATCACTTTACAAAATGTGTCCTCATGCATGTTCATAATGACCCTCACAAACTCCTCTGGTATTCCATAATGTCTCATGATCTTCCCCATAGTCTTTCTCGAAACACTATCAAAAGCCTTTTCAAAATCAACAAAACAAAGACTCAACGGTACTCTCATTTCATTAACTTGCTGCATCAAATGCCTAACTATAAAGATCTGATCATTGCAACCACGTCCCTTTCTAAAACCAGCCTGTTCATCCCTCAGAATACCCTCAACCACCGGCTCCAACCTATTTAACAACACTCTACTGAAAACTTTCAAAGCTATCGGTGACAAAGAGATTCCCCTCCAATTACCACATTCACTCAGGTCTCCCTTCTTCGGAACGTTAACAATTACACCATTCTTCCAAACTGATGGTAGTAATCCCGTCACCCATATCTTATTGAATAGCTTAGTCAAGATCATTATTAATCTATCCCCCTCCACTTTAAACATTTCCGGAAATAAACCATCCTCCCCTGGTGCCTTATTATTCTTTAACTGTTTTACTGCTTTCTCCACTTCTGCAAGCCTCAACTCTCCTGTTTCTATATTTAAATCTTCCTGAGCAGACGGTATATCCTCTTCTGGTGGTATTGGTCTATTAAGAACTGTCTCAAAATGCTCTTTCCATCTATTTTTAATATCTCCATCTTTGGTTATGACGAAATGAAGCATGATCTGAGCAGTAAGTCGTGTAGACCCGCCTCCCACCCTCCTACACCGCCTCTGACCCCCTAACAATCCACCCAGACGTCGGCCACAGTGTTATCAGACTCGAATTGCCACGAGATACTGCAGCTCCGGCCAAGGGGGGGTCCGTTTCTTTTTATGAGTGACTGTACATCTCACTGCCATGATATGAACCAACTCTCCTTGAACCTTCAGGTTCATGGACCAGAAGTCCAGATCACATACCATGGACATCAGATAGTCCAGACCAAAAAGGCAAGCATCCTCCAGCTTGACTACATAGACTGGAAGCATGGCCACCTGCCCTGCCATTTCAGTTTGGACATTCAAGGGTTCCCTCAGTTCACCCCTGTACCCATTTACACCACACAATGATTCTGATGACTCAGGCAGATACCGATGATGTAACACATCAGGCCCCACAAAACTCTGCTCTGAGGCTGATTCAGTTACCAGGGAACACTTCTTGCTGTCTATTCTTTCGTCTACTGGCACATTGTCAACCGCAGTTCTCTTGCAGTTTCCAAGCATGGGGCTACTTGGGAAAAACGGGCTGGTGGTTGCCCCTTAACACCAGCCTCCACTAGTTTCCCGCTTGTTTCTGGTCTTCTGCAGCCTTGTTCTTATCCTCGTTTTTCTCGTTTGGACACTCTGAACTGAAGTGTCCCACCTCACCATATGTCCAACACCCCCTTTTTGTTTTACAATCAGAGATTTCCTTGCACTCCTCTGTACTTGCTCCTTTTTCCATTTGCAACAATTTTCCTTCTTGTGTCCCGGCTTCCTGCAGAACCAGCAACCTCCTCCGGTCTTCTCCTGTTTTCTCCTCCACTTGTGGCAGTCCTCTTTCCTAAGTCCTGGCTTTTAACAGTACTAGCAACTTCCTTCAAATTTTCACATACCTGCACCTTTCTTGCCTTGAATCCTGCACTACGATCTGCCTGAAAAGTGGATGTACTGAATTTGATGTAGGAGTCAAGTTCCAGACCCTGGCTAGTGCTTTTTGCTTGCTTTTGGGTTTGTCTGCTTCACTTGCACTTTCAACTCTACATTGAGAAAAGCGTCGATGAACTGATCCCTCAGAGGAATATCCAACAAGTTAGTGTTTCCAGGGTATGCCTTGTGTGCCATATTCTTCAGGTCATGAGCAAGTTGCTGGAGAGGTTCACATCGAGCTCGTACATGGGTCCAGAATCTTGCCCTGTAAACCTCAGTCTGGTACATGGTCCCATATCTGCACTTCAGCATTTCTACTAGGGATTGATAACTGTTCCTCTCCTCCACTGACATCTGCCCAAGGATCTCATTGCAGCACCCTTAAGGATAGTAGCAAGCTCCACTGCCCTCTGCCTATCAACTCAACCATTCTGATCAGTGAATAACTCAAAATGCGCATAGTAAGCTTACCAGGATACTTTGCCATAAAATTCCTGAGGTTTCTTTTTAATTGCACCCCCATTATAGCCATACACTTCTCAGGTTTCGGATCTAAAAATTGGACCATCATAATTAAGTCCAGGACTCAAAATTCCTGCATTCTAATTATTCTACCCTGTAATGCTACCTTTAGATGTTTGTGATTATTCAAGATTCACCATACACTGTCCTCTTTTTTTTTTTTTTTTTTTCATTTTCTTCCTGTACTTATCTCAGCCTCAGCAGTGCAAGATTTCTCTACAACCTCAATTCTCTCTCTAATTATCTTTAACTGTTCGTCTACGTGCTTAAACTGGTCTTTAAGATGCTATCTGCACTCCATCATGTTATTGCTTACCTCACACTTCTGTTATAGCTCAGCATATACTTTCTCCTTCAGCTGTTGTTGTTCTTTCTTCATTTTCCACATGAAAGTGTCAAGCTGTCCCTGCATCCTGAGTCGTTACTCTATCTGTTGCTCCTGTAACGTCTCCTGAAGCCATTCGTACTGCTTATTCTATTCTTCACTTAATGCATCTAGTTGTTCACTTTGTTCTTGTAGTTGTTTTCTGAATTCTTTCTGTCCATCACTTTGTGTTTGTAGTTGTTCACTTTGTGCTTGTAGTTGTTCGCTGAGTTCTTTCTGTCCGTCACTTTTTGCTTGCAAGTGTTCAGTTTGTGCTTGTAGTTGTTCACTGAGTTCTTTCTTGAGCTCTTTCTGTCCTGCCATTTGTGCTCATAGTTGTTCACTTTGTGCTAATTGAAACTTCAAGATTACAGCCAGAGATGCCTCTTGTCTGTACACCTTCTGCCTCCATGTTGAAGCACTTTTCGGTCCCACTGCTGACACCACTGTTACATACCCGACCCACACTGCCACAGGCTCCAACAGCAGTAGTTCAATATAGGATGTTGCCCAGTGAACAGTTCTTCCTATGGTCAACCGTTTAGTATGGAAGAACTTGTTTGGCTCAGGCATGGTAAATAAACACTCGCTTCTCAAGTTCGTGGTCGTAATTCACTAAATAACTACACTTAACCCATGGATTGCGAGCCACAGCTCAGGCTGGGTAGTGTCACATTGCGAGCCACAGCTCAGGCTGTGCTGGCCGTGCATTACTGTACACAACTCAACCCCTACACAAACTTATGCATGGCACTGCGCAAAGACGGAGAAAGAGAGAGATTTTTTTTCTTTTCAACAGATGATACCCTGGATGTTTATCTTCAAGTCTGCAATAAACAAAACCCCCCAAAAAATATTTTGATTTTTAAAATTTTTTCACTACTCCCATACGTAAACTTATGCATGGCCCTAAGCAAAGAATGAGAGAGATGTTTTTTTCTTTTCACCAGATGATGCCCTGGATGTTTATCTTCAAGTTTAAAATAAACAAGAAAAATATATTTTTCCATCATTTTTTGTGTACCATGGGGTGGCATGAAAAAAAGCTAATTGTGCAATCCACGGGTTAACACTTGCCAACTACACTTAACTGTTTTCACAAGTACCGGAGCTATACAATCTTCACTAGGTCGCAGTGACACTGAACTACACTGAAACTAAAAATTGAAACGAAACTGACTCCCCTAGGCACTTCCATCTCCTTAAATAGCCTTCCCTACTTCCCCAAAGTTCTAGTGCACTCTCGAAGAAGCAACAGTTACCACTCAAGAGACATTCAAAATATCCCCAAGTTTTCTTACACTACGTAACACTCCAAACCATTTAGCATACAAACTGAAGTAAAATTACATAATTTAACAAACAATTACATAAATGAAACAGAGAAAAAGGGCACAAAATGTAAAGTATAAATTTACAGAATACCTATGCTCACAATTAACAGGCTAACTGGCAACTCTGAATCGTAACAAAAAATAAGAGAAGTACTGAGAACAAATCTAGCAAATCCCTCTTCTCAACACCACTGTGAGGCTAAAAATGGTATCATTGTAGAAAACTTTTTAGAGGTAGTTGTAGTATGATTTTCGTTTGTAGTGATCCCCTACCTTTCAACTAGTTTCACGCTGTAAAGTGGGTCCACAATATTCTGCAGTGTTTCTTTTGATTCTTCAATAGATATTCTGGAATGTCAGTAGTGTTTGTTTTAACGAATTTTAATTCAACTGTTTTTTTTTCCTGGGATTGAATTCGCATCAGTTCCAACGACAGTCGAACTCTTAAATCATTAGGCTTCTTCCATCTGCCGTAGGCTTCTTCCATCTGCCGTAAAGTTTCTTTCTAAGTAGCTAGAAGACTTTACCGTTTAGTATGGATCGACCTCTCTCTCTCTCTCTCTCTCTCTCTGGTTGAGATAACATTACTTAACTTTTCCGTATATTTTGGATATTTTTCTATTATTCTTTTGTCTTCACTGTATATGCCTTTACAATAAGATAAACTCCATTCCATTCGCTCTTCCATCATTAATTTTCTATTTTACTTTTTCACTTTTCAAGATAACACGAATGTATTGATAATCATAACGTTCTTTTCGAAATTGTTTTACCATATTGCGCTCAATTTTCTGTAATTTAATTCAAAATATCCTCCAGTCGTCTTATGTTAGGTCGTCTTACTCTCTGCTTTTGCATGAGCAGTATTAGCTTTGTATCATTCCAAACCTTTTCATTTCCAGGTTACTAAATTGATGAAGCATAAAAACTTGATTATTTTCATAGCTCTTAAATTATTACTCTTCATACCCATTCAATTACGCATTTCGGTTGCTGGTGTTAATAGAAGATTGTAATGTAAACGTAAGATAGTTTTTAGACAGTGATAGGAGGGTTTTCTGAAGGGATTAGTAGAGAATGGGGAGGAAATGAAGAAATAGAGGAAAAAGGAAAACCATTATCATCTAGTATCTAAATGATAAAGAACACTACCATTTTAAATCGCTGGCTAAATGTATTAATAAACTGGGAGGGGAGGGGAAGGAGGAATGAAAGTGGAAAGGGAGGAAAGATAACATTTCGAAAAATCAGAGAAATAAAGAAGAGACGGACTGACCATTATGAAAGGATGAGAAAAGAGTGGCGATAAACAGGGAGTAGATTGTAGATTGTAGCACCAGTCGAGCAGGGTGGTGCGCCCAAGGTGGATGACAGGGAGAGCTGGAGCTCCCGTTTCATCAGCCCTCGGGACTAGCTCCAGACCATCCGCCTTTGCCGAACTTTTTCAGTGTTTCAGTACACAGAGAGCAGGCCAGCATACACGCCAATACAAGTTCATCTAACTATGAACAGCAAACTACATGCAAATTATGCACTTCAGTTCCTATGCAAAAGTTCACGAAAAGAAAATGACGTCTACTAACCAAACCTCAGAGTCCCCAGGGTGGGGGGAGGGACCATAAAAGCCCCCACCATCCGCCCCTCTCCCACTGACTACCAAGCGAGATGCCTGGAACCACTGTCTGACTCACTTTTTCATTCTGCAACATTCGCGGCCGTCCTTTAATTTGCTCTCTGTTGAGCACCATATCTCCTCCTCAAAACCTAACCTTCTCTTCCTTACTGAGACTCAGCTGTCAAAGGTGACTGATAGCAAACCCTTCTCAGTATCGTCCCACTTTCTCTACACTCACTTCAAAGCCAAAGGTGAATGTGTTTATGTATGCAACAACATATCTTGCTTTTGTGTTCTTGAACTTGAATCTTCTGCATTCTCTACTATCTGGTTTCAGCTTTCCTGTTATTTTCTGACTTAATCTGTGCTGTTTACTTATCCCCTAATTCTACTGGCTATGAAAAATTCTTCAACTATCTTACTTCTATGTTGGAACACATCCTGTCCATTTCTTTTTCTCTGAAATCTCCATTCTAGGAGATTTCAAAGTTCACCACCACCTTTGGCTCTTCTCTCCTTTTACTGATCCCGCTGCAGGGGGTCACCTTGACGTGGTGGTGGGGCTTGAAGCGTGGTTGGCGGTGCCACCTACTTTGGAGGCATGCCTACCTTTATAGGGTTCGGCATTTGTCAGTCTCGTGGACCAAGCACCCCCTACATCACTGGTGGAGGGCTGCTGGTGATGTTAGTCCATGCCTATTGCCATCTAGGGCGGGATTGTTGCCTCCCCACGTGTTTGCCGTGTGTGGCGTCCCGTAATGCTAGGAGATGGGAGTCCTGGAGGTTGGGCGATGCTGCACGCAGCGCCCTGCAGCTAGCAATACACCTCTTTGGTCTCTTAGTCTGGCTAGATGGGCGGCCTGGTTGGGCCCGACTAGGTCAATCGGCTGGTCATGCGTTGGCTAGGGTCAAGTGGGCACTGGGGGGCCTGGTGGCTCCTATCGTCCTGGAGTCACTCTTGCCTAGGTCCCCTAGTGGTTACCTGCGTATATTCCTCCACTACCCCTGGGGTCGTCAGTGGTACTGGCCCTGACATATGACCTCCCCCTGTTGGGCTCCGTGGTGGGTGGGGAGGTGGGGGAATGAAGGTTTTTTGTAATGCATTATGGATTATTTACTTGTTCCTCCTCCTGCACCTTTCAACAAATTCTTAGTCATACGTGGTCCTGCCGGGGTAGACCTCCGGAAATGTGACATTTTCTGGACCCATCGAGAACTGGTCACTGCTTGTGGTGCGACCCCTAAAGTTGTTCCACAGGCTGATGGCAGTTTGTTGGTAGAGGTGTCTGACCCTTCTCAGAGTGCGACTATTCTATCTTTAGCAGAGCTTTCTGGTCAGTCAGTTACATGCTCCCCCCATGCTTCATTGAATCATTCTCGTGGCGTTGTCTATGCTAAGGAATTATTGATTTATGGTGAGGCACACCTTGTTGAAGAGTTGTCTGCCCAGAATGTAATAAAGATTGAGAGGATTAAGAAGAAGATAAATGGTGACCTTGTGCCAACTCCATCCTTGATTGTGACCTTTGATTCCTTGAGCCTCCCTGCTGTTCTTAACGCTGCATTGTACCAGCACAAAGTTAGGCCATATGTCCCTATGCCTCATAGATGTTTCCGCTGTCAGCGTTTCGGTCATATTGGCCGGACTTGTAGGCGCCTTGCACTAGGTCTTCCAGCAGTCTGTGCGTTATGTTGTTTAGACATTCATGAGGCTGTGGAATGCCCTGGCCCTGTAACTTGTGTCAATTGTGGTGGTAAGCATGCTGCTTCTTCTAAAACTTGTGATCTTTACAAAATGGAACACGAAATTTTGTCTCTCAGAGCCTCCGAGAGGCTGAGTTTTACTGAAGCTAAGACACATGTCCTGTCTATGTATGTCCACCCTGGTGTGTCCTTTGCTTCTATTCTTTCTCGGTCAAAACCTGTTGTGCACCGTCATAGAGCCCCTGCTCCACATTCTGATCCTACTCCTCGTCCCTTGTCTGATACCAGACGTCCTACTACCCCTCCTTGTGGTCTCTCAGAAAGTCCAGTACCTTTGCAGTCTGCATGTCGTCTGTCGGCTGCTTCTGTACTGGCTGCTACTACTGTACCAGCAGCTACCGCTGTACCAGCTGCTACTCCTGTACTGGCTGCTACTCCTGTCCTGGCTGCTACTACTCTTCCAACTGATACTCCTGTTCCGACTACTAATCCTGTATCAGCTGCTCCTCCTGTAATGGCTGCTGCTCCTGTACTATCTGCTTGCTCTGATACTAATGTTCAGTCGACTCCACAGTGTGCCTCTACAGTTTCTAGTGCATCCCAAAGTTCTGGCTTGGAGATGGAGAGTGCATCTGCCAACCTCAAACGGGTGAGGAGTGAGGAGTCTTTGGGTGATTCCCCTCCACCTAAGGTTCAAACTTCTGTGCCACATGCGGACTCTGAGGGGGCTCTTCGCTCGGCAACCCAGGCAGTGGTGGCACCTAAGTCGGTGGGTGTTCTTGATGGTCTTTCTAAGATCCCAGTCCCTGCTTCTTGCTTAGGTGTGTCAGAGTCTGGGCCTTTGGATACTCAAAGGGCTCAGTCACCGGCTCCCTCTGATCAGTCACCCGGCAGCCAGGCCTTGGTAGATTCGGTTGGGGAAGGTCTGGTTGGCCCCAAGGTGCCAGCCAAGCTTCCACGCAGGGGTGTGGCCAGAACAAGTGGGTCTTCCAGGACAGTCTCTGTGCCACGGGCTCATTCTGACGATGGACGTGACCGGTTTCGAGGTAAGGGCCCTTCCATCCATGGAAACTCTAAATCTTCATTGTCTTCTCATTTGGTAAGACAGAGCTCCATGCCTAGGAAGAAGGGCTTTCACACCCTTCCCAGTGAGGTTGCTACATAGCCTTGATATTTCTCATTTCATATTTATTACTACTCACTATGGCTCAATCAGTACCAATTTGTCTCCAATGGAAATGTAGAGGTGTCATGGCACACTGGGAGGAATTGCAGTTATTACTCTCTGCTCTGAGCCTGTTCTGTGTCTGTCTTCAGGAGACAATGATGGGGATAGACAGTTCCCTTCTATTAGGGGGTATGAGGTCTTCCATGCATCTCCTCCTGGAGGTCACAGAGGTGGATGTGCAATTTTGTGCCGTTCTGATGTCCCTTTTATTTCCTTTGAGATACAGTCTCCCCTTCAAGTTCTAGCACTACAGATGCACGTTGGGAGGTGCTATACCATCTGTTGTCTGTACCTTCCACCTTCCATCCCTGTTATGCGTGCTGATCTGGAAACCCTTATCAGCCAACTTTCACCCCCTTTTCTTCTCCTTGGTGACCTTAATGGCCGCCATCCTTTGTGGGGTGACTCACTTTCAAATCCCCGGGGTGATCTTATTGCCTCTTTGGTTGGGGGTTTAGATTTGGTTCTCCTCAACGATGGGAGGTCGACCCATTTCCATGTTCAGACTGGCATGTACCCTGTCATTGACCTCACCATCTCCTCCTCTGATTGTGCACTTGATTTTTCTTGGGTGGTTTTGGATGATCTGCATGGTAGTGACCATTATCCCGTGTTGGTCCAGACTACTCGCTCTGTTCCTGCAGTCTGTATGCCATGCTGGCGTCTGGGTAGGGCTGATTGGTCTCTCTTTGAGAAACTATGTGTATTTGCTTACAAGGTTACTGATTTTTCAACTATCAACGATCCTGAACATTCTTTTACTAAGACCATTTTCTCAGCAGGGGTTCATTCCATCCCACAGACTTCTGGTGTTTTTTCCCGGAGACCTGTGCCATGGTGGAATGACGATTGCTCTATAGCAAAGGGAGCTTACAAAGTGGCTGCCCGTCGGTATTTTGCCAATCGTGATGTTGTTTTCCTAAAAATCCAGTTTTGCAAAGCATGTGCTCACTACAGATGGGTCATGAAGAATGCTCGCCGAAACTCCTGGAGGTCGTATGTTTCTACAGTTACATCCTCTACTCCAATGCCTAGTGTGTGGAAAAAGGTGCGCAAGATTTCTGGTAGGTTCACGCCCCCTCTCCACCAGTGTTGCGACTTCACGGAAACCTAGTGTCTGCACCTGATGCAGTAGCCTCCGCTTTTGCAGATCAGTTTTGCGCTGTCTCAAAAAAGGATCCTTCTAGACCATATGCTAGCTTTCGTAGGAATCAGGAGAGGCTTGGTCTTGACTTTAGCTCTCGTGGTGGAGAGCCAAATAATTTAGACTTTAGTCTCTGAGAGCTGCGTGCTGCCCTCTCGGAGTGTGGTGACACTGCTCCTGGACCTGACGACATTCCATACGTTATGCTACGTCATCTGCCGACTGATTCAATTCAATTCTTATTGGACCTTTTTAACAGGGTTTGGAGTGAGGGCTCTATTCCCAAGAGTTGGAAGTTGGCTTTTGTCCTTCCCATTCCAAAGCCTGGTAAGGACCATTCCCATATCCCCAACTATCGCCCTATTAGTTTGACATCATGCGTGTGCAAACTGTTTGAAAAGATGGTCAATGTCAGGTTTATGTGGTTTCTGGAGAAGGGTGGTTTTCTCTCTCCTTCGCAGAGTGGCTTCCGGAAATTACGGTCCACTACCGACAACCTTATCAGACTTGAGGCATCAATCTGTGAAGCTTTTGCCTCTAAGCAACATCTTGTGACTGTGTTCTTTGACCCTGAGAAGGCTTATGACACTGCCTGGCACCATGGCATCCTCCAACAACTTCATGCCTTTGGTTTACGTGGTCGTCTGCCTGTGTTGCTTAGAGACTTCTTGACTGATCGTGTGTTCCGGGTCCGTGTGGGTTCCACCCTTTCTGCGCCACTGTGCCAGGAGGAAGGTGTCCCACAGAGGAGTGTCTTAAGTGTTTCTCTATTTGCGGTGGCCATCAATGATATTCTCAACACTGTGTCTACCAGGGTATCCTCATCCCTTTATGTGGATGATTTAGCTATATGGTTTTTGGGCTCCCGCATGTCTGCTATTGAGCGGCATATGCAACTTGCCTTGGACAAGATCTCTGCCTGGGCCACTTCCAAGAGTTTTCGGTTTTCCCCTTCTAAGACTGTGGCTATGCACTTCTGTAGGATGAGAGGGGTACACCCAGACCCTGATCTCCAGCTTTGTGGCAGGAGACTCCGTTGTGTGGAAGAGACGAAATTCTTGGGCCTGACGTTTGACTGTCGTTTGACTTGGGTCTCACACTTGGCAAGTCTTAAAGCATCATGTATGAAGGCTGTCAATCTTTTGAGCGTTCTGTCCCATACCTTTTGGGGTGCTGATCGGAGGATGCTCTTGCATTTGTTTCAGGTTTTTGTAGCCTCCAAGATGTCATATGGCTGCGAGATCTACTCGTCTGCCACAGAGGCCAGACTAAAAACCCTACATGCTGTCTATCATGATGGTCTTCGCCTTGCAACTGAGGCTTTTCGGTCATCTCCAATTCCCAGCTTGTTGGTGGAAGCTGGTGTGCCTCCCTTAGATCTACTGCGTCAGTCTGTTGCAGCACGGTGCTGGCTCCGAATTTGTCGCCTTCCAGACTCACTTGTCTGTAAGTGTGTGATGCAACAGTCTTGTTTTCTTGCATTATAGTAGACATCCTCGCATGCCTCGTCCGTTTGGCTATAGGGTTCGGGATATCATGGAGGAGTTTGGTTTGTTGACAGTACCTGGCAGTCCCGTTCGGATCCCGAGGGTTGCTCCTTGGATCTTGCCCAAGGTGACCTACTGCAGGTTTTTTGCAGACTCCAAGGATTCTGTTGCTCCTCAGTGTCATTTACAGTTATTTTTAGAACATTCTTCTAGTCTTGGTGGATCTGTGCCTGTGTATACTGATGGCTCTAAATCCGCCTCTGGTGTAGGTTTTGGAGTGGTGTTTCCCAATTTTAGCCGTGGAGGTAGTCTTCCTTTGGCTGCCACAGTTTTTACTGCAGAGTTATCAGCTATAGTTTTAGCCCTGAAGTTGGTGTTTGTTCACTATGGCAATCATTTTACTATTTTTAGCGACTCTCAAGGGGCACTTTTGGCCCTGGACTCTTTCAACTCCTCCCATCCTATAGTGTTAGCTATTTTGGAGTGGCTGTTCCTCATTCGTCGTCGGGGGGAGAGAGTGGATTTCTGCTGGGTTCCAGCACATGTTGGTGTCATAGGTAATGAAAGGGTAGATGCACTTGCTAAGGCTGCAGCTTTACAACCTGTACGTGCTCCTTGCCCTTTACCTGCTACTGATTTATGCACTTCAGTGTTGTCTGCTGTTCGTGCTTGTTGGCAGTTACGGTGGGATAGCGTTCCTGCTAGCAAGCTAAGGGAAGTCACCAAGTTCGTCTCTCAGAGAGTTTGTTTCACAATACCTCGTAATATAGAAACTGTTCAGGCTCGTCTTCGCATTGGACATACCAAGCTCACACATGAGTTCCTCATGTGTGGAGGTGTGCAGCCATTTTGTGATGACTGTTTGGTTCCCCTTACTGTCAGGCATTTGCTGGTTGAGTGTCCCAGTTTGGGTGACTTACGTCGGAGGCTGCTATTGAGGCATCGATGGGAGGGTGGTGCTTACTGTCTCTCTTCTGGTACCCCTGGGGACGATTTGTTTTTATTTCTGAGGGAGGCTGGTCTCCTTCACCTTTTATGATTCCACTGTTTTTACTTTGATGTCTAGTTTTTAATATGGAGTTTTACTTTTTAATGTTGTTTATATTTCTACTGCTTATATTTTTGTTTATACGGCACCATATGACCATGTTGTTGCGGTGCCATGCGTTTTATCAATCAATCAATCCTTTTACTGATCCACCTGGTGAACAAGCCTACATCTCTTCCATTGCTAATGACCTGAGGCAGCTTGTACAGCACCCTAACCGTATCTGTGACCGCCTTGGAGAGTACAACGTTCTTGACCTTTTCCTTACAACTAATCCTTCTGCCAACGCTGCTAATCTTTTCTCTCTGTCCGGTTCCTCTGATGACAACCTTATCACCTCAACCTGTCCTATCGCTTCAGTACGGACTGTGGACCCTCCAAAGAAGCAGCAGCTGTGGTGCCTTGGACCTTCTGATAGGGAGTCCCTCAGGCCGCACTTCTTTGATTTTCCCTGGAATGATTATTGCTTCCATGCCTGAAAGCTATTCTCTTGGGCATAGAAGCATTCATTCCTTTTTCATATATTTGGACTAAAGCAAAAAATAAAAAATAAAAAAATAAATAAAAGGTTTAATCATGCGTGTTCTAATGTTGTCCACAACAAGGAGAAGGCTTAGAAAAGGCACCAGAGCCAACCCATTCCTGAATCTTATAACTTTTGTTTTTGCCCACAATCGTGCTAAGTCTGTTCGCACTGCAAAAAAAAAAAATAATAATAATAATGCCATTCATTCTAAATCCTCTGAACTCTCCAAATTCCAGCTCCTGGCACCTTGACAAAAACCTTTCTAACAACTTTACCTCATCGTCCTTTTCTCCTCTTTTCCATTTTGATGGCTCTGTAGCTGTTTTTCCTACGGGTAAAGCAGAACTCCTCACTCAGTCTGTCTCCTCCAATTCCACATTTGACAGTTCCGGTGATGTTCCTCCATCATTTCCCTCCTGTAACTTCCTCGTAGCTGATATTAAAATGTCTTCATTTGATATATTTTCTGCCATCACTGGTCTCAATGCTAACAAGGCATATGCACCTGAGGGGGTCCCTCCTGTTGTCCTCACGAACTGTGCTACAGTGCTTACACCCTGCTTAGGTAAACTCTTTCACCTTTTTCTATCAACTTGTGCCTTTCCTTCTTGGTGGAAATTTGCTTTCATTCAACCTGTCCCAAAGAAGGGTGACCATTTTCAGCCCTCTAACTATTGCCCAATTGCTTTGATAACCTGTATTTCAAAAGTTTTTGAGTCTATTCTTAACAAACAAAATTAAATAATCCTTCCTATCACAACCATCTTTCTGATCGTCAGTATGGGTTCTGTCAAAGATGCTCCACTGGCAATCTTCTCGCCTACCTTTCAGACTCCTGGTCATCCTCCTTTCGCGACTTTGGCAAAAGCTTTGCCATTGCACTTGACATTTCAAAAGCTTTCGATCGAGTCTGGCATAAATCATTAATTTTCAAACTCCCGTCTTACGGTTTCTATCCTTCTATCTGTGCCTTCATCTCTAGCTTCCTTTCTGGTCATTCTATAGCTGCTGCTGTAGACGGCCACCATTCTTCTTCTAGAGCTATCACTAGTGGTGTTCCTTAGGGCTCACCTATCACCAACTCTCTTCCTTTTATTTATCATCGACCTTCTGAGCTATACACTTAATGCTATCCAGTCATGCACTAATGAGTCCACCCCTCATCTTTTCATTTGATTCCCACAGAGTCCATCTCAGCAGTTACTTCAACAGACATGGGATGAGGCTATGGCACACCTAATGTCTGACTTGGCTCATATCTCTGACTGGGGCAGAAGTAATCGTTTTGTTTTTTACCCGCCGCATCCCAATCAATTTTTCACCCCTGCCTGCCCCCCCACCAATCTTGGCAGATTTTTGAAAAAAATTATTTTGGCTAAAACCTCCGCCTTTTATCAGAAACATTGGAAAATGCCCCCCAAAGTGCTCACTGAGCTTAGAAGTGGTCTAAACAGGTGATCTTTTAAACACCAGGTACTGTATTCTCTGAAGCCAAGCTGCGGATGTCACATTTTCTGTGATAGCGGTAACTATTGCAAATCACTCAGAATAGGAAGATATTTGTTCATTTAGTACAGATTTATATGTAGTACAAGAATATATTGGTTTTCACGCAATAATATAGGCGATATAAGCGTTGTTTCACTCACTGAACACATCAACATACCGCACCTTCCTTGGGGACGTTACCTTCTCATCACTTCTGCTCGTCTCTTCCTCAGGCGCCATGTAATCTTTGCCTTCCACATCATCGTCGATTGAGGAATCACTCTCGCCTTGAAATTGGTACTGTGGCACGACATGTCTTGACTGGCCAGGTCACTGATAACAGGTGAGTTGCCGAGACAATGCGTGGGGGAAGGGGGGTGGAGGTCACACCGATTAAGGCAGTGTACCCACGTGGCGGCAGGTAGAGAAGGTGTCCCGTGTATAAGTACCAAAAATCATGCACGAAATTTGAAAAATGTGCAAATGACTGACCTCGCAATTGCAAAAGTACAGATACATTGTCAGGACTGAGCATGACAAAACGTTGCAACATATCCATACGTTACCGGGACATGGCAGGTCAATGCATTAAAAACTATGTGCTTACATCCATCAACCCAACAAAATCTTCCACAGTAGTACCCTCCAACTTTTAACAATATCCAGCTCAATCCTGGATCATCTTTAAACATACTCGGGTATTCATTCTCTCCGGATTTATCTTGGAAAGAACATATGACCTCTCTTGTAATTTTTTTTTTCCTAGAGACTAGGTGTGCTAAGCCAACTCCGTGCCATCTTCACCTCTACACAGTTGTTGACTTTATACACGGGTTTTATTCGCCTCTGTGTAGAGTACAACTCTCATGTGTATGAAAGCTTCCCACATACAGCTCTTCTTAACAAGTAGGAATTTCTGTCTCATTAACTCTCCCCCTCTTACTGCCTTCCTTCAACCTCTGTCTCTTCACTGCACTGTTGCATCTTTTTCTCTCTTCTATCACAACTTCAATGGTCACTGCTCCTCTGAATTGTCTGCTTGCATCCCTCCACCACTATGGTGGGCAAGTAAAGTCCGTTTAGCAAAACTCTCATCCCTTTTCTGTCCAACATTCTAATGCAATAGTTACTCCTAGTCCTTCATGTATGCAACAGTTCAGCTCTGGAACTGTCTCCCTCTGTCTGTATTGCCAATGCTGGGAAAGCTACTAATAAAAAGTAGCGGCGCTCCCATTCCCGTTACTAGCTCGAAAAAGTAGTGACGTTACTGGTTTCGCTACTTGATAAGAAATGTAGCGAAGCCCGCTACTTTGGATAACAAAAAGGTATAGTCAGCCAAAAAAGTCGTGTCTTCGTTCCGAACCCCGTAAATATTCGAACAGATAAGTCGGAGCAGCAGGGATAGCTTCACAAGTCTGGCAACTGTGTCAGACCAGACGGTGATGGGGGTGAGTGGTTTGGGGTGCCATGTATTACTGTCGGGTTGAGTAACATTCTGGGTAATAGGGTTTAGTTAATTTTTATCACTATTGTCACTAAATGTCTATATAGAATATGCATCATCATGAGTTTACATGTAATCAAAGTATATTGCAGTTTCATATACATGGGTTGTCATGTCTAATTCATCTTTGATATTTGGAATACTTCAGAGGACGGAATAACGGTGGAATACGTTTCATAACAAGTGTTTGGAATTTAATGAAACGTCACCATTATGAAAATAGCTTTTGTTAGTGATAACAAGAATCTTCCCTCTATTTCCCCTCGTCCAGTATAGATAACTGAATGACTATCAAGATATGACTATAAGCTGGTGAGTGTATATCTCGGTTTCATCACCTTGCGTAACACCTGTGGCTGGGTTTCCCCATAGATATAAATAAGACTAGAAGCCGCATCGCCCATTCTTCAGTACAGCAGCGGTGCGTCTGTGCGGCCGCCATCTTGGAGCGGTCAAGCATGTAATAGTGGGGCTTCTTTTAGAGTGAATTCAGACTATGAGAATGAATGTTGTTGTGGTGGTGGTGATGGTGGTTATTGTTGTGGTGGTGATGATGGTGGATTTTGTCGTGGTGGTGGTGATGGTGGTTATTGTTGTGGTGGTGATGATGGTGGATTTTGTCGTGGTGATGGTGATGGTGGTTTTTGCTGTGGTGATGGTGATGGTGGTTATTGTATTGGTAGTGGTGGTTGTTGTTGTTATGGTGGTGGTGGTGATAGTGGTTTTTGTTGTTGTGGTGGTGGTGGTGATGATGGTGACTTTTGTTGTTGTGGTGGTGATGGTGATGTGGTTTTTGTTGTTGTGGTGATGATGGTAACTGTTTTGTTGATGGTCATTGTTGTGGTGGTGGTTGTTCTTGTGATGGTGGTGATTGTTGTGGTGGTGGTGCTTGTTGTGGTGATGGTTGTTGTGGTGGTGGTTGTTGTTGTGGTGGTTATAATGGTGTTTGTTGTGGTGGTGTTTGTTGTTGTGGTGGTTGTTATGGTGATGGTTGTTGTGGAGGTGGTTGTTATAGTGATGGTAGTTGTTGTGGTGGTGGTTGCTTTTGTGGTGGTTGTTGTGGTGGTTATTGTGATGGTAGTGGTTGATGTGGTGGTGGTTGTGATGATGGTGATGGTTGTTGTTGTTGTGGTGGTGGTTGTTGTCGTAGTGATTGTTGTTGTGATGGTTGTGGTTGTTGTTGCTGGTGTGGTGGTTGTGGTGGTGGATGTGGTTGTGGTGGTTGTGGTGGCGGTGGTTGTTGTTGTTGTTGTTATTGTTGTTGTGGTGGTGGTGTTGTTGTGGTGGTGATGTTGTTGTGGTGGTGATGTTGTTGTGGTGGTGGTGTTGTTGTGGTGGTGGTGTTGTTGTGGTGGTGGTGTTGTTGTGGTGGTGGATGTTGTTTTGGTGGTGTTGTTGTTTTGGTGGTGGTGTTGTTGTGGTGGTGTTGTTGTTGTGGTGGTGGTGTTGTTGTGGTGGTGGTGTTGTTGTGGTGGTGGTGTTGTTGTGGTGGTGGTGTTGTTGTGGTGGTGGATGTTGTTTTGGTGGTGGTGGTGGTGGTTGTTGTTGTGGTGGTGACTTGTGGTGGAAGTTGTTATGGTGGTGGTGGCGGTTGTTGCTGTTGTTGTGGTGGCGGTTGTTGTTGTTGTGGTGGTGGTGGTGGTTGTCGTTGTGGTGGTTGTTGTTGTTGTTGTTGTTGTTATGGTTGTTGTTGTTGTTGTTATGGTGGTGGTGGTGGTGGTTGTTGTTATGGTGGTGGTGGTGGTTGTTGTTATGGTGGTGGTGGTGGTGGTGGTTGTTGTTGTTATGGTGGTGTTTGTTGTTGTTGTTACAGTGGTGGTGGTGGTGGTGGTTGTTGTGGTGGTGGTTGTTATGGTGGTGGTTGTTGTTGTTGCTGTGGTGGTGGTGGTAGTTTTTGTTGTTGTTGTGGTGGTGGTGGTTTTTGTTGTTGTTGTGGTGGTGGTGGTGGTGGTTGTGGTGGTGATGGTGGTTGCTGTTGTTGTTGTGGTGGTGTTGGTGGTGGTGATGGTTGTTGTTGTTGTGGTGGTGGTGGTAGTGGTGGTGGTGGTTGTTATGGTGGTGGTGGAGGTGGTGATTTTTGTTATGGTGGTGGTGGTGGTGGTGGCTGTTGTTGTGGTGGTAATAGTTCTGGTTCCTGGTTCATCTGAAACGTGAACTCGGTGGACTGCAGGTTTTAAATTTCCCTGCTGCAACCATCATCCTCCTTTCGGGGGATAGAGATGCAGCTGAGGGACGTTTGCATAACTAAACAGTTGAGCCGCTCATGCTATAGGTGTCGCTCTTGATATATTCCGACGCTTTCTGCACCCAAAAGCATCAGTGCTGCAGGATTTCTAGGTAAATGGTGGTCAACTTTGCCAATTGTGAGGAACACGACATCGTCTGCCTCGACCGTTCCAAGATGGCGGCCGGGCAGACGCATCTCAAGTAGTGTCATGCAGCATATAGACTTATTTATATCTATGGGTTTCCCTCACCCCTTTACCAAAACACTAACCACATGTGGAATGCTATTCTCGTTAATACTGTAAAGGCACCGCATGCGTCTGCCACACCATACATGGTATATATACAATATATTCTGCCATGTTCAGTAGGTAAACATACTGTAAAAACACAGCTTTCTGTCCTTTATTGCAATGTCATGTGGACTGTTGATTCCCGATGGAGGGGGTGTGGCAAGAAAGTGAAGAGGGGGCGGGGTTGCACCTCGTCGTTTCATTTAACGTTTGGTTGGCTACACGATGTAGGCATTATTTCTGGTTGACGATACATTTCATTATTTACAGGTATTAAATCACGTGTAATAGCACCTTTACTATGCAGTGTAATGCTAGACTACACTGCCAACAACAACTACAGCACACACATCCTTCATTACCCCACCTCCACCCCCAAACCACTCACCCCCATCACCGTCTGATCTGACACAGTTGCCAAACTTCTGAAGCCATCCCTTCTGCTTCGACTTATCTGTTCGAGTATTTGTGGGGTTCGGAAAGACGACACGACTTTTTTGGCTGACTATACACGAAGAAAAGGTTAACAAAAATCTGTGATATAGCAATACACTATATACT